>NW_021703774.1:54224131-54824131 GCF_005190385.1 Monodon monoceros | reverse complement strand
TTGTGTTTCCATACAAATTTTTATATATTTTACATTTAACACAATATTTTTTATAATAGGGAAAATTTATAAATCACCACAGGGCCAAGAATAGGAGAATAGATCAGTATAATGTGGAATAGCCATATATCCCACATGTAGTATTGTGTGGCAATTAAATGAATGAATAAGAGCTATGCATATTAACATGAATAAACATAAAAGGTATAATAGTTACAAAGGAAGTTATAAAGGATGCATTCAACATGATACCACTTATATAACATTAAAAACATTACCATATATATATATTTCTTTTTTTTAGAGCTTCTGGCTCTTCTACTTATGTGACCTTGGGCAAATTACAGAAGTTTTCTGAGTTTCAGTTTCCTCATCAATAAAATGGAAATGACAGCGAAACTTAACTTCTTGGATGGAGAGATCATATGACTAAATACATAGAAAGTGCTTAGAATAGTGTTGGGCACATTGTAAGCAATGCTTGTGTTAGTTATTATTACTATTACTATTACTGCTATTGCTGATATATAGAACAATGTCCACAGAAATGATAAATCTCATCAACCTATCTTCATTGGAGTGGGCTGCACAAAAAATTTCACCTCTATCGATAATATTTTTCTTCTCAAAAAAGTTTGAACCTACCATGGTGAATCTTAGGCAGGGCTACATGATGTTGTGGAAACGTAGTCTCCTAGCAGTCTATGCTGATGATTGTGACACCCTCCAATATTGCAAAAGACAGAGGCCAACTCCCGGACTTGCCTGTTTTCTTAAGATGTGCCTTGAGATGACTTCATGTCCCCCCTCTTACTTTCTAGGAATGGAAGCAGCAATTATTGATGTTTGACTTATCAGTGAATAAAGAACCAGGGACTATTTTGAGTGACAGATATCCAGTTTAGTGGAAATTATAAAATTGACTTATACTGAAAAAAACAAAAGTAAGATTCATGATGTAAATCATAGGGACTATAGGGACATAGATTATCCTATTATTTTTTAATTAGTTATCTATTTTATACATATTAGTGTGTGTGTGTATATATATATATATATATATATATATATCAATTCCAATCTCCCAGTTCATCTCACCCTGCCCCCCACTTTCCCCCTTGGTGTCCGTACATTTGTTCTCTACATCTGTGTCTCTATTTCTGCCTTGCAAACCAGTTCATTTGTACCATTTTTCTAGATTCCACATATATGCATTAATATATGATATTTGTTTTTCTGACTTACTTCACTCTGTATGACAGTCTCTAGGTCCATGCACGTCTCTACAAATGACCCAATTTCATTCCTTTTTATGGCTGAGTAATATTCCATTGTATATATGTACCACATCTTCTTTATCCATTCGTCTGTCAGTGGGCATTTAGGTTGCTTCCATGACCTGACTGTTGTAAATAGTGCTGCAATGAACATTGGGCTACATGTATCTTTTTGAATTATTGTTTTCTCAGGGTATATGCCCAGTAGTGGGATTGCTGGGTCATATGGTAATTCTATTTTTAATTTTTTAAGGAACCTCCATACTGTTCTCCAGATTTGCTGTATCAATTTACATTCCCACCAAGAGTGCAAGAGGCTTCGCTTTTCTCCACACCCTCTCCAGCATTTATTATTATTTTATTTATTTATTTATTTATTTTTTGCGGTACGCGAGCCTCTCACTGTTGTGGCCTCTCCCGTTGTGGAGCACAGGCTCCAGACGCGCAGGCTCAGCGGCCATGGCTCACGGGCCCAGCCGCTCTGTGGCATGTGGGATCTTCCCGGACCAGGGCACGAACCCGCGTCCCCTGCATCAGCTGGCAGACTCTCAACCACTGCGCCACCAGGGGAGCCCTCCAGCATTTATTGTTTGTAGATTTTCTGATGATGGCCATTCTGACTGGTGTGAAGTAATAGCACATTGTAGTTTTGATTTGCATTTCTCTAATAATTAGCGATGTTGGGCATCTTTTCATGCGCCTCTTAGCCATCTGTATGTCTTCTTTGGAGAAATGTCTATTTAGGTCTTCTACCCATTTTTTGATTGGGTTGTTTGTTTGTTTTGTATTGAGCTGCATGAGCTGCTTCTATATTTTGGAAATTAATCCCTTGTCAGTTGCTTTGTTTGCAAATATTTTCTCCCATTCTGAGGGTTGCCTTTTCATCTCATTTATGGTTTTCTTTGCTGTGCAAAAGCTTTTAAGTTTAATTAGGTCCCATTTGTTTATTTTTGTTTTTTTTTCATTAATCTAGGAGGTGAGTCAAAAAAGATCTTGCTCTGATTTATGTCAAAGAGTATTTTTCCTATGTTTTCCTCTAAGAGTTTTATAGTGTCCAGTCTTACCTTTAGGTTTTTAATCCATTTTGAGTTTATTTTTGTGTATGGTGTTAGGGAGTGTTCTAATCTCATTCTTTTACATGTAGCTGTCCAGTTTTCCCAGCACCACTTATTGAAGATGCTGTCTTTTCTCCATTGTATATTCTTGCCTCCTTTATCATAGATTAGTTGTCCATAGGTGTGTGGGTTTATTTCTGGGCTTTCTATCCTTTTCCATTGATCTATATTTCTGTTTTCATGCCAGAAGCATACTGTTTTGATTACTGTAGATTTGTGTATAGTCTGAAGTCAGGGAGCCTGATTCCTCCAGCTCCATTTTCCTTTCTCAAGATTGCATTGGCTATTCAGGGTCTTTTGTGTTTCTACACAAATTGTAAAATATTTTGTTCTAGTTCTGTGAAAAATGCCACTGGTGATTTGTTAGGGATTGTATTGAATCTGTAATATTGATTCTTCCAATCCAAGAATATGGTATATCTCTCCATCTGTTTGTGTCATCTTTGATTTCTTTCATCAGTATCTTATAGTTTTCTGCATACAGGTCTTTTGCCTCCTTAGGTAGGTTAATTCCTAGGTATTTTATTCTTTTTGGTGCAGTAGTAAATGGGGTTGTTTCATTAATTTCTCTTTCTGATCTTTCATTGTTAGTGCATAGGAATGCAAGATATTTCTATATATTAATTTTGTATCCTGTGACTTTACTAAATTCACTGATTAGCTCTAGTAGTTTTCTCATGGCATCTTTAGGATTCTCTATGTATAGTATCATGTCATCTGAAAACAGTGACAGTTTTGCTTCTTCTTTTCCAATTTGTATTCCTTTTATTTCTTTTTCTTCTCTGACTGCTGTGGGTAGGACTTCCAAAACTGTGTTGAATAAGAGTGGCGAGAGTGGACATCCATGTTTTGTTCCTGATCTTAGAGGAAATGCTTTCAGTTTTTCACCATTGAGAATGATGTTTGCTGTGGGTTTGTCATATGTGGCCTATATTATGTTGAGGTAGGTTCCCACTCTGTCCACTTTCTGGAGAGTTTTTATCATAAATGGGTGTTGAATTTTGTCAAAAGCTTTTTCTGCATCTATTGAGATGATCATATGGTTTTTATTCTCTAATTTGTTAATACGGTATATCACATTGATTTATTTGCATGTACTGAAGAATCCTTACATCCCTGGAATAAATCCCACTTGATCATAGTGTATGATCCTTTTAATGTGTTGTTGGATTCAGTTTGCTAGTATTTTTTTGAGGATTTTTGCATCTATGTTCATCAATGATATTGGCCTGTAATTTTCTTTTTCTGTGATATCTTTGTCTGGTTTTGGTATCAGGGTGATGGTGGCCTCGTGGATTGAGCTTGGGAGTGTTCCTTCCTCTGCAGTTTTTGGAAGAGTTTGAGAAGGGTGGGTGTTAGCTCTTCTCTAAATGTTTGATATAATTCCCATGTGAAGCCATCAGGTCCTGGCTTGTTTTTATTTGTTGAAAGATCCTGGCTTTGTTTGTTGAAAGATTTTAATTACAGTTTCAATTTTATTACTTGTGATTTGTCTCTTTATATTTTATATTTCTCCTGGTTCAGTCTTGGAAGGTTGTACCTTTCTAAGAATTTTTCCATTTCTTCCAGGTTGTCCATTTTTTGGCATATTGCTGCTTGTAGTAGTCGCTTATGATCCTTTGTATTTCTAGGGTATCAGTTGTAATTTCTCCTTTTTCATTTCTAATTTTATTGATTTGAATCCTCTCCCTCTTTTTCTTGATGAGTCTAGCTAAAGGTTATCAATTTTGTTTATCTTCTCAAAGAACCAGCGTTTAGTTTTATTGCTCTTTGCTATCGTTTCTATCATTTCTTTTTCATTTATTTCTGATCTTATCTTTATGATTTCTTTCCTTCTGCTAACTTTGGTGTTTTGTTGCTCTTCTTTCTCTAATTGCTTTAGGTGTAAGTTTAGGTTGTTTATTTGAGATGTTTCTTGTTTCTTAAGGTAGGCTTTTATAGCTATAAACTTCCCTCTTAGAACTTCTTTTGCTGCCTCCCATAGATTTTGGATCATCGAGTTTTCATTGTCATTTGTGTCTATGAATTTTTTGATTTCCTCTTTGATTTCTTCAGTGATCTCTTGGTTATTTAGTATTATATCGTTTAGCCTCCATGTGTTTATATTTTTTACAGTTTTTTTTCTGTAATTTATTTCTAATCTTATAGCATATAGTCAGAAAAGATGCCTGATATGATTTCAATTTTCTTAAATTTACCAGTGCTTGATTTGTGACCCAAGATGTGATCTAACCTGGAGAATGTTCCATGTGCACTTGAGAAGAAAGTGTATTCTGCCACTTTTGAGTGGAATGTCCTATAAATATCAATTATGTCTATTTGGTCAATAGTGTCATTTAAAGCTTGCATTTCCTTGTTTGTTTTATGTCTGGATGATCTATCCATTGGCGTAAGTGGGGTGTTAAAGTCTCCTACTATTATTGTGTTACTGTCGATTTCCCCTTTTATGGCTGTTAGCTTTTGCCTTATGTATTGAGGTGCTCCTATTTTGGGTGCATAAATATTTACAATTGTTATATCTTCTTCTTGGATTGATCCCTTCATCATTATGTACTGTCCTTCTTTGTCTCTTGTAACAGCCTTTAAAGTCTGTTTTATCTGATATGAGTATTGCTACTCCAGCTTTCTTTAGATTTCCATTTGCATGGAATATCTTTTTCCATCCCCTCACTTTCAGTCTGTACATGTTCCTAGGTCTGAAGTGCGTCTCTTGTAGGCAGCATATGTACAGGTCTTATTTTTGTATCCATTCAGCCAGTCTATGTCTTTTGGTTGGAGCATTTATTCCATTTTCATTCAAGGTAATTATCGATATGTATATTCCTATTACCATTTTCTTAATTATTTTGGGTTTGTTTTTGTGGGTTTTTTCTTCTCTTGTGTTTCCCACCTAGAGAAGTTCCTTAGCATTTGTTGTAAAGCTGGTTTGGAGGTGCTGAATTCTCTTAGTTTTTGCTTGTCTGTAAAGCTTTTGATTTCTCTGTCAAATCTGAATGAGATCCTTTCTGGGTATCATAATCTTGGTTGTAGGTTTTTCCCTTTCATCACTTTAAATATATCTTGCTACTCCCACCTGACCTGCAGAGGTTCTGCTGAAAAATCAGCTGACAACCTTAATGGCATTACCTTGTATGTTATTTGTTGCTTTTCCTTTGCTGTTTTTTTTTTGTTTTTTTTTTTTGCGTTACGCAGACCTCTCACTGCTGTGGCCTCTCCCATTGCAGAGCACAGGCTCCGGACGCGCAGGCTCAGCATCCATGGCTCACGGGCCTAGCCGCTCCGTGGCATGTGGAATCTTCCCAGACTGGGGCATGAACCAGTGTCCCCTGCATTGGCAGGAGGACTCTCAACCACTGCGCCACCAGGGAAGCCCGCTTTGCTGTTTTTAATAATTTTTCTTTGAATTTAAATTTTTGTTAGTTTGATTATTATGTTTTGGCATGTTTCTCGTTGGGTTTACCCTGTATGTGACTCTCTGCACTTCCTGGACTTGAGTGACTGTTTCCTTTCCCATGTTAGGGAAGTTTTCATCTCTTATCTCTTCAAATATTTTCTCAAACCCTTTCTCTCTTCTTGTTCTGGGACCCCTATAATTCAAATGTCGGTACATTTAACGTTGTCCCGGTGGTCTGTGAGACTGTCCTCATTTCTTTTCATTCCTTTTTTCTTTATTCTGCTCCTCGGCAGTGATTTTCACCATTCTATCTTCCAGCTCACTTATTCGTTCTTCTGCCTCAGTTATTCTACTATTGATTCCTTCTAGTGTATTTTTCATTTCACTTTTGTGTTTTTCATCACTGTTTGTTCTTTAATTTTTCTAGGTCCTTGTTAAACATTTCTTTTATATTCTCGTTATATGCCTCCATTCTATTTCCAAGGTGTTGGATCATCTTTACTATCATTACTCTGAATTCTTTTTCAGGTAGATTGCCTATTTCCTCTTCATTTACTTGGTCTGCTCCTTCATCTGTAACATATTTTTTTTGATGGGTTGGGCTATGTTCCTCTCTTGCTGGTTGTTTGGCCTGAGGCATCCAGCACTGGAGTTTTCAGGCAGTTTGTTGGAGCCAAGTCTTTGTGCTGAGCTGAGGACCTCTGGGAGAGCTAACACCGATTAATATTCCCTGGGGCCTGAAGTTCTCTGTTAGTCCAGTGGCTTGGACTTGGCACTCTCACCACAGGAACTCAGGCCCAATCCCTGCCCTGGGAACCAAGACCATGCAAGCTATGCAGCACAGCAAAAAAAAAAAAAAAAAAAAAAAAAAAAAAAAAAAAAAGGGAACAAACAGAAAGGAGAACAATAACAAAGAATAAAAAATAAAGTAAAATTAGAAAAATAAAAAATAGATAAAATAAAAATGAAACAACAAAGCAAAAAAGAACTACACACACACACAAAAAGGCCAGAAGAGGCCTTAGTGGGGGAGGGGGGCTTGGGCCCAGGGCCCACGCAGCCAGAAAAGGTCTTGGGGGGGTGGGGGGGAGGGGTGGCAGAGGTTAGGCTCAGGACCTGGGCAGCTGGAGGTGGCCCCGGAGGGTGGAGGTTCAGGCCCAGGACCCCAGAAGGCTTGTCAGGGCCCTAGTGGGTGGGGGAGATGCTGGCTGCATTCCTCTCCGATTCCCCAATCCTCCTAAGATCTCTCCCCATCTCTGCTGATTCCCTCACCATGAGTGGGCCCCTCCAAGTGTGGGAACCCCTCCCCTCCCCCAGCCGCCATTCAAGATCCATTGTCAAGCTATTTCAGAGGCCAAATGTCATCATTTTATAGGTGTCCAATTTGAATAAAATGGATTATGATTAATTTAGTAAAAGGTAGTATATTGACTCAATCGTTACCTCTTTCTACAGAATTAAGAGCTTTTACAAACATTAGCATGAGTTTATCATATGGGAAAGAGAAAAGTTACACTTATTATTAAAAAAAAATCAAGCTTATTAGTAAAGAGGCTGATTTTTTTTAATGCCAGTGGATAAACCTCTATTCAGTTCTGAGAATAAGTTAGATAAAGAGAAGGAAGAAAAATGGAAACTAAAACATTATGGAAACTTCTCAAGTCATTTTCATGGAAATTGGAAGGGCAAAACTTATTCCTTAAACAATCAGCCAGTCAACAAACACTTTTTAATAGAATTCCTAGTCTGTGCTAAGTCTGAAGCAGAGGTCTTGCTACAAATTTACAAAACTAGAGTTTCATATTCATTTAAAGAGGAGTTGGCCTGTTAATGGAAGATTCCTTTGATTAATGTCAGGCTAATTAATTCCAACTCAAGATTAATCAACTTAAAGAAAACATTTAATTAAAGCACTAGTCTGGTTTAAAAAAATCTTATAAATTAAAATGTCAGTTTCCATCCTTCTCACATGGCATTCAGAGATTTTGACCTGAATTTATATATGAGGAACCTTATTTAAAAACATTTTAGGCCATCAATAAGATTTTTTTGTCCATTTATTGTGTCATAGGCCATAAATACAAGGGTATCTATTTTCAAACATTTCCATATGAAAACCAAACAAAGCAGGGGGAAAAAAACATGAATGATGAAATTTGAAATACAAAGAGGAGGATCTGAGAGTCTGGATTTTAATTTGAAATCAGTTTATGCTTCCTGCTAAGTTTCATAAAGCTAATGTAAAACTATGGAATATTATAGATATACGCTGCTCTTAATGTGTAGCTGCTTGTAGCCATAACTAGGTCAAAAAATCAACTGGTGAAAATGGGATTTTCCACCTCATGGAAGCAGTACTTGATTTTTGACCTTGTCCTCTAGGGGTATTAGAAGAGTTGTAAGAAGGATGATATCCTGAGCCCACCCTTCAAGGCTCAGAGAAAGGGAGGAAAGAATGTGAGGACAAGGCTTGGTGGCTTGTGATTTCAAGCCCCAGGTGGGGCAGTTATAACCTTGGTGATCCTATGGAGAGCAAAACCAGGAAGAAGCAGCAGCATGAGAGAAGTGCTGTCAGATGTACTTTGATAGTAAACAAAGTAGTTGGGGCAACAGTCCAACTGGCATCATTTTCTGTCCCTCATTTTAAACACATTTTCTGTCCCTCATTTTAAACACACGTTTGCCTAGATTGGGCTAGGTGTTAGTTTGTCTGGTAACAGGGCTGAACCAAGAAACAGATATCTTTCAAGGTCTTTTCCAGCTCTGAGATTCATTCCATCATTTTCTGCCAGGGGAAACACAGGCTGAGCCCACAGATCGTCTGAGCATTAGAATAAGCACACCAAGGGGCACAGTTCTGGACATGAACAATCAGCAGAATGGAATTTGAGGAATGTGGTAGAACTAAAATGTGAAGCTAGGAAAGTTGACTTGCCTCCATCCGAGAGAAAAATTTTTTTAATTCTTTAAGGTTTTGAATACTTGAGGGTACATGCCTAGGTGGCAGGTTAAGAGAAATCAGTTTCAGTGGAATTCAAATTGAGTCAGGCTTTTCTGGTTGAAGTGGGAAATGCTAAAAGCCATAATGAGGCTAGGGAACTGGGTTTGGAGTTTTCCTGGGGTGAAGCTGTCTCTGTGTTCCTCTCCTGGGATTTTGGAGAACACATGGGTATGAACCATCAGAGTACAGGAAACACATATAAATGTGCTCTAACCTCCCTGCCTTGACTATGACTTCCCTCAAAGCAGCAGCTTTTCCTCCCTCCACATCCTCCACTCCACTCCATCTAAATTCATTTTCATAGCTTTGATTCTCTCTCTCTTCTCCACCTTTCCCTTTTACAGCCTACATCCAAACCATTTCACTTGGGTCCACTTCCCTTGGGCTCTTTGGAGCATGACTTTGCCAAGGGGATACCTTAAATACAAATGCTTCTTTATAGGAAAACCTGTTAGGCTTTTTAAAATTAATTAAAATATGCATACTTGTAAACTCTATTTCAGTAAATCTGGTTCTTCTCAACCAAGATAAATCCCATGGAGTTTCTGTCTTTCTTCAGAGTTAGTGATTTACATCTTCTGACTCTCCTTTTATTGCAACAGTGGTGGCAAGTTTCCCTTGCCTAGTCGCCAAAGAGCTTGTGAGCATCAACACAGCCAACTGTGGGCTTTCAGTTTATATAATCCTCAGGGCAGACTGAAGAAATTGATATTGTTAAAAAGAGATTGAGGGTTCCCTGGTGGCGCAGTGGTTGAGAGTCTGCCTGCCAATGCAGGGGACACGGGTTCGTGACCCGGTCCGGGAAGATCCCACATGCCGCGGAGCGGCTGGGCCCGTGAGCCATGGCCGCTGAGCCTGCGCATCCGGAGCCTGTGCTCCGCAACGGGAGAGGCCACAACAGTGAGAGGCCCGCGTACCACAGAAAAAAAAACAAAAAAAGAAATTGAAGTGAATTACATAATTTCCTTTCAGATGTGTGTGAATATAAGCATTCCCGAGATAAAGAGCAAGATCCTAAAATCATTCCCACTTGGATAAACAGGAGCCTTTTGAATTTGGGGCACATCATCCTTTAATTATTGGCTTTACTGACTCTCTAGAGACAATAAGAGCAGATATCCTCCCTTCAAAGGGAGTCCCTCTGAGAGTTGATTTCACCCTAAGTGTGTACCTCATATAAATGATTGTGAAGATACACAGATCAATGAAGACATAACCGATATAAATTAAATGCATGCGTCTCTGGAAAGTTACTGTGTTTTGCTCCCAGAAGGAAATCACTCTTCATTTCACCAGAATAAATTCCAGTTTTGGCTTTCCTTTGTTCTCCAAAGGTTTTACTTCTCAAAATTTTGCTTTTTAAAACATTATACTGTTAGAGAAAATTAAAAAGCAAACACTTTTCTTAAACCGGTCTTTCATTCACAGGATTGAAGGCCTCTGTGAGTATATGGCAGCAAAACCCAGTGAAATTTGGATTATTATTACTGATATTATTAGCGCTATTGACATGCAAAAATGTAGGTTGTATCAGTGCTCACAGTTCCTTGACTGGCACTTACTAAAACTCCTCAAAAGCAGCAGTGAAATAAGGGTATGCACCTTTTTTTGTGTTGTGATGACCTGTGGGACTGTAGAAGCTAGGAAACTACTGTTTTCCTTACTGCTCTGTTTGGCCTTCCTTCATTCCATCTTTAAAGTGGGCTTATTTGTAAGACTGTGTTCTAAGTTTGTTTGGATCTTAATGTATTGTTTATTGTTAAATTTTCTTTCTTTGTGGGAGAGATAGGGACTGAATGGAAAAGTAATATCAAGTATTGTATCATTTTATAGAAAGGCATGATTTAAGATACTCTGAGTCAGGCATTTATAACCTTGCAAAAGGATCAAGTTTTAACTTGACTTGGCAGTGGCCAGATGTGCACACTGAAGTAACTCCTGGACATAGTGTGGACGCTCAAATCCTGGCTCTAAATATACTAGCACTATGACTGCAGACAAGTTATTTAACTTCTTGAAGCCTTAATTTCTTTATCTGTAAAACTGAATAAAACCAGTCCTTGCTTCTTAAGGCTGTTGTGAGTCTTCCTACATGTAAGCACTAAATATGGTGTCTGAACAGAGTACATGCTCAAAAGCTGCTAGTTATATACACACTTTCCTCAATTTCCCAGGAAATTCAGAGAGTTCTCCTGAATTCTCTGGATAGTTGTGGCTATTTAGATGTGAATACAGATGATAGGAAAGAGGAGAGTCATGCCAAAAAGTGAGAGATTGGAGAGAATGATCTTATTCTCAGGATTCCTTTGAAGATTCTTCATAGCAGGAGGTACAGAGAAAATTTAAAAGCAACCCTAGTCTGTTGGGTTGAGGTGAAGGGCATGGTTTGGACCAGCCATTGGTCTTTTTGATGAAAAGAACTTCCATGGCAAAAGAGCATTCTCTAGAGGCCTGGCAAGTTGAGAATAGCATTGACTGCAGAACTTCCTTGAGTGGAGGAAGCAGCACTCTGCCAGCAAAGTTCAAGCCTCTGGGAATCCTTCTTACACTTAGAAGAAAGGACAGTTTTGTGGTGAGGACTAAATTGAGCAAGTTCTATAGAGTTTCATAGAGGTAAAACTATGAGGCCTGAATTACAAAGATACACACATCTCCAATTCTGACTTATGGGAAAGATAAATAGGTTTTGCAGGCTAAGATTATGAAGGAACTCTCGTGTGTACATGCAGTTTTACACAAACTGTATGTTGGATATATATGTTATATGCTATTTTCTATTAATAAGACTTGTTAATACAACTTTGTGAAAGAGTACTCATCCTAAAATTTAGAAACTCCTAGGAGTCCTAAAAAAATTAGGGAGGCAGGATAAGACAGTCAGTAATTTTCTTGAGAAAACTATGACCTTGAAAAAGTTAGAGAAATGTGTTTGAATGCTATTTACTCTGTGCTCCCAGAACCTAAGAAAACTTGTGTTTAATGGGAATTAAATGGTTGGCCCTAAAATTCCCTTTCTATATTCTTTCATTTGTTTCCTTTTTCCCTGGAGAGGGCCAACTGTGCACGCTGGCAGAGTGTGTACACTCACGATTCCTCATCTTGGGAATGAAGAATCATGAATGCGAACTCCCTGTTGAATGCTAGAAGGCATTCCACTCTGAAATGTTCCTCCCTCTGACCCTGGAACTGGCTTTCTTAAAATGCCTCCTTCCCCACATGAAAGCATCAAGATTCACTGCTCACTGGACATTTCCTCCAGAACGGAGGCGTTTTAGGCTCAGTCAATGTTCCATTAAGCCAGGGGAGATGTACTCCATTTGGAAAACAATGAGGGAAATTAGTACAGAGGATTTTCTCACACTGAAAACACATGTGTCCCTTGTTACCATTCTATCTTGGGAAAGTGGGAGCTCAGAATATCCCTTTGAAATTGGAATATTTGAGGAAAGTGATTAATGTCCACACAAACTAATCCAACCTAGGAAGTGAATTCCTTCCCATGCAAGCTAATCCTCCCTAATTTCAAATTTACCATCAAAGTCAAATATTTGGGGTTCTATGTATACTGAAAGTCAAATATATAAACTTCCAGTGCTCAGAGACCTTTGTCTCTTCTGGCCCCAATTTTTGTGACTAGTTGACAAGTATGGTTGCTGCACATTTCAAACAGCTCATTTATCTAGTCCCTAGAACAGGGAACAGACCCCATGGAGAGACCTTGTGTTTGGCAACCTTACACCAGTTGTTGTGATGCTTATTAGCCTGGCCCGCCATTTGTCTCTGACAGCCAGCTCCCGGATTTGAGATTTAAGAGCTGGCCAGACTTTCAAGACATTCCCTGAGACCCAGGGCAGGGGAAACAAAATGTCTATTTTCCAAATAGCTTCATTTGATTACGCAATGGCTGTGTAAGAACAGATGATCAGATCAGAATGGAAAAGGTGAATAATAACATTGAGGTCACTGAGGGTTTGTCCTTCAAAACAAAATGTCTTTTAATTCTGCCTCTTCCCCAAGCTGCTGCCAAATCCCAATTGACTATTCTTGAGCAGCCCAGAGTATTCATCTTTATTCATTTTCATAGCTTCCTTTAATTTCTTTATTCTCCTTTCCTGCATCGCAGCGAATAGATTGCGTTTTCTCCTGCTATCTTAAATGTTGTATACTGTATTTTTTTCTTATAACATTCATACACATGTTCATATATCTTCATTGGTTGCTTCATGTTTCAATACTTTTATCTTGCATTAAAAAGTATTGATTTGTCTCCATGTTCATCTATCATGTTGTCTAAATTTTAGTTCTGGATTAGATACTTCCGTTTTTGCTTTCCTCCAGTTCTAGGTTTTCCAAAAGAGAACAGTAAAGTTTACCAAGATATTTGATCACCTTATTTTCTCCTCTCTTACAGCAGTTCCTGGTTTCTCTCATTTAGAATTTTCTCTTATTTAGAACTTTCTCCAAAAGCATATTCAAGGTAATATCTTTATGAGGTAAACCTGAGGCTGTGTATGCCTCTTTTTTATTAAGACAATTTTTTGAATGAAAATGTAACTTGATATAAAATTCTTAGTCCAAATTTCTTTTCCCTCAATGCTTTAAATATAGAATTTCATTCTCTTTTTGCATCCACTATTGCTATTGACTAGTCTGACCACTACCTCAGGGGGGAACTCCCTTTGTCCCCTCAACTGGATTGGACTGCCAGTACAATTGATGTCCTTATAGCTACATAGGTCAAAGCTTTGCTCTCACACAGATCTTTCTCCACACGTTAAATACCTATTTTGACTTAAGTAATGTTTTAGGCTCTTGGTATGTAAAAGTTTAAACTTGCCAAAACAAGTTCAGATAGGAGAAATTGATGAGCAGAGCCTGCTAATATGGTGCCAGCAAGCAGTAAATGGGTCACATACAATTCACTGTAGCAAAACTAGTGCATACAGGCTGATAGAGACAGAGTCATAGCTAAGAAAAACACTTGGCTTCTAGTGCAGTTTTCTCCCTCAAGTCAATCTCAAGACCCAAAACTGTGGTGATACACAAAAGACACACTTTCAGAATGTCCTTCTTTCCCTTCCTATAAGATTGTATGGACCTCGAATAAGGGATGTGGATGGTGTGATGCAAGTCAATGACCACTGTCAACAACTTAAACAGTAGGAAGTACTTTCAATATAGCCAAACTACTATTCATTTATTCATTTATCTATCCATCCAGTCATCCACTCATTAAAAGTGTTCTTGTGCCCTTGCTATATGCCAAGCCCTGTGCCAGCTGTATGCCAGGGATATGAAAGAGAGCTTGCCCATGTGGAGTTGACCAAATGGTGGGGGAAATAGGAGTCAAGGAGTCTCACAGCTAAATGCAAGATCACACTTATGAGTCCTCTGAAGGAGAGAGTATGTGCTGTTCAAACATATCAAAGAGGGAAGTGACCTGGTCAGCGGGGTTGGGGAAGGTTGCCTTGTAGAGGTGATGACTGAGATTTGAAGAATGAGCAGGAATTAAATAGACAAAGACAGGAGGAGAGAGTGCTCTCAGCACAGGGTACATTATGTGAAAAGAATGTGGCCGGAGGGATGGTTGGGAGTCCATAGGACAGAAAGAAGGCCAATGTAGCCAAAACTCTGAACTCACAAAGGAACATCCTATGACACAAGGATGGGGAAGTAGGTGGGGATCAGAATATGTGGGACCTTCTAAGCCATGTTGGGAATCTTGGCATCCGGGCAAGGGCAAGTCTTGAGGTTTTTAAGTCTGGAAATGGAGGTGGTATGATCAGTGTTGCAAGTGGAAAATATTCCTTTGGTTGTAACGTGGAGGGTGTATTACCATGGGGAAGGATCTTCAGTAGCAGCAGCTGAACAACACTTCCAGGCATTGGAAGCATGTAACCATGTGTTCCGTGGAAGCAAAGCTTTCTCACATGTGTCAGTTTAGCCTGCTTTGGAAGATCACTGCCTATGTATGTGCGTCAGCACAAAGAAAATTTCCTTTCCCAACTTAATTTTTTGAATTTTGGAAATTTATATGTATGCTGACTCCTAGAATAGATCCATCTACTATCACGTAGAGCTCTGAGCAGGCCTCTTTAAGTTAGGTTTCCTGTGGTTGATCACCTGAAACTGATGGCACTATTTCTGATGATTCCCTGAGGCAGAGTTTCTCATACTTTAGGCTGCATCAAAATCACCTGGAGGACTTGTTAAACCATAAACTGCTGGGCCCAGCCACTCCCAGAGTTTCTGATTCAGTAAGCCTAGGGTGGGAACCAATAATTGCCTTTGTAACACGTTCTCAGGGTATGTTGATGATGCTGGTCCAGGAACCACACTGTGAGAACCACTGCACCTAATGCGTTAGATCCCAACTATGGCTGCATATTAAAATCACCTAGGGGCTTCCCTGGTGGCGCAGTGGTTGAGAGTCCGCCTACCGATGCAGGGGACACGGGTTCGTGCCCCGGTCCGGGAGGATCCCACATGCCGCGGAGCGGCTGGGCCCGTGAGCCATGGCCGCTGAGCCTGCGCGTCCGGAGCCTGTGCTCCGCAACGGGAGAGGCCACAACAGTGAGAGGCCCGTGAACCGCAAAAAAAAAAAAAAAAATCACCTGGGAAGCTTTAACTATACCAGTTTAGATGGGGGGCCAGACCCAATAAATCAGAATATCCCTAGCAATTCTAATATCCATACATTAGATTGAGAAACACTTATCTGGTGCCTTAGATATTTAATAATAAGCCTTAAGATACATTACTTTGTCTCTCTTTTCGCTTTATTTCTAGCTAACTCCTTAAGTCATACCCATAAAAAAATTTGGAGCTTATCAACAGAAATAATTTTGAGGTGCACACTGTTTATAAAAAGTTTATCTGATTTTTTTCTATGTGTGTGCAACTGTTTACACATTTATTTACACAATAAGGTCATACTATTCACACTGTATTCTAATGCTTTTACATATATTTTTTCCCGCTCATCAGTATACCTTGAACAAATTTCCACATTTCCATGTCAACAAATGTATTCTTTAAAACATTATTTTTAATGCTGATATATTATCTCATTGTGTGAAGAGCACAATCTCTGAAAACAGGACTAGTGATATCCTTAAAAATTCCTAAAATTACAATTACTGGTAAATGAAATTTATATTTTGAGACTTTTAGTACATATTGCCAAACTGATCTACAGAAAAATGTATACAAATTTACATTCTCTTGGGAATCTCCATTTCCCCACACTTTAACCAACCTTTGTTAAGTATCATTAAATCTACTTTCTAATTTAGTAGTTGAAAAATTAGAATATATCATTTTAAAACTTTTTAAAAGTTTATCTGAGTTTAATTTTAAAAGGCCTACTAGCCAACATCTATTCATTTCTCAGTCATCACAGTTAATGAAAACTTACAATGTATGCTGCATGAGAGCATCATTTTGGTCTCTAGATTACCATTTATGTGCATCTCTTGTGGCACTGGTTGGTTCTGAAGGCTGTTTAATCTTTTAATTATTTCTACTATCATCCCATCTTCTAATATCAGGAGGGCCTGAAATTCATGATCCCCAAAGGATATTATCATCTAGATAGGTGTGTGTGTGTCTGTGTGTGAAGTTATGACTCACGTCCTAGGAGGTGAACCACATTGGCTTCAGCAACCTAGGTGCTGAGGAAATCTCAATTATGTAATTTCCTACAGCGTGGATTGCAGTCAGCAGGGCAGATTTCCCTGACTCTGCTCTCCACTCCCTGCTCCAACTTCTTCCCACAAAATGAACGGCTTTACCTCTGCCATGCTAACTGCTCCACAGCCAGTTTCCACCCCCTTAGAATTTGTACTTGCTGCAGGGAAGAGTAGATTTCCCTTACTACATGGTCTTGATGTGCCCAGGGGAGAAAGCAGAAGGAAGATTCCCTCTAGCCCAACAAACTCCTTCTCCCAATTCATCAGTTCCTGTCACTACTGCTGTTGCCACATCGCACTGTTGAGGACCTCGCCAGGAAGCCTCACGTGGCTCGGGGAGTGCTATTTGGCAAGGAAAGATGTAGCTCTGGAAGTCGGCTGGGCTTCAAGGGAGAGAGGGCTTGGTCTATGCTGTGTCATTAGCTATTTCCAAATCAATACAAAGGGTAAAAGGTTCCTCACTAGAACAAGCTGAAATGCAGCCTCTGAACAAGTTGAGTGGTTCAGATAGGTGTATGACATTACTTTGACAATTCGTACGTATGGTATCTTTCCAGCAGCTTACCTAAAAGCATTTAAACGATCCCATGGAAGCTCAAAAGATTTATGTGTGTTTTTCAAATGTGGAGAAACTCCCAGTTTGGAATAATTTGGGATTTGCATTGGCACGTGCCTTTCCGTCTACCTGAAATATGCCTTCTAAACTCAGAGATGGTGGTTCTTTTCATTAAATATAAGGTAGGAGTTGGTCACAGTTACCCATCTCCACATGGAACACATGCTTTAGTATCCTTGATTCTTAAGGGAGTCATTCCTTAAGTTTACCCTAAATCTATTTTGCTGCACTTTGTCTCTTGGCTGCCATACTATGATAATCAAATGAGTCAACCAAAATAATGTGCAGACAAGTAGAAAAGAGATCAATGCCCAAAGGCGCATATCCAGACACCAATCTGCAGGAAAGCAGTATGCCTCACAGGCAACTATGGAAGGAGTTTGGACAGGATGATCTGTAAATCCTTTCCCACTCTAAGATCCTGTGTGCTTAGGACTTTATGTCGGTGTTGCGGAAGTAACAAAAAAGTTGTCCCTACTCCCTTTTTTTTTTTTTAATGTATTTTTATTTTCGGCTGCATTGGGTCTTCGTTGCTGCACGCAGGCTTTTTTCTAGTTGCGGTGAGCAGGGGCTACTCTCCATTGCGGTGCGCAGGCTTCTCATTGCGGTGGCTTCTCTTGTTGCAGAGCATGGGTTCTAGGCTTGCGGGCTTCAGTAGTTGTGGCACGTGGGCTCAGTAGTTATGGCACACGGCCCTAGTTGCTCTGCGGCATGTGGGATCTTCCCAGACCAGGGCTTGAACCCGTGTCCCCTGTCCCCTGGCAGGCGGATTCTTAACCACTGTGCCAACAGGGAAGCCCCCTACTCCCTTTTCTTAATTCTCCTTCTAATCTCTTTTTTTTTAATTGATGTATGACTTACATACAATAAAATGCACAGATCTTAAGTGTATAGCTCTTAAGCATGACTCTGGTTAAAATTAGAATTATACCAGTCCTTAAGAGAGGCTCCCTCACGCCTCTTTCTGGTCACTATCTCCTCAAAGGTAATATCTATTTTCTACTCTATCACCATAGATTAATTTTTACCTGTTTCTGAATATTATATTAATCACACAGTATACCGTCTTTTGCGTCTAGATTTTTTCACGCAATATTATTTCTGTGAGATTCATCTGTATTGTTGAGGATGGCAGTGGTTCATTCTTTTTCATTTCTTATATGACATTGTATGAATATACCATAGTTTGTCCATTCTATGGATGAATATTTGGATGGCTTCCAACTTTTTATCATTGTTAAAGCTACTTTGAACATTCTTATACATATTTTGCTGCACACAAGCACTCGTTTCTATTGGGTGTATAGCCAGGAGTGGAATTGTGTCAGGATCACTTTTAGTTCAAAAGATACTGCCAGTTAATTTTCCAAAGTGGCTTTGCCAATTTACATGGCCACCAACAATGTAAATCTCCATATTCTCACCAACACCTGATATTACTATCCTTTTAATTTAATTCAGTCTGGTGGGAGATACTGGTATCTCATTATGATATTAATTTGCATTTTCTTGCAGACTGATGATGTTGAACTTTTTCATATGCTTCTCCCATGATTTCTTAAATAAGTCCAATCAGGCTTTTCCTTCCATCGCTCCAGTGGAACTGCTCTTGTCAAGTAACAAATGGCCTCCATGTTGGTAAATCAGTTCTGAGTTCTTATCTTCTTGACTACCAAAACCACACATCCCTTGTTTTCCTCCTCCCTCACTTGCTATTCTTTCTCAATACAATACTAAAGTGAAAACTACACTAGAAGGAATCAATAGCAGAATAACTGAGGCAGAAGAATGGGTAAGTGACCTGGAAGAGAGAATGGTGGAATTCACTGCCGCAGAACAGAATAAAGAAAAAAGAACGAAAAGAAATAAAGACAGCCTAAGAGACCTCTGGGACAACATTAAACATAACAACATTCGCATTATAGGGGTCCCAGAAGGAGAAGAGAGAGAGAAAGGACCCGAGAAAATATTTGAAGAGATTATAGTCGAAAACTTCCCTAACATGGGAAAGGAAATAGCCACCCAAGTCCAGGAAGTGCAGAGAGTCCCAGGGAGGATAAACCCAAGAAGAAACAAGCCGAGACACATAGTAATCAAACTGACAAAAATTAAAGATGAAGAAAAATTATTGAAAGCAGCAAGGGAAAAACGACAAAAAACATACAAGGGACCTCCTATAAGGTTAACAGCTGATTTCTCAGAAGAAACTCTACAAGCCAGAAGGGAGTGGCACGATATTTTTAAAGTGATGAAAGGGAGGAACCTACAACCAACATTACTCTAACAGGCAAGGATCTCATTCAGATTCGATGGAGAAATCAAAAGCTTTAAAGACAAGCAAAAGCTAAGAGAATTCAGCACCACCAAACCAGCTCTACAACAACTGCTAAAGGAACTTCTCTAAGTGGGAAACAGCCCCTTCCAACAAGGACATTCTATGATTCCATTCTGTGCTCCTACCTGGTGGTAGAAATTTCCATGTCCCTAGATAGATAGATAGATAGATAAACATAGAGATGTATAGAAATATATATATATATATATATATTTTTTTTTTTTTTTTTTTGCGGTACGCGGGCCTCTCCCGTTGCAGAGCACCGGCTCTGGACGCGCAGGCTCAGCGGCCATGGCTCACGGGCCTAGCCGCTCCACGGCATGTGGGATCTTCCCGGACCGGGGCACAAACCCGTGTCCCCTGCATCGGCAGGCAGTCTCTCAACCACTGCGCCACCAGGGAACCCCGAAACAGATATATTTGAGTTAATCATACTCTTCAGAATGCACATTATTGTCATAGGTCCATGCTAGTCTCTTGCTTAATTTCTTTCATTCTTTCCTCTGTTTCCCACACCAATTCTCCATCCCTATGCCTCACATCATAGGAAAGTGTTCTAAAGTATTTAATGATTAACTTTTTTGTATGTATTATTCTTACAAAATATGCATTTTATTTGCATGAATTTTAAATTGATGCAAATGGGTTATTTACAGATTCCACTCCTGTTTCTATCTTTTCTTTCTTTTTAAAAACTCAGCCATAACTTTTTTAGCATTTGTTTATGGAGCTGTGGGCATATGTAGTCTGTTATTTCTTTCACTGCATAGTCCTTCATGATGGTAATTCTTCACTTTCAACCTATCTTTCTCCCAGGATTGGACACCAAGATTGCCTCAAATTTCCACCACCAAAAACAACACTGTGATGAGCTTTCTTGAAAATGTTCCCTTGTGAAACTGTGTGAGAATGTCTTTGGGTTGATATCCAGAAGTACGATTGCTTGGTCATTAAGTACAGGGATATTTATTTGGACCAAGGACTGTTAGAGTGATCTCTGCACCAGCCTATACTCTCTGGAAAAGATGTCCCCATACTCTATCAACGCTTGGCAATGTCCATCTTTCTCTCTCTCTTTTTTTTTTTTTTTTTGTTGCCAGTTTAACAAATGTAATGTCTCATTGATTAGTTTGCATTTCTCTAATTACTACTGAGTTTGGACAGCTTTTCATATGTTTGTTAGCCTTTCCTCTTCTGTAGATGGCCCAATCATGTCTTTAGCCCATCTCTTGATTGGAAATTCCTGTCTTGTTGATTTTCATGTGTTTCTTATCTTAAATATTAGTCTTTTGTGGTTTTAGACATTTAAACATCTTCTCTAAATATGTAACGTCTATAAACTTTATCTATGATGTCCTTCATTGAACAGAAAGAACAAAAAGACCTAATTATTATATAATCAAATTCATCAATTATTTTGTTAATGATTTGTGGAATTATTTTAGGGGGAAGCATGGTTTAAGAATAGTTTCCCCCACTTCTAGGTCACAAGGTTATTCTTTTGCATTACCTTGATGTACTTTTATAAATTTTGTTTTAACATTTGGTTCTGAATCCATCTGCAATCTACCATTTGCATTTACTATTGAAGAAGGAATCCAGTTTCATTATTCCACACATTGCAAGTCTGTTTTCTTAACACCATCCACTAAACCATCTGCTCTTTGTCCATTGGTTTGCAGAACTTCCTTTGCTGTATATACATAAGTCTGTCTCTCTAGGCTCCATGTTCTTGAAACTATTTTTATAACTATGATTTTTTAGTATTCTTAATAACTGATAGGTTAAGTTTTCTCTCTGCAGTTTTCTTTTCTGAGATGTTAGAATTTTTTGTTAGTTTCTTCAAAGATCCAGATTAAAGTTTTATTGGGTTTACACTGAATTTATAGATAAATGTGGAGTGAATTGGTTTCTTTGTAACATTTAAGTCCTCATATCCAAGATAATAAAATGCCTCTCCCTTTGTTCAGGTCATCTTCTAGAAATCTTGTGTAACCTTGGGTATGTTAACTTCTGATAACTTTTTCTTGTGATTGAGAGAGACATCTTTTTTAAAAATAGCATTTTCTATTTGATCACTACTGATAAAGGAAAGTGCTCTTATTATCGTGCAGTAATCTTGGATCCAGCAAACACATTGAACTCTTAATAGTTCTGAGTTGGTCTGAACCTCCATTGGTATTTCTAGGTAGATAATCATATCACTTGCAAGTCATGAGTTTTATCTTTTTTCTTCCAATCCTTGAATTTACTTCTTTTTCTTTCCAGGTAACTTTCAGCAGCATGTCTAGTACTGTGTGAAATAGTAGCAGTGTGTACTTGTCTTATTTCCAGTATTTAAAGGAATGTATAGGTTTTTTCACTGACCACAATGTTTGTTCTAGGTTTTTGGTATATAACTATCACCAAGTTAAGGATTTCCTGGCTATTCCTAGTTTTCTAAGACTTTGCTTTTAATTATAAATAAGTGTTGAGTCATCCTTATCTACTTTTGGAATCAAGACTACACTAGGCTCATAAAATGAGTTGGGCAATATTACTCCTTCCCTATTATCTGGAAAAACATATATAAGTTAGAAATTAAATGGCAAATCATTGTTTCTTTCCAATATGGGGCAGTCTGGGTTCTCTGAAAAGATATAGACTTTATTACATTTCCAACTAGAAAAGATTTGTCTTTCTCAAATCAGCATTGGTTCTTGTTTGGTATCTTCTACCTTGGTAGGAGGGTGCCTAGTGTTTTTAGCCATTGTTTTGCATAAACAAAGAGGACTCTTACTAAAGGAGGAATTTGCTTCCATTGTTGTTCAAACCCATTGAAAGGGATTCTAAAGCTATCTCTTGATAAGATCATTATTTTTGCTTCTTTGTTGCCCTTGAGATTAATCATTCCATGGGCTGAAGGTAAGGAGTAGAGGTGAGCAAATAAGGAAAAGGAGTTTGGTCAGTTGTATCTGGCAAAATGCCATCAATGATGAAGATGGATAGATTGTGCTGTGCTCTACTTCCAAAGATGCTTGTCTTCCAGATTTCTTCTTTGGGTAATATCCAGGACCCAGTTTGCAAGAATTTCCAGGTTCCTCTTTGTGATACTGAGGTTGTGGAAAGAATCCCAAAGATAGTTAGGATTTCAACAGTTCTAAAGATAAATCTCAACAGGTCATGGTAAAGCATGTTAAGTGTGTGCTCACCCAAATCTGTACCCTTTACATGGTGAAAGGAAGTAAAATCTTTTTTTCCATGAGCATTTGTGAATTGGGGTTCACTCTCCCATGTGACAATCTGAAGCTAGATGAGGGCTACATGCTGATTGACAGGGATATTGAGGTGAATTTGGGAGTGCTTAGCTTGAGCTCAGGTCTACCAAGTGATCTCCTGATACTTTCTCTACTTGAGTTTACCTCCACCCCTTTCCTCTTTGTACTTCTATGCCTCACATAATACCATTTACACCACAGCGGAAGTAAGCAAGGGAGGGGTGAAGCTGGAGAAAGAGTCATTGCCAGCCCTGCTGAGGCAATAAGTCAGGGTAGATTTCTTAATCCCCAAGGGACCTAATCATGCCAGTTGCCCACGCTTGTCTCAGGTGGCTAGACCTATGGACGGAACGTGGCATCATTCCTTGAAACAGCTCATAGTGTTCCTTGAGCATGAGAGAGCCAGAGGATGGGGTAGAAGAGATCAGTTTTATTAGCAAGAGGGCAAACAACCAAGTATGTATGCTTAAACATTGTGCCTATAAAATTCCCATACTCTCTTGTCAGTAAGTTTCAATAAGAGGTTGTGCATAAAAGAACTTAGAAAAATATTAAGCCTACATATGGAAGGTGGTGTTACTTTTATCTTGTGTTTACTTTTCCATCTCACGTTATCATTGATTCTCAGTATAAAAATTGTCCTTCCTCCATAGGAAGGAAAACAAAGAGAGAAAAGTTAAACTTAACAACACATTGAAGGTCAAGTAAGCAATGAATTTATCCTTGTTTCCTCTCTCTGACTCCAATGCTCATTCACATACACTCAACAAATAATTAGTGAACCTTGATACTGTGCAAAGCACTGATATCATAAAAATAGTGTAATATTTTTCAGTTGAATCTGATCTTGTGGATACATGGTATATTTTTAAATTTTCTTTCTCTACTGGCAATTTCCTCAGCACTTCCAAATAGAAGACTAAGAAGTGTTTTCCCACAGTCACATAGTACTCCAGAAAACACCTGGAATTTGAACCAGCCCCCTTGACTCCTCTCTCAACCAGGTCACGCTGCTGCTAATTGTGATCTTAGATCATCAAAACTCTTTAGCTCTTCCAACAAGTGCATCCACCTTAATAAATTTGGCTACAGATTTTTTTTTTCTCCTCCATCCCTTTCTTTTTTTTTTCCTCTCAGGTAAAACAGATTGTATGCTGTCAGCCAAATTAAGAAAAATCCTCATCCAGTTTATAAACTCAGCAGAGACGTCTCATAAATGTACTCACAATCTTATTACTGTACCTTTAAAATCCAATTGTTGAAAATTAATGTAAAACAAAAATAAACTTCAAAATATGGCATTTACGTTAACGTCGTTCCATGGAGGAATTTTAAACATTCTCTAATATTAATGACTCACTCTTGTACACATTGATTTAACACATTACAAAATACTTTCTGACATATCTCATTTGAGGACTTCATATAACCCTTTGGGCATGAAAGTCAAAGCAGGATTAATGATTTCCATTTTTCCAGATATTAAATAGATGTAGAATGTTTGGTGACTGATGATCTAAGATCACACAAATTCTCTTTGGCAAATCCAAGTCTTATATTACTGATGCATTTTCTGAGAACAACACTCCTTTGAGAGGAATTTAGCTGTAGTAAGCAAAACCAAACTTGCTTATGTAAACACAAAAAGTCATGTGATGTAGGCACAAATAGTTTCATATACCGTTTTCTCATCATGGAAACAAACTTGGACAACCGTAACCAAACGTGAAATGTCCAGAAAGTTTGTCATTTGGGATTCTGTCGTTCTCCTTCATCCTTTCCTCTCCATCTGGCCTCCCCTTCTCCCCTTCAGACACCCTTTATCCTTCTGCTTGTTTCATACTTCTCCATCTATCCAAAAAGAAAAAAGCATTTCAAAGGTCAATGTGCTATTTTTCCAGCTGTAGAAAGGGCATAAAGGAACAGTTAGTAGGGTAACCCTGTGTGTCCTAAGGAGGTAGTTCTCTTTATCCCTCTGGAGGAATTGTTGCACATATGTATCTGTGTGTGCACGTATCAAGATGGAGGTTGAAAGAGCAGAAGGATGAGTCAAAGAATGTTCCTGATATCCAGGAAAAATAGTAAGCTTTATATGTTATTTCTACCACTGAAAAACTCAGCCATTCATATATTTATTCACATAACACAATGCAATAATTTATTGAACACCTACTCTGCATCTGTTCTATGTTTCAGGGATCTAGTAGTACTCTCCCAGGTTGTTGGGCTAGACAGACAAAAAAATGAATAACTGCAGCATGGGGTGAAAAAAAGCATAATAATGTTGGTAAGTACTATGTATAATAGTGGCACAAAAGAGGAAATAATCACCTTACGAGCTGGAAGTCAGCAAAGGGCTCTCAGAGAAGAAAGTATTTCAGCTGGAGTTGTAGAGAGGAATAAAACTTAGCCTGCCAGACATTCCAGGCAGAGAAAATAGCACTTGCAAAGGCAGAAAGGTCTGAAACGAACTGGCACATTCAGGAGTCTATAAGTAGCCCAGTGATGGAAAGAAAGAGTAGTGATGGGAGAGACTGACAGTGATCAAGATCATGGAGAGATCTGTATGTCATGGGGAGTGTACTTAAGTCATTTTGTCTGATCAGCATCTTTCCCCTTCAAGTGATAATAACACCCTGATTCTCTTTGGGGAACCACACTTCCCTACTCTTTGTGATCTTGGTTGGGCTATCTTTCATGGCAACCTCCTAGAGACAGAAAATGACTCAAAATTACCCAGTCTACGATTCTATCTTCCTTGGTTATGATGATTAATTCAAGGCACATGACTCAAGCCAGACCAATAAGAATTTCCCCTAAGATTTGATGTATGAAAATTGGGTTAAAGGGTCTTCTTCCTTTGGAATCTTGAATTGTATGTATCATGCAAGCCTGGAGTTGTAAGCAGCTACCATCTCCTGCTGCCTGCAAGTTGTATGCCAAATGAGACAAACACACCAAGGAAGGTAGAATCCAGGGACAGAGTGAGAGAGATCAAGAGAAATGGAAAGATGAAGCCCTAGTGATATCACTTGAGCCCTGTGCCTGAAGCTTCTGTTCAATTCCTGGACATTCTCATTACCTGGGTTCTACTTGAACCACTTTAAATTGAGTTTCCATCACTTCTGGCCAAAAAAGTCCTAATATGAAACCATGTAAAGGACATTGGACTTTATTATCTGGGCAGTGAGGGAGTCTTTGAAAAGACTGGAGCAGTGACTAGATCTGTGTTTTAGAAAGCATATGCTGGCAACAGTGTAGAGAACAAGTAAGAGTAAGGGATTGTCACAGAGCCCAGTTATAAAACTAGTATGATAATCTAGATAAGAGAAGAGAAAGGCCTGAACTAAGGCAATGCTAGTGGGCATGAACGGAAAGAATCAACTTGGAGGAAGATTTAAGAGGTGATCAACTGGGTAAGAGGTATGAGGGGGAGGAAGGATTCAGGGATAATTGTTGACTTTCTTGCTTGGATTTTTAGGTTGATTGGTTTTCTGCTTAACCAAAAGAGGAAATAAATATTGGGGGTGGGAGGAAGTAAGTTCATTCAGGTAACTTTTTTTTTTTTTTAATTAATTGATTTATTTATTTTTGCTGTGTTGGGTCTTCATTTCTGTGCGAGGGCTTTCTCTAGTTGTGGCAAGCGGGGGCACTCTTCATCGCGGTGCATGGGCCTCTCACTATCGCAGCCTCTCTTGTTGCAGAGCACAGGCTCCAGACGCGCAGGCTCAGTAGTTGTGGTTCACGGGCCTAGTTGCTCTGCGGCATGTGGGATCTTCCCAGACCAGGGCTTGAACCCGTGTCCCCTGCATTAGCAGGCAGATTCTCAACCAGTGCGCCACCAGGGAAGCCCCAGGGAGCTTTTAAATTTAAGATTTTGTGGCACATTTATATGGCGATGTCCAGTGGCAGTTATATAGTTCTAATGCTTCCGAGTAAGATCTGGGCAGGAGATCCAGATTTGAATGTCATCACTGTACAGATAATACCAGACCCTTTTGATGTGGAAGAGATTGCTCGGGGAAACGATAAGGAGTAAGAAGAGAAGAAGACCAAGGACTAAACTTTGGAGAATGACAACATTTAAGAGGTAGGCTTGTAATGGGAACTGGAAAGGAGATGTTGGAGAGATGGAAGAGGAATTATGAAAGAGTGGTATCCCAGATATCAAGCCATAGTCAATGATGTAAAGTACCTTGGGTTAGGTCAATTAGGTAAAGACTATACAGTGTCCTTTTCTTGACTATTTGGAGTTCTCCTATGACTGGAGCCTGAGCAGTTTCAAGGGAGCATAGGAGCTGGGAAGACAAAACTTTGTAAGCAGAGTAAATAAGAGGGAGTGTGTCCATTCAATTGAAACTTTTTAGTATTCTCAGATACAATACTGGTTATATGTAGAATTTTGTTGCATGTTATACTATATGGAGGGCATAGCAATCAGGAGTTTACAGAAAACATCTAGTCTTTTATTGTGAGCTCTATACTTCTAATATGGGCAATATCTGGGGTACAGGGACATGTCATAGATGATCTCAGAAACCCAAAGGACATGTCTTCCAGAATCATCCAGTTACTATATTTGTGTCTGTCTAGACTGACACCTCAGGTACCTCATGGCTCTCATTCAGGCTAAGTGCTTTAATTCTGATCAAATAATAACAGTTTACAAGTCAAAGAGATTGTTTAGAATTATGATTTGCTGTCTTTGGCTCAATCTAAGTTTGCTTGGGCTGACTTTGCTTGAATTAGATTAGGGCTTATAGTTATGTATCTTAATACCCTTCTTAGAGATCTTGTGTGTGTAAATCACACAACCACAGAATTAGACATGATGATGATGACTAAAAAGATATATGTGTATATATATATGTATATATCTTTCTAGTCATGTCTAATTATCAATGACAATATATCCATGACAATATTTTTAGGACACTTTAAATAAGTCTGGCTCTAACATAAAATGAATGGAAAGTGAAGAGAAAGGAAAATGAGAGGAGAAGGTAAAAGATAAAAGTATAGAAGAGACGAAAAGGGAGAGAAGAAAAGGACAATAACAGATAAAAAGGCAATTTTTGCCATCAGAGTACCTTCTTAGGGTCTCATGTGAAAAAGCACCTGAAGCCAAGGCCTTCACAACAGCAGAAAACTTGGCTATAATATGACCTGATTGCACAGCTTCCATTCTCTCTGGACTTTTCTAGCAAAGGGAGTATACAGAAGGAAAGAAATGACCTCGCTGCCCTTTAAAACCATCTAGGGAACTCATGTCAAGGGGACCTGAACTCCCTACTACCCTGGGTTCAAATATCACCACAGCAGTGAGAACAGATGAAGGGATGAGGCCCCTGACCTTTCTACCAATGACTCATTGATCTAGCCAGCTGTAGGATACATATTTATTAAACTTCTGCTTTAGCCCAAGTACTGCACAAGGTCCCATGGATAAAGAAGGCTTAAACGCCATCCTCTAGAAGCTCAAGAACTATCTTTATATTTCACTTATTTGAGCAGAGTCTGTAAACTGGAGTTTACCTCCTTGACTTAATTCACTCCATGAATCTTAGACAAGTCCTTTGCCCACTCTGTACCTCAGTTTACTTATCTGTAGAATGGAGATAATGCTAATGACTACCTTAGGGACCTTTCATGAAGATTAAGTGAACTAGAGTGGGTAAAGCACCAAGACCAGATTACTAGCACATAGTAGTTGCTCAATTGGTTCCTATTGTTTTTATCATTATCATTATTAATATTGTCATCAAAAGGAAAGGGACTTTTTCTTGGAATTTTTTGCCTGGGACCTGATTATTTTCTCTTGTCCAGCTGAATGAAACTGCTTGCAGGTCCTATGATAGAAAGCCCCGTACTAAGCTACAGATTCTCAAAAAATCCTCAGCCTGGCCAGGCTCTTGTGGGTGTAACTTTCAGTATCTTGACCTTTGTGCTCCTTGTGGGTGATCAGGAAAATGAGAGAGGATTTATAGCATTTCTTTCTCCCTCCTTTTGTTGCTTATGGTTTTATTGTTTGCTAAAGGGAAATATTTTGCCACATGCCCACACCTTCAGCTTTATCACATTATCCGAGATAAATGATGGCAACAGCTCTTACTTCTCCAGATGTGAGCTTCTTGGGTGGCTGTCCGCATGTTTCTGGTCCTTGGAGCCAGAGAAAGTTTCATTTTCAGAAATAGCACTATGATGCACCAACAACACTAACCTCATTTCCTGTCTTGAGTGGACCCAGAGCATTCCAGTAAGTTCACAAGTGTGTTGTAGACTGTGAAAGAATAGAAAACATGCTCCATTCTTTTGCAAGTTTCACCAAGATCCATGTGAATGAAACATACTGACCTCATGCTTTCATGAAAAGTATTATAGATCCCAGAGCTGCCAAAGGCAAAGGATGGAATGGGCCAGCCAAGGGGCTAAGCAGGGACATGCTGACAGCATGTTTTGATATCCAGCCTGTCTCTGGCTGAGAACTTTGAAGACCATTTATGCTCATTCCTCTGAGCAGGGACTTATTTGCCTTAGCAGTCTCACGAAACAAACTTCAACAGGATATGCGTAAGCAAGTCGTGATATGTATGCATAGCTAGCAGGACATTCTCTGGAGTCCTACCCATCATGACCGTCATCCTGGTTATCTTTGCATCTTCCCTCAGTTTTGAGCCTCCACTACTCCACCCATTCTAGTTGTCTGATGCTACAGGCCGCCACAGAGTCAGTCAAGCAAGCATCTATCTCTAGGGCCCAGTGACAGGCCAAGCACTAAGTACCTTCTGTTGTGCACATAAAAGAATTCTGTGACTTAGTTTCTTTCTGTGCAGTTTGAAAGACAAAGTGAGCACATCCAAAGCGATTAAAAAGCCAAAAAATATCTAAATAATAATGCAGACCTCTAAGATGGGAGTCCCAAAGCAGGGGAGTTCAAGGTTAACTATAGTTATGTGACGGGAAGGACATAAGGAAGAGGAATTCAGCTGAGTCTTGGAGGATCAGCACGTTTAGAGAAGGAAGGCAGAGATGACAAGAGATGTGTGTTCCAAACAGTGGGAGCTAAAAACACAAAGGCCAAAGTGTGCAGAGTGGGTGTGGGGGACTGGGGCAGGGGAGCAAGGGAGGGGTGAGACCAAATGACAGGAGCAGAAAGTTTTAGGAAGTTAAGTTGCCCTCCTTGGATTCTAGCCATCCTTCCTTATGCACTGGAGTTCACTTGTGAATCTCAGGACCTCTTTTGAAAGCGGCAACTGAGAAAACTGAGGGTACTGTTCGCGGAGCTGCATACAGTAAGAGGGGAACCAGAGCGAGCTAGATACTGCATTTTCCTTCTTGTTGTTAGGGGCGTTGTATGGGAAAATGGAGCTCCCGTCTTCCCATATTCCTCTCTCTCACCCCCTCCCCACACCAGCACCACCATGCATCATCGAGAAGAGCTGTTCACATCAAAGCAGGCGTGGGCAAACCTAGCATGGTGTAAACCAGGAACAAAGGCTCAGACTCTCAGACACCCTTGTGTGTTAAGTGCACAGCCTCTTCCACACTGGCCTTGGGCCCCGAAAGGAGGCTGCTTTCTAGGGAAGCTTTAACCAATTGCTTTTCTGCTTCAAGATAGTAAAACCAGCATTCACCCCTTTGGGCTTTAATTTTAGTTCTCTTCCAATGCTTCCCTGGTGAAAGAGGTAAGGGAGAGAATTCTCTTTCTCCATATTCCCTCTTCTCAGGAAAAAGCACACAGGCCTTTTTTCCCTCACCAATCAGAATACAAGTTCACACCTGCTTCTGATTCCTAATATAAGTCAGTAGTTGGGTATATATGTATATTCCCTGGCTGGACTGTAATCTCTCTGTGGACAAGACATGGTGCCACACGAGCCCCATTCATCTTTTCACCCCAGTGCTTAACAGCAATGGCTGATGCCTATGGAGTGTTCAACAACTGGAAAAGAAGACCAAAGAGTTTTTCGACATTGTCCTGAAATTTTTTCTAGGACAAAGCAGCTCATGAATGAGTGAATCCATGCATGCCTGCTTACTCTGCCCAACACAGTGCCATTAAACTCTTTTAAGTTTAGGTTAATGCTTCCTTCAAGTTGAAAAAGATTGAATGGCCCCATTAAGTCATCAGGTCTTTTCCAAAGTAGCAGCTAGCCATAAGCAAGGTCTTATGATCACACAGGATAATTCTGCCAGAGAGGAGAGTGGAGCTTAGGATACAGAGTTTCACGTATTTATTGGGAAAGTAGAAGATGGTGATGCTACCCAAGGAAAGGCTTTATATGTCTCTTGTGATAGAGTGAAGGGCCCAGGTTCTAGGAAAGTGTGCTAAGGAGAGAGATGAAAGGGTGCAGAAGATCACATTACTGCTTCTTCATGACCTGTAATTCATCAAGCTGCACAACTGTGCCATGTTCAAGAGAGAGACCCTGTTCTTATCCCTGGAAAACCATGCCTTCCCTCTAAATAAAGAATTTAGCAATTTTTCCAGAAGTTCTTGTGTACACCAGGCTGAAGCCTCTCCCTGTGCTCCAAAAAAAAAAAAAAACAGCAAACCCACTTTCAATAGAGACGAGAGAACCATGAGCACTCTAAAACCAGATGGGGAGCCAGAGAAGCAAAAGAACAAGGCACTACATGGGTTTATTAAGAAAATATGTGTCACAAATAAGTTGCCAAGAAACTGCAGTATTGTCTTAAAGGGAAATTCCCCAAAGTCCCTAAAAAGTAGCCAGAATAAAGCTGATAGATTGGTGGCCTTTTCTAGAGGCCTACTGCATAAACGTTGAGAAAACATCCTGCGGTGCTTGCACGACTTTCTCCTACAGGGCCATTCCCTTCTTTTTCTTCCTTCCTTCCTTCCTTTCATCCTCCTTCCTCCCTCCCTTCCTTTATTTTCTTCTTTTCTTTCTTTCTTTTATTCTTTCTTTTTCTTTCTTTCTTTCTTTCCTTCCTTCCTTCCTTCCTTCCTTTCTTTCAGAAACCTAGACTTTGATTTCTTGAAATTTTCCCAAGTATCATTCCTGCTGTGTTTTCTAAATTAAAGTGCTGGCTCTTATCTCATAAAGGGCCCCTCTTATAGGAGGCCCACTAAACATTGTCTGTACACTAAATAAAGGATGTATCACAAATACATCTAAAGAAGCCATGGTAAATAGTGTATAATTAACTCATTTAAAAGACACCTTTTGTCATTTTTATGATCAACAGATATTAAAGGTTATTTTTAAATTAATTTTTATTGAGGTATAATGGACATATAACATTATATTAGTGTCAGGTATATAAAATAATGATTTGGTATCTGTATATATTGAAAAATGATCACCACAATAAGTCTGGTTAACATCCATCACCATACATAGTTACAATTTTTTTCTTGTGATGAGAATTTTTAAGATCTACTCTCCTAGCAACTTTCAAATATGCCTTATTTTTCTTTATTTATCTTTGGACCTCAGTCTTTTTATCACCAACTGAGGGGCTAGCTAAAAATAATTTATCTTGTCTAAACTTGCCCCAGTGTTTAAGAGGATACAGCATCCAGTGGCAGCATATTTAGGTCCACTGGCAATTCTGCCAAGAAAAGAGCAGAGAGGTGGAATGGTGTAGTCACAATGGCAAAATAAATTCCCAAAGTTGGAGAACACAGATGTCTTCTTTGGCTGTCACACCACAGCAGAGCCCTGAGTCTCATCCTCTTTAATATCCACATCTTCCACTACACACACACACACACACACACACACACACACACACACACAGTGCACTCATACACCCTCATCTCTACTTCCTTCTTAGAGCCTTCCCTGGTTACCCAGCTCTCAGTCACCTCTCCTTTCTGTAAACACCTATAGATAACAATTCCCACTTTGCATTTTATTATCTGGGTCTTCTAGAGTGTCATATAGTACTTTCTATCTCTAACCACACTGCAAAGTCCTCGAGGATCAGGGATTGTGCTTATATAATACTTCTCTTGGGATTTTTACCTGGTCCTTGTATTGTGTTGAACTTGTCCTAAGCACTTGAAAGTAATGATTGGTGGATTGTTTTAGATGGAGTCTCTCATTCTGCAGGTCTGTTTCACATCCTTATCTTAAGTGAAAATTTCTCAAACATAATGTTTTCTGGATTCCCTAAGAGAAAAGAACTAGTAGAATTTATTACCACTTTGCCTAATGCAGCCAAAGAAAAAGTGGCAAAACAAACTATACACAGGGGAGTTATGGGGAGGTTTCCCATCTGGTTTTATTTCCCTCACTAGAATATATCTTCTGTGTCATGGAATGACTGTGTCATTGAGACCCAAAAGGCTAAGAAGTTGTCCTAGAACTTCAGAAAAAAAAAAATAGAAAACAGATGTTCTTCCTCAAAAACTCTGGTGTTAACACCATAAGGGGAAGCCTCAGAGTCAGAAATCATGTAGGAATGGGCTTCCCTGGTGGCGCAGTGGTTAAGAATCCACCTGCCAATGCAGAGGACACAGGTTTGAGCCCTAGTCCGGGAAGATCCCACATGCCATGGAGCAACTAAGCCCATGTGCCACAACTACTGAGCCTGCACTCTAGAGCCCACGAGCCACAACTACTGAGCCCATGAGCCACAACTACTGAGCCCGCATGCCACAACTACTGAAGCCCACGCACCAAGAGCCCATGCTCCGCAACAACAGAAGCTACCACCATGAGAAGCCCAGACATGGCAACAAGAGTAGCCCCCGCTGACCGCAACTAGAGAAAACCTGTACGCAGCAACAAAGACCCAATGCAGCCAAAAACAAATAAATTTATTAAAATTTATTGAAAAAAAGAAATCAAGGGGGAACTCCATTTCCATGCTTCTCAATGACAGGTTTCCAAAAGATATTTCTGCCTCTTTGATGTCACTTGTAGCACCTTCTGATTGCAAGCTCCTTCAGGCCAAGCCCAGTTCCCATTCTTTTTCAGTTTCTCCCAGAGGTTGGTTATGTGGTACTCAAAATACTTGATTAAATGAAACCTTCATTTGTGATTTTTATTTCAATTACCAGGCATCATAATGGTTACCCTCAGTCTAGGCAATAACTCTCTTCCCACTAACATGGTATCATGAAAGAATTCCGTGCCTTAACCAAGGCTTATGATCTGCATTGATGAGTGAGCTAATACAGCAGAATGATGGAGCGTTCAGCCTCAAAGCCAACTACCTGAGCTTGCAGCCTGCCTTTGCTACTTATTTCTTCTGTGAACTTGGGCAAGTATCTTATCGTTTCCACATCTCAGTTTCTTTATTTGGCATGGATTTGTTAGGAAGATTAAATGAGATGATCCACATAAGTACACAAAAGAGCTACTGGTACACTCAGTGTTCAGTAGATATTAGTTATTATTAGTTATTCTTCTTGTCTAGCTCCAGAGGGTATGTCGGTCACCTGGACTTCTGGACACATTCTCTCTGTACCCTGAATTTGGAGCCTCCACCCTGAAACAGAGACTCTTACCCCACCTCAGGAAAGTCAACATGGCTCTTTCATCCATGGCCACATGTGGATGGATGCTGAACATCCTGTGTGCCATGCAGGAAGCAGTGCATGAGGGCCAGGGCTGCTGACTTGCCCGAGTTCAAATGAGCCCAGACACACTCCATGACAACATGACAGTGGCTTGCATTTGTTTCCTCTTTCTTTGCTGCTTCCTTTTCAGTAAAACACTAGTACGAACCAGACCACTGTATAACAAGGAAATTTCTAGGGCTTCATATAGTCGATTATTTTTTACATGTACATGTATCTATTCTTTTTCAAGTTCTTCTTGCATTTAGGTTATTAAAGAATATTCGTTCCTTAAATGTTATCTGATCAGATCAAAGTTCAATACCAATACTTGGATAGTATTTTGCAATGCGTTGTGATCAGTGTAACCCATGAAAACAGCTTCGTGATGAACTTCTTGAAGTGAGTATCAAGAAATTGTTATCTTATTTCTGTTTCTAATTCTGAGACTGCACTGGCTGGAGAACGTTAGGCAAATTACTTCCTTCTTGGATTTAGGCTTTCCCCATAATAATCTCTGAAAAATAGTATTCATTGCTACTCTACTGTCAGAGAAGATCTAAAAGCACTACAAGAGTTGCCCCCAAACAGTAGGTGAATGCAAGGAAATAAAAACCCTTTCCTATTTGGTAACTTCTCAAAACCGTCTCTCTGTGTTTCCATGATAAACTAATTAATAAAGAACTTGGATGACTTTCTGGAATCAAAAACAAAATTCAGAAAGATGATCCTATTGTACAAGGAATGACATTGTTTAATAGGGATTTACTTTCAGGGTAGGATAACTTTAGGTAGGAATTATTTTGTTAAAATTTTTTTGTGACCGGAATTAAGAATGCAGAGTGCAAATCTCAAATTATCCTGAGAACCCTCCACAAGGATGTCAGTGATTTCATAACTGTCAATCAAATCTTCTTGAATCTTTGGCTGATCAAAATAACACAAATTTGTCCAATCTCAGAACTCCCTGAGAATTCCAATACAAATATTTTTTACTGAAATATACTTTACATATAACATTGCAATTTGATACATTTATATACTGTAATATGATTAGCATTGTAGCAACAGTTAACACCTCTATCATGTTACATATTTATCCTTTCATTTTGGTGATTGGAATAATTAAGTTCTAGTCTCTTAGTGAGTTTGATGATTATAATACAATATTGTCTATATTCACTATACTGTGCATTAGACATCTAAGGCTTGTTCACTCCTTGTTGCAGGTTTGTACCCTTAAACAACATCTGTCCTAATATAAATATTTCTGAAGGCATTCTTCACCACAGATGATAGACTGCCTTGTTAATAAGGGAACAGTAATAATAGCAAGTGACATCCTAGCATATCTCTTTGTAATTTATAAATAAGTTATTTTATATACCTTACCTCATTTAATCCTCACAATATTGTGAAATAGTTATAGGAGACATAACTATCTCAATTTTTATACACGAGAGGAGAAAAAGAAGAAGAGGAATCAGTAGAGATGATGGAGAATATCCACTCATCCGTTTATTCATCTATTCATTCAACAACTACTAGTGAATAATCACATGTGCCAAGCACTGGGAGTATATAGCAATAGACCAAATCTTTACAAATCCTATAGCTTAATGGAAGTGACTGACAGTTGAGATAATAACAATAAAATAATATAAATGTTGTGATATGGATCTTTGAGATTAAAGAGCAGAGAGCCCTACTCGAAAGTTTGGAGAAGGCCTCCTTAAGGAACTTACGTTTTAGCTGATGTATAAGGGATGAGTAAGGAGTTAGCTAGATGAAGGGGAAGTGGGTTGAGTACTCCTGTGGGATAGAACATCATGTCCCAAGGAACAGAGTCAAGCAAAGACAAATAGAACTTATCAAGAAACCAAAAAAAAAAAGATTTGGCATGATGAGTATAAAATGCAAGATGGAAAAGAGATGAGGCTAGAGAGTTAGACAAAGGACCAATCTCATATAGGACCTTGTAATTTATTTTAAGAGAAATGACAAGACAAAGACGAGGGCAGCATGGAAAATCTAGGATAGTAAGATATTTTGAAAGTCAAAGGCCAGGGAGAGTTTTAGGAATATAGTCAATCACACTAATCCTATAAAGGAGCTAAAGAATAAGAGAACTGACAGTAGGTCATTTGAGACATCATGGATGACGTTAACTTTCAGTTTGATGTTAGAGGTGTAACACAAGCTCCATGTATGATTGAAATACAAGGAAATAGAGGCAAAGTACATGTAGACTATGGTTTGTAAAAGTTCAGTTCCTCTATTGCTAGCCTTGGTAGCAGGGTCAAAGGAAGTTTTTTCAAGGTAGAAATTTTTAAATATCTTTGAAGGCAGAGGGGAAAGGTTGGGTAAAGAGGGAGGACTTAAAGATGTCATGAACTCATTGCAGATTAAGGAAGTAGTAATATAAAGCATGGTGACTATAGTTAATAATATTGTATTGCACATTTGAAAGTTTCTTAGAGAGTGGATCTTTTTTTTCCCGTATCTGCTTTTTTTTTTTGTTTAACATCTTTATTAGAGTATAATAGCTTTAGAATGTTGTGTTAGTTTCTGCTGTACAACAAAGTGAATCAGCTATATGTATATTGCCATATCCCCTCGTTCTTGCGTCTACCTCCTACCCTCCATATTCCACCCCTCTAGGTGGTCACAAAGCACCGATCTGATTTCCCTGTGCTAGGTGGCTGCTTCCCTCTACCTACCTATTTTACATTTCGTAGTGTATATATGTCAAAGCCATTCTCTCATTTCGTCCCAGCTTACCCTTCCCCCTCCCTGTGTCCTCAGGCCATTCTCTACATCTGCATCTTTTTTTTCTTTGCGATACGCGGGCCTCTTACCGCTGTGGCCTCTCCCGACGCGGAGCACAGGTTCCAGACGCGCAGGCCCAGCGGCCATGGCCCATGGGCCCAGGCGCTCAGCGGCACGGGGGATCCTCCCGGACCGGGGCACGAACCCGCGTCCCCTGCATCGGCAGGCGGACTCCCAACCACTGCGCCACCAGGGAAGTCCCTACATCTGCATCTTTATTCCTGTCCTGGCTCTAGGTTCTTCAGAATCATTTTTTTTTTTTTTTTTTAGATTCCATATATATTTGTTAGCATACAGCATTTGTTTTTCTCTTTCTGACTTACTTCACTCTGTATGACAGACTCTAGGTCCATCCACCTCACTACAAATAACTCAATTTCATTTCTTTTTATGGCTGAGTAATATTCAATTGGCACATTGTATATATGCCACATCTTCTTTATCCATTCATCTGTTGATGGACACTTACATTGCTTCCATGTCCTGGATATTGTAAATAGTGCTGCAATGAACATTGTGGTACATGACTCTTTTTTTTTTTTAACAACTTTACTGGAGTAAAGTGGCTTCACAATGGTTTGTTAGTTTCTGCTTTATAACAAAGTGATCAGCTATACTACATATATACCCATATCTCCTCCCTCTTACGTCTCCCTCCCACCCTCCCTATTCCCACGCCTCTAGGTGGTCACAAAGCACTGAGCTGATCTCCCTGTGCTATGTGGCTGCTTCCCACTAGCTGTCTATTTTACATTTGGTAGTATGTGTAAGTCCATACCACTACATGACTCTTTTTGAATTATGGTTTTCTCAGGGTATATGCCCAGTAGTGGGATTGCTGGGTCATATGGTAGTTCTATTTTTAGTTTTTTAAGGAACCTACATACCGTTCTCCATAGTGGCTGTATCAATTTACATTCCAACCAACAGTGCAAGAGGGTTCCCTTTTCTCCACACCCTCTCCAGAATTTATTGCTTGTAGATTTTTTGATGATGGCCATTCTGACTGGTGTGAGGTGATACCTCATTGTAATTTTGATTTGCATTTCTCTAGTGATTAGTGATGTTGAGCATTCTTTCATGTGTTTATTGGCAATCTGTGTATCTTCTTTGGAAAAATGTCGATTTAGGTCTTCTGCCCATTTTTGGATTGGGTTGTTTGTTTTTATGATATTGAGCTACATGGGCTGCTTGTATATTTTGGAGATAAATCCTTTGTCAGTTACTTCATTTGCAAATATTTTCTCCCATTCTGAGGGCTGTCTTTTCATCTTCTTTATGGTTAACCTTGCTGTGCAAAAGCTTTTAAGTTTCATTATGTCCCATTTGTTTATTTTTGTTTTATCTCCATTCCTCTAGGAGGTGGATCAAAAGGGATATTGCTATGATTTATGTCATAGAGTGTTCTGCCTCTGTTTTCCTGTAAGAGTTTTATAGTGTCTGGCCTTGCATTTAGGTATTTAATCCATTTTGAGTTTACTTGTGTGTATGGTGTTAGGGAGTGTTCTAATTTCATTCTTTTACATGTAGTTGTCCAGTTCTCCCAGCACCACTTATTGAAGAGGTTGTCTTTTCTCCATCGTATATTCTTGCCTCCTTTGTGAAAGATAAGGTGACCATATGTGCATGGGTTTATCTCTGGACTTTCTATCCTGTTCCATTGATCTATATTTGTTTTTGTGCCAGTACCATTCTATCTTGATTACTGTAGTTTTGTAGTATAGTCTGAAGTCAGGGAGCCTGATTCCTCCAGCTCCATTTTTCTTTCTCAAGATTGCTTTGGCTATTCAGGGTCTTTTGTGTTTCCATACAAATTGTGACATTTTTATTCTAGCTCTGTGAAAAATGCCATTGGTAGTTTGATAGGGATTGCATTGAATCTGTAGATTGCTTTGGGTAGTATAGTCATTTTCACAATGTTGATTCTTCCAATCCAAGAACATAGTATATCTCTCCATCTGTTGGTATCATCTTTAATTTCCTTCATCAGTGTCTTACAGTTTTCTGCATACAGGTCTTTTGTTGCCTTAGGTAGGTTTATTCCTAGGTATTTTATTCTTTTTGTTGCAGTGGTAAACGTGAGTGTCTCCTTAATTTCTCTTTCAGATTTTTCATCATTAGTGTATAGGAACGCAAGAGATTCCTGTGCATTAATTTTGTACCCTGCTACTTTACCAAATTCATAGATTAGCTCTAGTAGTTTTCTGGTAGCATCTTTAGGCTTCTCTATGTATAGTATGATGTCATCTGCAAACAATGATTGTTTTACTTTTTCTTTTCCTATTTGGATTCCTTTTATTTCTTTTTCTTCTCTGATTGTCATATCTTAAGACTTCCAAAACTGTTTTGAATAACAGTGGTGAGAGTGGGCAACCTTGTCTTGTTCCGAATCTTAGTGGAAATGGTTTCAGTTTTTCACCATTGAGAATGATGTTGGCTGTGGGTTTGTCATATATGGCCTTTATTATGTTGAGGTAAGTTCCCTCTATGCCTACCTTCTGAAGAGTTTTTATAATAAATGGGTGTTGAATTTTGTCAAAAGCTTTTTCTGCACCTATTGAGATGATCATATGGTTTTTTTCCTTCAATTTGTTAATATGGTGTATCACGTTGATTGATTTGCATATACTGAAGAATCCTTGCATCCCTGGGATAAACCCCGCTTGATCATGGTGTATGATCCTTTTAATGTGCTCTTGGATTCTGTTTGCTAGTATTTTGTTGAGGATTTTTGCATCTATGTTTATCAGTGATATTGGCCTGTAGTTTTCTTTCTTTGTGACCTCTTTGTCTGATTTTGGTATCAGCGTGATGGTGGCCTCGTAGAATGAGTTTGCGTGTGTTCCTCCCTCTGCTATATTTTGGGAGAGTTTGAGAAGGATAAGTGTTAGCTCTTCTCTAAATATTTGATAGAATTCGCCTGTGAAGCCATCCAGTCCTGGGCTTTTGTTTGTTGGAAGATTTTTAATCACTGTTTCGATTTCAGTGCTTATGATTTGTCTGTTTATATTTTCTATTTCTTCCTGTTTCAGTCTTGGAAGGTTGTCCTTTCTAAGAATTTGTCCATTTCTTCCAGGTTGTCCATTTTATTGGCATATAGTTGCTTGTAGTAATCTCTCATGATCCTTTGTATATCTGCAGTGTCAGGTATTCTCCTTTTTCATTTCTAATTCTATTGATTTGAGTCTTCTCACTTTTTTTCTTAATGAGTCTGGCTCATTAGCCAGACATTTATCAATTTTCCTTATCTTCTCAAAGAACCACCTTTTAGTTTTATTGATCTTTGCTATTGGGTCCGTCATTTCTTTCTCATTTCTTTCTTCTTTTAAATAAATAAATTTATTTATTTATTTTTGGCTGCTTTGGGTCTCCATTGCTGCGTGCAGGCTCTCCCTAGTTGTGGTGAGTGGGGGCTACTCTTTGTAGCGGTGCACAGGCTTCTCATTGTGGTGGCTTCTCTTGTTGCAGAGCACGGCCTCTAGGAGCACAGGTTTCAGTAGTTGCAGCACATTGGCTCAGTAGTTGTGGCACATGGGCTTAGTTGCTCTGCGACATGTGGGATCTTTCTGACCAGTGCTCGAACCCGTGTCCTCTGCTTTGGCAGGTGGATTCTTAACCATTGCGTCACCAGGGAAGTCCTGCATTTATTTCTGATCTGATCTTTATGATTTCTTTCCTTCTGCTAACTTTGGGGGTGTTGGTGTTTTTTTTCTTCTTTCTCTAATTGCTGTAGATGTAAGGTTAAGTTGTTTATTTGAGATTTTTCTTGTTTCTTAAGGTAGGATTGTATTGCTATAAACGTCCCTCTTAGAACTGCTTTTTCTGCATCCCATAGCTTTTGTGTCATTTAAAGCTGTGTTTCCTTATTTAGTTTCATTTTGGATAATCTGTCCATTGGTGAATGTGCAGTGTTAAAGTCCCCTATTATGATAGTGTTAGTGTCGATTTCCTCTTTTATGGCTGTGAGCTTTTGCCTTATGTATTAAGGTGCTCCTATGTTGGACGCATAAATATTTACAATTGTTATATCTTCTTCTTGGATTGATCCCTTGATCATTATGAAGTGTACGTATTTGTCTCTTGTAATAGTCTTTATTTTAAAGTCTATATTGTCTGATATGAGAATTGCTAATTCATCTTTCGATTTCATTTTGTATGGAATGTCTTTTTCTATCCTCTCACTTTCAGTCTGTATGTGTCACTAGGTCTGAAGTGGGTCTCTTATAGACAGCATATATATAGATCATGTTTTTGTATCCATTCAGCCAGTCAATGTCTTTTGGTTGGAGCATTTAATCTATTTACATTTAAGTTAGTTATTGATATGTGTTCCTATTACCATTTTCTTAATTGTTTTGGGTTTGTTATTGTAGGTATTTTCCTTCTCTTGTGTTTCCTGCCTAGAGAAGTTCCTTTAGGATTCGCTGTAAAGCTGGTTTGGTGGTGATGAATTCTCTTAGGTTTTGCTTGTCTGTAAAGGTTTTAATTTCTCCATCAAATCTGAATGAGGTCCTTGCGGGGTAGAGTAATCTTGGTGTAGGTTTTTCTCTTTCATCACTTTAAGTATGTCCTGACACTCCCTTCTGGTTTGCAGAGTTTCTGCTGAAAGATCCGCTGTTAACCTTATGGGGATTCCCTTGCATGTTATTTTTTGATTTTCCCTTGCTACTTTTAATATTTTTTCTTTGTATTTAATTTTTGATATTTTGATTAATATGTGTCTTGGCCTGTTTCTCCCTGGGTTTATCCTTTATGGGACTCTCTGTGCTTCCTGGACTTGATTATTTCCTTTCCCATATTAAGGAAATTTTCAACTATAATCTTGTCAAATATTTTCTCAGTCCCTTTCTTTTTCTCTTCTTTTTCTGGGACACCCTATAATTCGACTGTTGGTGTGTTTAATGTTGTCCCAGAGGTCTCTGAGACTGTCCTCAATTCTTTTCATTCTTTTTTCTTTATTCTGTTCTGCAGTAGTAATTTCCACCATATAATCTTCCAGGTCACATATCCATTCTTCTGCCTCAGTTATTCTGCTATTGATACTTCTAGAGAATTGTTAACTTCATTTATTGTGTTGTTCATCATTGTTTGTTTGCTCTTTAGTTCTTCTAGATCCTTGCTAAACGTTTCTTGTATTTTCTCCATTCTGTTTCCGAGATTTTGGATCATCTTTACTATCATTAGTCTGAATTCTTTTTCAGGTAGACTGACTATTTTCCTCTTCATTTGTTAGGTCTGGTGGGATTTTACCTTACTCCTTCATCTGCTGTGTGTTACTCTGTCTTCTCATTTTGCTTAACTTACTGTGTTTGGGGTCTCCTTTTCACAGGCTGCAGGTTCGCAGTTCCCGTTGTTTTTGGTATCTGCCCCCAGTGGGTAAGGTTGGTTCAGTGGGTTGTGTAGGGTTCCTGTTGGAGGGGACTGGTGTCTGGGTTCTGGTGGATGAGGCTAGATCTTGTCTTTCTGGTGGCCAGAACCGCATCCGGTGGTGTGTTTTGGGGTGTCTGTGAACTTATTATGATTTTAGGCAGCCTCTCTGCTAATGTGTGGGGTTGTGTTCCTGTCTTGCTAGTTGTTTGGCATGGGGTGTCCAGCACTGGAGCTTGCTGGTCGTTGAGTGAAACTGGGTCTTAGCGTTGAGATGGAGATCTCTGGGAGAGCTCTCGCTGATTGATATTACGTGGGGCCTAGAGGTCTCTGGTGGCCCAGTGTCCTGAACTCAGCTCTTCCACCTCAGAAGCTCAGGCCTGACACCCAGCCAGAGCACCAAGACTCTCTTAGCCACACAGCTCAGAAGGGAGGAAAAAAAGAAAGAAAAATAAAATAATACAAAATAGAATAGAATAATATATTAAAATAAAAAATGAAAAAATATTAAAATAAAAAAATTTAAACAGTAATTAAAAAGGAGCAACCAAACCAATAAACAAATCCACCAATGATAACAAGCACTAAAATACTATAGTAAAATAAACATAAAATTCATAAACTAGTCTGTTGCACACAGCAAACCCCAAGTCTACAGTTGCTCCCAAAGTTCATGGCCTCAATTTTGGGATGATTCATTGTCTATTCAGGTATTCCACAGATGCAGGGTACATCAAGGTGATTGGAGAGATTTAATCCACTGCTCATGAGGCTGCACGGAAAAATTTCCCTTTCTCTTCTTTGGTCGCACAGCTCCTGGGGTTCAGCTTTGGATTTGGCCCCACCTCTGCACGTAGGTCACCCTCTGGCACCTGCTCTTCACCCAGACAGGAGGGGGTTAAAGGAGCGGCTGTTAGGGGGCTCTGGCTCACTCAGGCCTGGAGGGAGGAAGGGGTACAGAATGCAGGGCGACCCTGCAGCTGCAGAGGCCAGAATGATGTTGCAACAGCCTGAGGTGCACAGTGTGTCCTCCTGGGGAAGCTGTCCCTCGATCATGGGACCCTGGCAGTGGCGGGCTGCACAGGCTCCCAGGACGGGGAGGCATGGATAGTGACCTGTGCTTGCACACAGGCTTCTTGGTGGCTGCAGCAGCAACGTTAGCATCTCATGCCCATCTCTGGGGTCCAAGCTGATAGTCATGGCTTGTGCCCATCTCTGAAGTTTGTTTAGGTGGTACTCTGAGCCTCCTCTCCTCACGCACCCCGAAACAATGGTCTGTTGCCTGTAAGCAGGTCCAGACATTTTCCCGGACTCCTTCCCAGCTAGTTGTGGCGCATTAGCCCCTTCAGGCTGTGTTCACGCAGCCAACCCCAGTCCTCTCCCTGGGATCTGACCTCCAAAGCCCAAGCCTCAGCTCCCAGCCTCCACCCACCCCGGCAGGTGAGCAGACAAACCTCTCGGGCTGGTGAGTGCTGGTCGGCACCGATCCTCCATGCAGGAATCTCTCCGCTTTGCCCTCTGCACCCCTGTTGCTGCGCTCTCCTCCATGGCTCTGAAGCTTCCCCCCCGCCCATCCCCCCATCTCTACCAGTGAAGGGGCTTCCTAGTGTGTGGAAACTTTTCCTCCTTTGCAGCTCCCTCCCTGTGGTGCAGGTCCCGTCTCTATTTTTTGTCTCTGTTTTTTCTTTTTTCTTTTACCCTACCCCAGTACATGGGGATTTTCTTGCCTTTTGGAAAGTCTGAGGTCTTCTGCCATAGTTCAGTAGGTGTTCTGTAGGAGTTGTTCCACATGTAGATATATTTTTGATGTATTTGTGGGGAGGAAGGTGATCTCCACGTCTTACTCCTCTGCCATCTTGAAGGTCCTTCCCAAGAGTGGATCTTAGAAGTTCTCATCATAGGAAAAAATTTTTCTAACTATGTACAGTGACAGATGTCAACTAGACTTATTGTGGTGATCATTTTGCACTATATACAAGTATCAAAACATTATGCTGTAGACCTGAAACAAATTTTGTGTTATACGTCAATTATATCTCAATTTAAAAAGATTAAGGGAGTGAGATACACAGGAAGTTATAATGAAATGCTCCGGTAAGCAAGAAGGCTCAGAAAAAGACCTATGTGCATTTTTTTTTTTAAGTAATTCAGTGAGGAAGGCAGAATAATTCTTTATTTATTTTATTTATTTTTGGCTGTGTTGGGTCTTCGTTTCTGTGCGAGGGCTTTCTCTAGTTGTGGCAAGCGGGGGCCACTCTTCATCGCGGTGCGTGGGCCTCTCACTATCGCGGCCTCTCTTGTTGCGGAGCACAGGCTCCAGACACACAGGCTCAGTAGTTGTGGCTCACGGGCCCAGTTGCTCCGTGGCATGTGGGATCTTCCCGGACCAGGGCTCGAACCCGTGTCCTCCGCACCAGCAGGCAGACTCTCAACCACTGCGCCACCAGGGAAGCCCTATGTGCATATTTTTAAAGCCCAAGTACCAAAGCCAATCCTACTCATTGCCCTCTCCCTGGCTACTTAATCTAATAATAACATTCCCGAAAAGTTTTGTCTTTTTATTACTTGGTCTATCTGTAGTGGGACACTTTCCTGTTGGACCCAATTCACTTATCTTCATCTTTGAGATGATGTTAAGATAATGTTAAGAATTGTTAAGTCACATATCCTTGCAATACGAAAGACAACATAGAAAATAAATTCTGGCTAATGAATATACTCTTCTCCATTCCTGTGAAAAGGGGAGGTGCTCATATGTAATAAATGGGTATGGAAAGGTCTCCAGAATTTGAAGTGAGATGAGTCAGACTATTTTCTTTCATCATTGCAGCAAACAAAATGGAAGGTTCTCAGATCATCATTTTCCATTAGGACATCATCAACATTTCATCAAAAAGTAGACACCTTTTACAAGCACTGGCAAGAAAACTAAGCCACCTAATACTTTTTCCCCATGCCACCAACCCAACAAAAAATGGGGTGATGGGGCTTTTCTTAGGTATTTCAAGGGATTATTGAGCCAGATACCCTGAATATCCCATCTCAAAGTGTTTCAGGACCTCCTACACCTATAGGTACAGATTCTTCTAGTCCTGCTATGGAAAAGTAGACAATAAATCTATGCCTTTAACAGGCCATAGAAAAAGGCTGTTGGAAAGAAAATTCGTTTATTTGCAGATGCTGCAAAGCTGGGCAGTAGAACTCATCCAGAAGCTTCATTCAGTACTCTAAATAGGGACTTCCCTGGTGGCACAGTGGTTAAGAATCCCCTTAAGCAATGCAGGGGACACGGGTTTGAGCCCTGGTCCAGGAAGATTCTGCATGCCGCAGAGCAACTAAGCCCGTGCACCACAACTACTGAGCCTGTGCTCTAGAGCCCGTGAGCCACAACTACTGAGCCCACATGCCTAGAGCTGGTGCTCCACAACAAGAGAAGCCACCGCAGTGAGAAGCCTGTGCACCGCAACAAAGAGTAGCCACTGCTCACCACAACTAGAGAAAGCCCACGAGCAGCAACAAAGACCCAATGCAGCCAAAAATAAATAAATTTATTAAAAAAAAAACTCTAAATATCCTCAACATACTCAAGAACTGGGCCGAGACCAATAGTGTGAAATTTAACTGGCACAAAGATTAATTCCTAGGGGTGGGGATTAAGAGGTACAAACTACTATGTATAAGATAAATAAGCTATAAGAATATATTGTACAGCACAGGGAATGTAGCCAATATTTTATAATAACTCTAAATGGAGTATAATCTATAAGAATTTTGAATTACTATGTTGTACACCTGAAACTTATATAATATTGTAAATTAACTATACTTAAGTTTTTTTTTTAAAGATTAATTTTTGCATCTAGGTTAAATATCACGAGTGCATATGAAAAAAGTAGAGGTGAAGATCTGGGTTTTTTAGCTGACCACAAGTTTAAGATGAGCCAGCATAGCTAATAACAACCTCTAATGCCACTTTAGGCATACTAAAGAAGTGTTTTCACTGAGAGACCAAAGTATCTCCCTATACCCTTTACAGATCAGCCCCATTCTGAAGTGCTTTATTCCAGTTTAAGTGTAACAACTCTACTGTGTGCAAGCACAGGGCAGCCATGATCAGATTTACATACAAATTTACAGTATGCAAGTCTTTGACACACACTCTGATGCTGATTTTGATCCCCATAATCATCCTATGAGATAAATGTTATTATACCAGTCTTAATAGATTGCAGTGATGAAATTGAGTGACATTAAGTGCCTTGATCAAAGTAGCATGGTTAATAAGTGGCAGAGCCAGGTCATTGACTCCTAGACCTTCATTCTTTCATCTGTATCATCCTGTAACAACTGGGATATTTGACCAGGGGAGACAAGATTTGGTGGTTCATGTTTATACTCTTCAAACATTGGAAGGACCATCATATGAGAAAGCTATTAGACTTACTATTTGTTTTAATTTTATTGAAGTATAGTTGATTTACAATATTGTGTTAGTTTTAGGTGTACAGCAAAGTAATTTAGTTATATATACATACATATATTCTTTTTTAGATTATTTTCCATTATAGCTTATTATAAGATATTGAGTATAGTTTCACGTGTTATATAGTAGGTCCTTGTGGGTTATCTTTTTTTTTAAATTTTTATTGAAGTATAGTTGATTTACAATGTTGTGTTAGTTTCAGATATACAGCAAAGTGAATCAGTTTTATATATATGATCCACTCTTTTTCTTTTTTAGAATGTTTTCCCGTATAGGCCACTACAGAGCACTGAGTAGAATTCCCTGTGCTATACAGCAGGTTCTTACTAGTTAGCTATTTTATATATAGTAGTGTGTCTATGTTAATCCCAAACCCCTCTCTACCCCCTTTCTCCTTTGGTAACCGTAAGTTTGTTTTCGAAGTCTGTGAGTCTGTTTCTGTTTTGTAAATAAGTTCATTTGTATAATTTTTTCTAGATTCCACATTTAAGAGGTATATTATATTCGTCTTTCTCTGTCTGACTTACTTCACTTAGTGTGATAATCACTAGGTCCATTCATATAGACTTACTCTTAAATGAGACAGTGGATAGATGTTAAGAGAACCAGGTATCAGCAAAGGCTGGGTGACTGTTACTAAAGGAGTAGAAAGCTGAAGAATGAGAATGTAAGACAGAGCTGATATAACTAAAAAGAGTCAGTAGACTAAACTGAAGTTCCTAATAAATCTTAGATTTTTTTTAAGCTTCAGAGAAAATTCCTGAACAAGAGTATATAAATTTTTCCTTTACTCTCATTTTTTAAAATAAACCTCTATTTTTACTATGAAAGCACAGGAAAAAAGAGAGGGAGGATGCATTAACAATGACACTGGAAAAGGAACCACTGATGGTGCCATCTGCTTAAAACTGTAGTATCATTACAAAGCCTTTTATGGAACATGCCAATTATTCCCACTCTGTGTGAATTAAAAACAGGGAGTAAAGGATGACAGGCTAATCTTTCCCAAGATAATGTTTGGATCTAATGGTGCTATATCCTTCCACACTCTTCAAATTCATTCTAATCCTTCAAAATATCATATAAAATGCCAAGTCGGTGTTTGCTCTCTCTACCTAACCCCAGTAATGGAGGATGTCAAGAAGTGAGAGAGTGGCATTGACATATATACACTACCAAATGTAAAACAGATAGCTAGTGGGAAACAGCCACACAGCACAGGGAGATCAGCTCGGTGCTTTGTGACCACCTAGAGGGGTGGGATAGGGAGGGGGTGGGAGGGAGGCTCAAGAGGGAGAGGATATGGGGATATATGTATACGTATAGCTGATCCACTTTGTTATACAGCAGAAACTAACACAACAATGTAAAGCAATTATACTCCAATAAAGATGTTAAAAAAAAAAAAAAGAAAAGAAAGTAGAAAAATATACCGAACTAGCAGTCAGAAACTTTGCTTCTAATTCCAGGTCTGCTGTGTACTGCCTGACTGGCCTTGGGCCAGTGGGGCTATTGAAGCCTGTGGCACCTCATATAGAATTTATGAGCATATATCGTGTAATATGGTTTAAGAGTACATGCTTTACTTAGCATCAGACAGACCTGATTTTCAGCAATTCTCTGCCACTTAGAAGTGTCTCACCTTGAGCATTTTACTACGTTCCTCTAACTTCAGTCCCTTCATGTGCTAAAGTTACAAGTATGAAAATGCATGTGATATAGTTATATAAATTACCAATGAAGGGGGTCACTGGTCATAATCTCTATATTTTGGGGAAAGCAGATTTCAAAAGCTTCAAACAAAGTTAGATGGAATGCAATAAAGTGCAATTGGAAGAGAGAGTGTGAGTGGATCAAGAAAGATGGAAGCTAACAAAAAGACATTCCTGACACTGCAGTAGCATATCACTCAGTTGAGTAAGGAAAGAAGGGCATATAGAAGGATATATGTGGCTCACAAATAGCCTTTCTAATATTTATACGCTGTAGGCTCAGACATAACAGCGTATAAATAAAAGATGAGAGACGGGGCACATAACCAAGACAATTTTACTTTTTTTTTCTTTAGCTGCACCGTGCAGCTTGCAGGATCTTAGTTCCCCAACCAGGGATCAAACCCAGGGCCACAGCAGTGAAAGCGCCGAATCCTAACCAGTGGAATTCCCTTTTTTGTACACATTTTTTTCCCAAGATAATTTTAAAACAGTGGCACAGACCTCCCAGAATAGAGTCGTGAGAGCCCAGAATGAACTAAAGTGTGTGACAAAAAATTCCAAAGCAAGAAAAATGACTACTTTGTGTTTTTGGTTTTTGTTTGTTTAAAGAAGACTAAGAAGGAAAGAATAAGAGCCTGATTTCTTGGGGATAATAGTGTCATGATAACTTTTATGGTAGAGAAACCTGAGTTTCTCACGATCTGTTTTGCTTTCCTCCAATTTCTCTCAATAATATTTATTGAACACTTGCTACGTGTCAGGTCTCGTGTACCAAATGTTGAGCCTTTCATAATAAGGAGATATAACCTCTTCTATCAAGATGTTGACAGTCCAATTAGAAGATAGGCATGCAAATAAATAAATGTAAAATATAAAATATACTAATTTATATTAATAGAGGTTAGTTCAAAACCCAGGGTAAATATAACCAAAAAAAAAAAAAATTCAAGTACACAGAAGGCTTTGATATACACATGGAAGAGGAACTATGCTAGACACTAGGAAAACAAAGAAAAGCATATTCCCATTCTCAAGGAGGTTACAGTAGATAAGGGAAAATAGATGTTTATACAAATATTATAATAGTATATATATACTGTATATAATATACAGTGTGTCTATATATGCTATATATACTTTAATAACTATATATACATATATATATATACACTATAATAACAAATATATATCCAGTATCATATTGCTTAGGTGATTACGAGAAGGCAAAGAGGCCCCAGTGAGGAAAATATTTGAACTAGTTTTGAAGGCTGGTTTTTTGGCCTTCATAAATGATTTCTGTGTTTTTTTAAACATCCTTATTGAGGTATAATTACTTTACAATGGTGTGTTAGTTTCTGCTTTATAACAAAGAGAATCAGCTATACATATACATATGTTCCAATAGCTCCTCCCTCTTGCGTCTCCCTCCCGTCCTCCCTATCCCACCCCACCAGATGGTCACAAAGCACCGAGCTGATTTCCCTGGGTTATGCGGCTACTTCCCACTGCCTATCTATTTTACATTTGGTAGTATTTATTAGTCCATGCCACTCTCTCAGTTTGTCCCAGCTTACCCTTCCCCCTCCCCGTGTCCTCAAGTCCATTCTCTACGTCTGTGTCTTTATTCCTGTCCTGCCCCTAGGTTCTTGAGAACCGTTTTTTTTTTTTTTTAGATTCCATATATATGTGTTAGCATATGGTATTTGTTTTTCTCTTTCTGACTTACTTCACTCTGTATGCCAGACTCTAGGTCCATCCACCTCACTACAAATAACTCAATTTTGTTTCTTTTTATGGCTAAGTAATATTCCATTGTATATATGGGCCACATCTTCTTTATCCATTCATCCGATGATGGACACTTAGGTTGTTTCCATCTCTGGGCTATTGTAAATAGAACTGCAATGAACATTTTGGTACATGACTCTTTTTGAATTATGGTTTTCTCAGGGTATATGCCCAGTAGTGGGATTGCTGGGTCATATGGTAGTTCTATTTTTAGTTTTTTAAGGAACCTCCATACTGTTCTCCATAGTGGCTGTATCAATTTACATTCCCAGCAGCAGTGCAAGAGGGTTCCCTTTCCTCCACACCCTCTCCAGCATTTATTGATTGTAGATTTTTTGATGATGGCCATTCTGACTGGTGTGAGGGGATACCTCATTGTAGTTTTGATTTGTATTTCTCTAATGATTAGTGATGTTGAGCATTCTTTCATGTGTTTGTTGGCTACCTGTATATCTTCTTTGGAGAAATATCTATTTAGTTCTTCTGCTCATTTTTGAATTGGGTTGTTTGTTTTTATGATATTGAGCTGCATGAGCTGCTTGTAAATTTTGGAGATTAATCCTTTATCAGTTGCTTCATTTGCAAATATTTTCTCCCATTCTGTGGGTTGTCTTTTCATCTTGTTTATGGTTTCCTTTGCTGTGCAAAAGCTTTTAAGCTTCGTTAGGTCCCATTTGTTTATTTTTGTTTTTATCTCCATTCCTCTAGGAGGTGGGTCAAAAAGGATCTTGCAGTGATTTATGTCATAGAGTGTTATGCCTCTGTTTTCCTCAAAGAGTTTTATAGTGTCTGGCCTTACATTTAGGTCTTTAATCCATTTTGAGTTTATTTGTGTGTATGTGTTAGGGAGTGTTCTAATTTCATTCTTTTACATGCAGCTGTCCAGTTTTCCCAGCATCATTTATTGAAGAGGCTGTCTTTTCTCCTTTCTTGTGTATTCTTGCCTCCTTTATCAAAAATAAGGTGACCTTGTGTGCATGGGTTTATCTCTGGGTTTTCTATCTTGTTCCATTGATCAATATTTCTGTTTTTGTGACAGTACCATACTGTCTTGATTACTGTAGCTTTGTAGTATAGTCTGAAGTCAGGGGTTCTGATTCCTCCAGCTCCATTTTTCTTTCTAAAGATTGCTTTGGCTATTCGGGGTCTTTTGTGTTTCCATACAAAGTGTGAAAGTTTTTGTTCTAGTTCTGTTAAAAATGCCATTGGTAGTTTGATAGGGATTGCACTGAATCTGTAGATTGCTTTGGGTAGTATAGTCATTTTCACAGTGTTGATTCTTCCAATCCAAGAACATGGTATATCTCTCCATTTGTTTGTATCATCTTTAATTTCTTTCACCAGTGTCTTATTGTTTGCTTCATACAGGTCTTTTGTGTCCTTAGGTAGGTTTATTCCTAGATATTTTATTCTTTTTGTTGCAGTGGTAAATGGGAGTGTTTCCTTAATTTCTCTTTGATATTTTTCATCATTAGTGTATAGGAATGCAAGAAATTTCTGTGCATTAATTTTGTATCCTGCTACTTTACCAAATTCATTGCTTAGCTCTAGTAGTTTTCTGGTAGCATCTTTAGGATTCTCTGTGTATAGTATCATGTCATCTGCAAACAATGATGGTTTTACGTCTTCTTTTCTGATTTGGATTCCTTTTATTTCTTTTTCTTCTCTGATTGCACTGGCTAAAACTTCCAAAACTATGTTTAATAATAGTGGTGAGTGTGGACAGCCTTGTCCTGTTCCTGATCTTAGTGAAAATGGTTTCAGTTTTTCACCATTGAGAATGATGTTGGCTGTGGGTTTGTCATATATGGCCTTTGTTATGTTGAGGTAAGTTCCCTCTATGCCTACTTTCTGGAGGGTTTTTATCATAAATGGGTGTTGAATTTTGTCGAAAGCTTTTTCTGCACCTATTGAGATGATCATATGGTTTTTCTCCTTCAATTTGTTAATATGGTATATCACATCAATTGATTGGCGTATATTGAAGAATCCTTGCATTCCTTGGATAAACCCCACTTGATCATGGTGTATGATCCTTTTAATGTGCTGTTGGATTCTGTTTGCTAGTCTTTTGTTGAGGATTTTTGCTTCTGTGTTCATCAGTGATATTGGCCTGTAGTTTTCTTTTTTTGACACCTTTGTCTGGTTTTGGTATCAGGGTGATGGTGGCCTTGAAGAATGAGTTTGGGAGTGTTCCTGCCTGTGCTATATTTTGGAAGAGTTTAATACTATAGGTGTTAGCTCCTCTCTAAATGTTTGATAGAATTTGCCTGTGAAGCCATCTGGTCCTGGGCTTTTCTTTGTTGGAAGATTTTTAATCACAGTTTCAAATTCAGTGCTTGTGATTGATCTGTTTATATTTTCTATTTCTTCCTGGTTTAGTCTCGGGAGGTTGTGCTTTTCTAAGAATTTGTCCATTTCTTCCAGGTTGTCCATTTTATTGGCATAGAGTTGCTTGTAGTAATCTCTCATGATCCTTTGTATTTCTGGAGTGTCAGTTGTTACTTTTCCTTTTTCATTTCTAATTCTGTTGATTTGTGTCTTCTCCCTTTTTTTCTTGATGAGTCTGGTTAATGGTTTATCAATTTTGTTTATCTTGTCAAAGAACCAGCTTTTATTGATCTTTGCTATGCCTGCAGGTGACCCCGCGGTAAAGGAATAAATGCTTGCTGGTGTCCAGGAGTAGTCTGCTGGTTTTTGGATAGTTGTTACCACTGGTCCTCTACAGTTTGGGAAATTCTGACCTGTATTCAAGCTCATTGACTCTTTCCTCAGCTGTGACCAGCCTATGGTTGAGCTCATCCAAGGTGTTTACAACTGCCCATTTCCCTCTAAGCACTGCTTTCACTGTACCCAGTAAATTCTGCCGTGTTGCTCACAGGGTCTTGGTGCTCTGGCCAGGTGTCAGGCTTGTTAAATGATTTTGAAGAAATACTTTTGTAAAATTTTTATTGAAATATAGTTGATTTTGGTGAACTATATGGTGATTATATGCAGATGACATGATACTGTATATAGAAAACCCTAAAGACTCCTCACAAAAACTACTAGTACTGATAAATGAATTCAGCAAGGTAGCAGGATACAAGATTAACATACAGAAATCTGTTACATTTCTTTACACTAGCAATAAAAACATCAGAAAGAGAAAGTAAAAAAACAATTTCTTTTAAAATCACATTAAAAAATATCTAGGAATAATCCTGACCAAGGAGGTGAAAGAATTATATGCTGGGAACTATAAAACATCAAAAAAGGAAACTGAAGATGATTCAAAGAAATGTAAAGATATCCCATGCTCTTGGATTGGAAGAATTAATATTGTTAAAATGGCCATACTATCCAAAGCAATCTACAGATTTAATGCAATCTCTGTCAAATTACCCATGACATTTTTCAGAGAACTAGAAGAAATATTCCTAAAATTTATACAGAACCATAAAATTTATGGAATTAATAAATTTTAGGGAATTATAAAAGAATTGCCAAAGTAATCCTGAGGAAAAAGAACAAAGCTGGAAGCATAACCCTCCCAGACTTCAGACAATACTACAAACCTACAGTAGTCAAAACAGTGTGGTATTGGCACAAAAACAGACATATGGATCAACGGAACAGAATAGACAGCCTAGGAATAAATCCACACATCTACAGTCAATTAATCTTCATTAAAGAAGGCAAGAATATACAATGGAGAAAAGACAATCTCTTCAATTGGTATTGGGAAAACTGGACAGCCACATGTCAATCAATGAAATTACAACACTCCCTCACACCATACACAAAAATAAACTCAAACTGGCTTAAAGACGTAAATAAAGGACACAACACCATAAAACCCCTAGAAGAGAACATAGGCAAAACATTCTGACATAAATCATACCAATGTTTTCTTAGGGCAGTCTCCCAAGGCAATAGAAATAAAAGCAAAAATAAACAAATGGGACCTAATCAAACTTATAAGCTTTTTCACAGCAAAGGAAACCATAAACAAAATGAAAAGACAACCTACGGACTGGGAGAAAACATTTGCAAATTATGTGACCAACAAGGGCTTAATTTCAAAAATACACAAAGAGCTTATACAACTTAATAACAAACAAACCCAAACAACCCAATCAAAAAACGGGCAGAAGACTTAAATAGACATTTCTTCAAAAAGACATAGAGATGGCCAACCGGCACATGAAAAGATGCTTAACATCACTAATTATTAGAGAAATGCAAATCAAAACTACAATGAGGTACAACCTCACACCGGTCAGAATGGCATCATTCTTCCAATCCAAGAGCATGGGATATCTTTACATTTCTTTGAATCATCTTCAGTTTCCTTTTTTCATGTTTTATAGTTCCCAGCATATAATTCTTTCACCTCCTTGGTCAGGATTATTCCTAGATATTTTTTAATGTGATTTTACAAGAAATTGTTTTTTTACTTTCCCTTTCTGATATTTTTATTGTGTAAAGAAATGCAACAGATTTCTGTATGTTAATCTTGTATCCTGCTACCTTGCTGAATTCGTTTATCAGTACTAGTAGTTTTTGTGAGGAGTCTTTAGGGTTTTCTGTATACAGTATCATGTCATCTGCATATAATCACCATTTTACCTCTTCCCTTCCAATTTGGATGACTTTTATTTCTTTTTCTTGCCTGATTGCTAGCTAGGACTACCAATGCTATGCTGAATAGAAGTGGTGCGAATGGACATCCTTGTCTGATTCCAGGTTTTAGTAGGAAGGCTTGACGAAATATTTTGTTATGTTATTTAAACTCCCAAAATTTCAAAGTGCGTCTGATTATTTTAGTGAAAATAATTCTATCCATTTGTTGCTAAAACGGAGTATCTAAAATACTTAGATGGTTGTTTCAGTCATAACTAAAATCATTGTTGTTATAACCATGTCTTCTTCAAGATCCATGTTTTCTTACTATTGCTTTTCTGTCTGAGCTCCTCTCCTCTCTGTTGCTTCTGCCACTATAGATCACGCCTCACTGGGGCTATCTCATTAGCCTTTTAGGTGGTCTTGCTCTGCCCCTCCCACCCACCTTTCACCATGCTACCTGAACTACCTTAGCTACCTTCTCTGAAAAAGGTCCCATCAAGCCATAAATTTCTAAAATAAAAAAACAAAAAGCCCCTAAATAGTAAAGCAGAGATTCCTTGAAATAGCACTACAACTGCTTGGGATTTGGTTTCCTTTTTGTTCAGTGTCAGCTCCCGTCTCTTATCTCCACCTATCACCTTCACCAAGCAGGGGACCACACACACTGTCTTCCACACCCTGTGCCTTTGCTCACACTTCACCCTCTGCCTGTAGGCCTGCCTCTACTCTTTCATCACACATCAATTAAAATTCTTCCCCCTTCTCTCATTTGGCTAGAATGTGTTATCCTTTATTATAGCCCTATGCTTATCATAGCACTTGCTTCATTCGTTATTGTATTGGATGATCTAATTGAAAAAAGAACTAGGCTGGGATTCGGACAATCCAGATTTGAATTCCTGAATTACTTCTTAACCTCACTGTGTCTCAGCTTCCCCATTTGTAAATGACAGATTGGGGATTGATTATCTTTGTATAAGGTACCTTTTAGCTCTATAATTCTGTGAATCCATCTCTTACTAGATATAGCTTCTTAAATCACAATGTCTTACAAAGTTTCACATTGTCTATAGCACCTAACTGCACTTTGTACCTAGAAAAACCTTGACATATATTTGTGGAATAAATGAATGAATTAGTGAATGAATAATTAGATCTTTATATACGATAAAATCACTATTATGTTTGCAATTTAAATAAAATGTATTTAAATAAAGTGTATTCTCCATTTAACTATGTTTCTAGAGAAGATCTAAGACAAGGCAGCTAGTAAGAATAAGCCAGAGATTAAAGCTTTTCAATATTCATCATTCCAAGCAGCATTCACATATCGATATGCAAATATATAAAGTCTGAAGAAGCTGAATATGTACTTAGTTGCTAGAAGGAACTCACTGAAACTAAAAAAGATATTTAAGATAGAGAAAGGCTGCCTAACAAAACTAATTATAAACTGATAATAACACAAAAATAATTGGCATCTATTTAACTTTCTATTGCCAGACACTGAGGTGAGTTTTTTGTGTGTGTGCATTCTTTTATTTTAATCCTTAAATGATACTATGCAGTAGAAATAATTATTATTTCTTTACAGATGAGAACCCCTGGACCCAGAGAAGTTACGCAAAGTGCTCAAGCTCACACAAAGTGTAAGTAGCAGAGTGAGGATTTAAATTCAGGTCTATCTAAATCTAAACCCATCTCTGAACCACAGTACTCATTTGCCTCCCCTGTGATGATACAGCCTAGAAAATAACAGATGTTTTTTAAAACATCTTCAAAAGACAACTTAGTTGATGGACCTTACTTTGTTGAAAGGAAACAGATCCACTTACACTAACTCAAGGAGAAAAAATGGTTTGTTAAAATGATTTACAAGGCCTAGAACAGGAACTGAAATTAGATCAGAAACTGAAGCATCTCTGGGCATTGACTGTTTTCAACTTTTTCTTTCCAACAAGTTTCATGGTCTCTCCCTCCCTCCCTCCCTCCCTCCCTCCCTCCCTCCTGTTCATGGCAGCACCTGCTTTTCCTTTTACATTAGCTCTATTCTTCCTGTCAACAGTTCCATGGCATCATTTAACTTCTCCACTGCTAAATGGTGCTTTTTCCTTGTATGTTCTAGATCAAATTCCTACGAAAGGGCATTGGATTTGCCCAGCTCATTTTATTGCACAAGGCTTGCTTCTGCTGGGAAGAGGGTACCCTGACTGACCAACATTAACATGTAGTCTGCTTACCAGATAGATGCCTCTTTCTTTCCCTTTGCCCTGAGATTACCCACCCTCTACCATTCCACAACTCTTTTTTCTTCACAAACAAGTTTCTACAAAAAGTAGTATAACATATTGTTTCAGGTTCCATTAACTCCTCATCTGGCGCTATTCTTCCCATTTGTTCTTCAGTCCTTGAAATCTGGATTCTTCTCTCATTACGCCATTGAAAATGACCTTGCTGTTGACACCAGCAACTACTTGCCAGTGGAGTCTAATGAGCAATTATCAATCCTCGTAGTATTTGACTTCTTGCAGCCTCTAACATCACTGACCACACCCTCATTCTCAGTCTTTTAGGCCTGCTTCTCTTCCAGTTGACCTCCTTTGTCTCTGGCTGTTCCTCTATAGGATTCCTTTGCTATGCCTGTCTTCAACTGTTGGTGCTCCCCGGGTCTCAGTCGTTTGCTCCCTCTCTAAACCCTCTCTATAGTTATTTTATCCACATCATTGACTTTACTCTAAAGGCTGTTGACTTTCAAATATTAATCCCATCTCATGTGACTCTTCCTGAGTTCCAGCTATATACTAGTAATGCCCACTGGGATATTCTATAGACATCTCAAATCATACATTTATAAAACTGAACTCATTATCTCATCCATCCCAAACTTTCTCTAGTTCCTCCTTCCATATCCCCTACCATGAAAGCATCACCATCTTCCTCACTTTGTCGAGCAAGGTCCTTCCTTCTTCTTTATCCCTCACCTTAACTTGATCACTTTACTAGTTAAGACTCTGATTTCAATTAGGAGAAGAAAACTTAAGGTAGCTGAGTGGGGTAAAGTAAAAGGGAATTTGTCATAGAGCTGCAGTGATTCTTACAGAATCCAGGGGTAAGGACATAGCTGGGCCTTATGGGTCAAGAGCAGTTCAGTGGAGTTTCTTTCCATTTCTCATTTCTGCTTCTCTCTGCGTACCCCTTTCATTCTTCTGTCTCAGCCAGATTGGGTCTCTCTGCTTCTCAGTCCACACTATAGGAGGAAGATGGGCTATCACATAGTTGTCAAATTTTTATCTTCTCCAGTCAAGAGATCATGCCAGGGCAGTTAATTCCAGACAAGTCAACACTGGCTAAGAGAATGGGCTCACATGGTGAAAATGAGGCTGCTGAAACCCACCCCTGTGGTTAAGGAAGTCTGATAAGGAAACCATTATGACTTTGGCAGAAACCCCGGTGGTACCTACCACAATCACTACAGTCTGGTGAGTCTAAGTCATAAATTTTTCTCTCAGTCTCATCACCAATGCCATTGTCCTTGTTCAGGTTCTCCTTCATCTCTTCCATGGACTAATTTACTCACATTAATTATCATATATGCAGTCCTCTGATCATTTGTTTACATACATGTTTCTCAGCTAAATTCTAAACTGCTTGAGGACAGGCATTATATCGTTTCATTTAGTTTCCCCTCTGGTATAATTTCTGAGATATACTTGGCCTCAGGAAATATTTGTTCAATAAGTGAAAGAGGCATTTTGTATCTTAGGCCATTATTCATTTGAATCCCCTACCTAACCACCCTGACTTGGATTCCATGCCTGCCAATAACCTTCTGGTTATAATTTGAATTACCATACAATGCTTCCTTCAGGAAGAGAACGTACTGACCAATAAACTTCTACCTTAGTTTAAATCTTACTCTCTTATGAGTTTGGTTATGCAGTCCCTGAGAGATGTATAAACTCTAAGACTTTGTAAAAATTCAGTTTCTAGACCTAAAAACCTGGATCCTGGACTTCAGACATGGTAATTTCACCCCTCTGAAATAACCACTCTGAAAAGCCTTGTTGAGGAAGCAACTCACCACTTAAGGTGGCATCTGTCAATGTCTGTGCCCAGAAACCACAGTTCATGTTTCCAAAAATATTCGTGTGAAGTAGTTAATAACAAATCAAGGTTCTAGAGATTTATAATGCCTTTGCAGAGGAAAAAATGTGTGGATTCTAAAATCTCACATATTACTGAACTCTTTATTGCTCAATAGAAATATGTGAGAAAAAATTCCCATAGAGATATGGCTTCAAGTTCATGAGAGATCAGTTTTCCTGAACGTGTTTGCCACAAAGGATGATACGTAACATAAAAAACATGCTTCTAAGAGCCATTTTTTGAGAAGATACACATGGCTGTTTCTAATAAATATATTTAGTAAAGGCCAAAGGCACAAGCTTACCTTAAAATTTGGTGAAAGCATTACTATAGTAAAGCAAGCTAATGTGCTCTAGAATACTGCTTCCTAGGAAAACAAGGATAATGAAATGACTTTCATGATGATGATGGTGGTGTGTGGTAGCCAGTTTTTTTAAAATTTTTTATTGAAGTATAGTTGATGTACAATATTAAATAAGTTATAGGTATATAGCACAGTGATTCACAATTTTTAAAAGTTATGCTCCATGTATAGTTATTATAAAATATTGGCTATGTTCCCTGTGCTATATACAATACATCCTTGTAGATTATTTTATAGATAATAGTTTGTACCTCTTAATCCCCTACCCCTAGATTCTTAGGAAGCTAAGGGGACACACCTGAGGAGGTATGGTGGCATCAGACCCTCTAATTGCTTAATAACAAGACACATCAGCAAGCACTTACTCAACAAGCAATCTGTGTTCGTTGATTATGTGCCAGGCTAGCAACAGAGCTGGGGACACAGCAGTCACAGCCCTTGCTCTCCAGTTAGCATGGTAATCATGGAGGTAATCGCCCATGACTGCCATCTGGGCACCAAGCATCCCTCGGGGCATGGGAGCTACACAAGCCACATAAACCAGGTTCTTTGCATACTGTGGACCAAGCAGAGATGACCAGTCACATGTCATTTTGCTTCTCTTTCTTACTGTGGTAGCCAGTTTTATGGAGCACTTGTTATATACATAAATACTTAGAATTTTCCATGCATTGTTTTACTTAGAGTTTTTAAAAACCTAGAGGAATGGACATTAGACTATTTTGAGAGGTTGTTTGCAACATATGTATCTCATATCTCGCTGGTCATTCTAACCAAGAACCAGCATCCCATCTTTTTTGTTCATTCATTTCAATATTTGTTGAGCTCTTTCAATTCCAAGCACTATTTTAGGTGCTGGTGATACAGCATTGAATAAACAAAGTGCTTTTATCTTGGGGCTTACCTTTTCTTGGGGAGGAAAGAGAATAAGATAGATGTTAAATTAACAGGTCAACTTGAGAAGTGGCAGTTTAAAAACTTAGGAATAAATCCAACTCTTTAATAAAAATGAAATCAATGGCAGCCACCATTTTAGTATCACTACGTATCAGAAACCTTTCATATATTAATTGGTATTTTAAACTTATTTTATTTTATTCCTGGATTCAACCAATATTAAGCTCCAACTATGCATCAGACATTGGATAAACAAAACAAACAAGAAACTGAGTCTCAGAGAGGGCAAGTAATTTGTGCAAGACCCAAATAAGTGATAAACAGCAAAACTGGGATTTTGAAAAAGTATATCTGACTTCAAAAGTAGAAGCAGAGTAACTAGTTATGAAGCTATTGAAATAATCTTGGTCCACAAACAAGAGCCATAGCAGAAAAGAGGTCAGATTCTCTTTGAAGGTAAAGACAATGTGATTTCCTTAAATGGGTGAAAAACAGAAGTCAGGAATGACTCTATGACTCAAAGGTTTTTGGCTCATGCAATATGATTGAAATGAGGAGGGCTTCAAGAAAAGCTGGTTTGAGGAAACATTAAAAGATTCACTTTGGGAAAGTTGAATTTAAGATGTCCATTGTACCTCCAATGTGAAATTATTGACTAGACAAGTGAATTTACAAGTCTGAAATAAAGGAGAACAACTTGGGCTAGAGATAAAAATTTGAGAGTTGACAGCATACAGGTAAATAATGTAATATTGATTGTGGCAAGGCTCATATGCCATAGATTGCCAGCATTCAAGTGGCAAAGTTGTCACTAGGTTATGAAAAGTGAAGAGCATGACCTTTTTTCAGACTCAAATAGAAGATAGAAGGCCATTTGCTTTTGTGATGAGAGACGGATTATGGTAAGTCTCATGGACAACACTAACTTTGGTTTTTTGTTCTGCTTTTTAAATTTTGTTTATTTGTTTAGAAGCTTTGATTGTCTTTAAATACTTGGAGAAATATTCAGCTGAGATTCAAAGTTGCATGCCATGAAGCAGTGGTTCTTAAACTGTAGTGTACATAAGAATCACCTATGGGTCAGAGCTCATTAAAAATTTGATTCCTAGGCCTCACTCCTAGAAACATTTATTCATTGGAATATGAGTGGGGCCTGGGGATCTTTTTTTTTTTCCCAAGCGTACTGGGTGAATCTGATATAGAGTCCATAGGCCTCAGTTTGAAAAACTCCACTATTGATCACCGAACAAATTGTTTTGTCTTAGTAGTGTAAAGATAGTTGCTTCTTGGTGCATCTGCCCAGCAAGGCTTAAACCAAATAGGATTTTGTCCTGTTCTAGAAATGCAAGACAAGGTAGTTTATTGACTATTTACCCTATTGCAAGTTAATTTACAAGGTTCTTTTCTTTTCCATAATTACTTTAACAATGTTCCTGAGAACAGGGTGCTTTTTTTTTTAAACTTTTATTGGAGTATAGTTGCTTTACAGTGTTGTGTTGGTTTCTGTGGTACAGCAAAGTGAATCAGTTATATGTATACATATATCTACTCTTTTTTAGATTTCCTTCCCATTTAGGTCACCAAAGATCACTGAGTAGGGTTCCCTGTGCTAAACAATAGGTTCACATTAGTTATCTATTTTATACATAGTAGTGTATATATGTCAATCCTCATCTCCCAATTCGTCCCACATCTCCCCGCCGCCCTTGGTAGCCATTAGTTTGGAGAACAGATTTTGATGGGGAAGAAGGACAGTGCTTGAGAACTGTAGGTGATGGGATGGGAAACAGTAAAAAAAGGAGCCTGAAGGCTGCCCATTGGATTCTGTCATGCAGAGTACACATGATAACGTTAAATTCACACCAACACTCATATCTGTGATGCACTTGTTTGTTCATTCAACAGACAATAAGAGCCAAGGTCCAGGCACTGTCAGACCCTAGACTCTGGCCACCAGATTCCTCTCAGAGACTAGCCCATTAGATAAGAGGTTCAACCTGAAAGCAGGTAGGGAAGATGAGGAGGCTCTCTACATCTTTCATTCTAAGAAACTTAAATTCACCAGTACACCTCAATCCAACTCAGACTCTGTATTGAGGCCCTGTGTGAAAAACATCTCTGCTCCACCCTCCCCCCCACCCTGCCCCACATGGTGTCCCTGGACAACACCAAAGCTGGGTGGAAACAATCACCCTGAAGGCTGAAAACAGAGATTCCCACCCTGATTATGCAATTGAAGCAATGAGAAAGTTGGTTTAATCTAATGGGCCCTAAAAAATGAATTTTCATTTTTCTATTGCCCAACGCTTTCTGAGTTCTTTGAGCAGGTCACATAAACCCTGTAGTCTACTTTCCCAAGCAATATAATGAGATTCACCAATACTGCTATGTGTCTTGGAGCGATCGTGTGGAACTCCTTAAAGCTGTTAAATGCTGATAGAAATCAGTAGATGATTAAAATAAAATGAATGGAAGAGTCTGCATTTTGCTATCTAGAGCATTCATTGTGGATATGTAGACAGAGTCTGCTTAGAGCCCAGCACTGTGTGTTTAAAAAAAAAATTGAACTAGTTCCCTCATGCTACTTTAATTTTTCTTGACTATCAAGAAATTGAAAAAAATGTTTTATATTCATTTCTAACAATTTTCTTAAGTCTAACTTTTCAGAACAGTGAACGCTCCTACACTGTTGGTGGGAATGTAAATTGGTGCAGCCACTATGGAGAACAGTATGGAGGTTCCTCAAAAAAACTAAAAATAGAACTACCATATGATCCAGCAATCCCTCTCCTGGGTATATATCCAAAGAAACAAAAACACTAATTGAAAACATACATGCACCCCAGTGTTCATAGCATTATTTACAATAGCCAGGATATGGAAGCGACTCAAGTGTCCATCAACAGATAAGTGGATAAAGATGTAATTTAGATATACAATGGAATATTACTGACATAAAAAAGGATGAAATAATGCCATTTGAAACAATGTAGATAGACCATTATGCTTAGTGAAATAAGTCAGAGAAAGCCAAATACTGTATGTTGTCACTCACATGTAAAATCTAAAAAATAAAGCAAACATATAACGAAACAGAAGCAGACTCACAGATACAGAGAACAAACTATTGGTTACCAGTGGGGAGAGGGAAGGGGGAGGAGCAAGATAGGGGTAGGGGATTAAGAGGTACAAACTACTATGTATAAAATAAATAAGCTACAAGGTACAAACTACTATGTATAAAATAAGCTACAAGGATATATTGTACAGCACAGGGAATATAACCAATATTTTATAATAACTTTAAATGGAGTATAATGTATAAAAATTCTGAATCACTATGTTGTATACCTAAAACTAATACAACATTGTAAATCAACTATACCTCAATTTCAAAACTTCTAAAAATAAATTTAAAAAGCAGTGTTTCATATGGGCCAGAATTTCTTTGATGCACCCTCATATTCTCTGGATCAAAAACTCTAGTCTGATAACCCACAGATAAATCAGCTACAGATGACTTACCAACATATACTTTATTATAGGTTTAAAATGTAAACAACTATTTGAAGAAACAAGGAAACAGTATACATTGAAAGCGAAACCTGAAATTACAACACTAGGGAAATTTAAAGGTCATCTGTCGGTAGCTGTCTTTCTGGTTGCAACTGCAGAGACCTCTGCTTACCCTGAGAAATCACTGATGTGTGGGGCTTTTGCTAGGAGTATGACAATTTCACTTTCTCCCTTGTCTGCCTTGATTGTCCCAGGAATGACGCAGAAGCCAAGAGGAGTTATTAAGAAGGAGAGTTTTACAAGCAGTGGTGTACTGGTGAATGGGTTTTCCAAAAAGAAAAGCTCTGATCTGTAGCATTTGCCAGTTCCCATGGTATAAATAGTCCCACCATGGCCAGTTTCAAGGATAACTGTATTTAACAACCAGATTGTGCAATTTGTGAAAATTTAACAATCACTTCTTATGAACTAGTACTGGTCCACTCCAGCACACTACTGCTTATAACTCAACAACAATCAATATCACCAAGTTTCCATAAATATAAGTCATATAACTTTAATCTCCTGAGAAAATATACATATGCAAGAGGAATCAGGCATCCAAGCCTTTGGCCCTAAGCTAACTCAGCAGACATCTTTTAAAAAAAAATTACTAAGAAGCACCGTGGCCTCAGGCTTAGTCTGCTCCCAGGCAGTTTTTCTTGCTCACAATACAAATATTTTTAAATTAGCTTTATACGGTGATACTATTAATTAACAATGTAGCCTTTTACAAATATCCATAAATATTTTAACTTGGGTTATCATGTAATCACATTACATACCTTCCAACAAGAACCCATAAGCAGCTAGTTAATTTTGCGGAGTCCAAAGCTTTAGCAGACTGTCATAGAATTGAGTGCTATTCATTCTTTTTGCAAGTTAACACATTTGACCAAGACCGGCTCTTCAAAGTGAGGAAGGGGATTTGGTTGAAGTCAGTCCTGAACACGCTGTGCTCCCTGCTCCAGGCAAGGAAAGGAAAAGTTTGCTGAGAAAGGAAAGAATTGGTGTAGCTTCCCTCTAACTATGCTTGGGCTAAAAGGGAATATACCGCCTGAAAAATCAAATCTCCTAACTTTATAGACTTCTAATATGATAGCAGAAATACCAACCCTAGAGCTAGAACAGTGTGATACAGTGGGAAGCCCAGGGCCCCTTGTTAACCACTAGTTCTGCGGGTTGAAACAAGTTACCTATGTTCCATCTGCCTCCAAATTCTCATTGTTAAAACTGTGCCAAAAATACCTGCTCCATTAACTTCATAGAATTGTCATGTGATATATGAAAGCACTTTGCAAACTGTGCAGAGCTAGCTAAAAATACGAAATCATTACATGACGAAATACAGTAATGGTAATATCAATTTCTGGGGTAAATCTTATGATTGGTAATGATTACTCTTTCTTTACTACTGACAATGTTTAGACACGTACACAAGTTCTCTTGAAGCCCTATGTGAAGGTTCAGAATGACCGTTTTGACCAGCTAGTTTTATAAAGCGTCCTGAGTATGATAAAATCAAGGAAAGTTCCCGAATAAAGTGCGTTCCATTCCAATGCCACCTGTGCCTCTGTCCCAACAGTTCTCAAGAGTGTTCTCTATCCTCTAATGCCATCAAATCTAAAGTGGTGTATTGCTGGCCTATCTGTGGCCACCCTCCAAGTCTGACTACTTTTCATTAGGAGGGTCTCAGAAGATGGGAATATGGGAAGAATGAAGTCAAGAAATCCACGGTCCAAGAGTATGAGAACAAGGCCAGGCTACTGCCCTGGATCTTTTTTCATACCAGATAAGGCTCCCATGGGAATAAGAGTTCATTTTTCCACCCAGGGATTCAAGGATTAGACAAAGACACTTTGAGAAGATTCTGTCCTCTAGCCACCCGTATTCATTTTATCATGAACTAGTAAAGTGCCTTTGCTGACCTAACGTCAAGGGTACCAAATGTCTTTGGTCCTCCCTCTGAGTCTTATTCAGACAGGCATAAGAAATGAAAATCCACATGCAGAGGAGTTATGTTTGTGTTGATCTGTATGCCCAGATGAACTGTAGGCATTGAGAATCTTCCTCCTCCATCCTACCCACTGGCATCTCTGCATGTGCTGAAGAGGACAGAGGAGACCAAATCGAGTCTCTAGCAGATGAACTGGGGATTTGCTAGCAAATAGATCCCCCAGTATGTGTTATTTTTTAGAACCTGATGTTCAGCGTTGAATATCAAGTCTATTACATCTCCAGCATGGAATTCATAAGCCCCTCCTACGTTCTGGATTGTAGAGCTGTTCGTTAGAGCTTGTATGGGGTCTTCATTCTTACGTAGGAGCACCTCAAAAGGAGCTCGCCCCTTGTAGGCTGTATTGGGAGCCACTTGGCCGTAAATTAAATACAAACCATTCTGAAGTATTTTCAGCCTCCAATCAGCTGTCTTATTCACACAAGAAGGCTCAGGAGAGGGCATTTGCCATTTTGAAGGTAATGGTCCTATAAGACATTTACAAGAAAGGCGGGGGAGAGAAAGCAAAAAAAAAAAAAAAAAAAGGAAAGCATAGTTATTTAATTATTTCATCTTCTTTCTGATTATAGTTCTTTCCTACTTACAGGATGTTTCTTTACCCGGTCTATACTAGTTCTCTCCAACCACAATTTTAATATTTTAAGTATCTACCTACTCCTTGTTTTAGAGAAATTGCAGCTCCTAAGTGTATCTCTTGCTTGGGGAGTTCTAAGGAAATACATTTAGAATAGGGACACGGGTTAAGTTTTAGGGTGGCACTTCATCTCTTGTTGATCGATATTTGTGAAAGGGAAGAAAGGAGGAAGGAAGAGAGGAATCACCCGCCAGGATGGTGATGACCAAAGTTGGCAGTGCAGGATGCATATCTGCCTTTCTCTGTGTAAATACTATTTACTATGTATCACTTTATCAATGAGATTTTCTCATCAATCTGTATAAAATATAGCGCTCTCCTGTCACTCTCTCCCTTTACCTTGTTTTAGTTTTCTTCATAGAAGGTGTCACCATCTAGCCTATTATACATTGTTCATTTGCTTATTGTCTATCTTATACCCACTTGAACATAATGTCTTTGAGAACAAGTACTTCTCTATTTTGTCCATTGCTATATCTTCAGCACCAAAAAGAATTCCTGGTAGTACCCAGTATGTGCTCAATAAATATATCTTGATTGAATGATACAACCGTGTTCCTGAATTAGGTGCGCTGTGTCTAAATTATGGCACTTTATGGGTATATATCATTCAAGATACACTTGGGATATCTTTATCCAAACCCTCCCAAAATAGCTACTGGTAAATTAATGAGTTTATAAATGGAAATTATTTGACTGTTTGTTTAAATATAAGTATCCCTGGTTTATTGCTGTCAAAGGGGATGGGGAAAGGGTCAAGACTTGTTTATTTTCATAGGAATATATGGAATTTACATATTTTCCTAATGTTAATTGTTTTACACAGAGGTGTGATTTCAGAATCCCAGGATGTGCTTTTACCTCCCCAAACACTTATCTGGCCTGTTCTCTAATTCTCCATAATTTTTGTTATGGAGGCAAAGCCTTTGTCACATAATTAGAAACCTTGATTAAAAAAAAAGAAAAGTACCCTGGAAGAGATAACATATTGACAAATTCTTATTTGTATATAAATGTCAGATATAAGGCTCTGAGGGTAGATTCTGAAGGAGAATGAAGGAAAGATCATTAAAGCAAGAAGCAAAGTCTCCCTGTATCTCCAATGATCCCAGAGCCCAGTAAATTTCTTCCTGCTTGACCATGTAATTGACCATAGGCAAGTCACCAGGAAGAAGTGTCACTGGTTCTCATATTTAATTCTGTGATGGGGGACACTTAAAGACCATCTTAGCATCACTTGAGGTTCTCAACTTTTACCACATCAAAAGAAAATTTCAACATATCATGAGGAGTTTCACTCCATTCACTAGAAAAACAAAAACAAATCACGAAGGCAGAGATAAGTAAAAAGAGACTCCCTAATTTCCACAAAGCAAGGAAGCATGGCTGTTTGCACTGTATAGGAAAACAGGAGTTGAAGTTAACTCTAGAAATATTCTTCTGTCAGCTGAAAATGGGTGTTTGTTTGACCTTAAACCAGTAAACAACCCAAAATATATTCATTTCAATTTTGTATGTATTCTAAAAACTGCCCTAAGGCTCAGGACGACTGTAAACTTTAGTGTGTCTTCTAAGCAAGTACCAGGTCACTATAAAGGAAAGTGACTCAGGAGCTAAGAGGAGAAGAGAAACGAGCAGAGAAGTGACCATTCCCCTAACTCTCATTTCTCATCTATATACTTAGAAACAAAAATCGCACCCTATACTCACTCTACTGGATGCTAGCAGTATGTGAAATGTGAGAATGACTTTGAGTTTGTCACAGGGAAAGGTTGTAGAAATCTGAAACTTGTGCTTATTAAAACACAGAATTAAAAGTAGATTCCTGGATCTCAGATTCCCAGGCCTATGGGAGTGCTATGCATTCCTGCCCACAGATGTGACCTTGAATGTAGTCTTCATCAGGGCATGGGCTTGTCCATCTGGTTTACCTCTGAAGCCTCAGCTCCTAGACAACTGCTTGGCACAAGATAAGCAGTTATAAATAGTAACTGAAGGATGACTAAAATAGAATGCATGCTTTCTTAACTCTGGAGCTTGCCTTTTGCATCAAATACTAAAGGAAAGTAAAAAAGGAGGTATATGAGACGTGTTACTCACCAAACTTCGCTATACAGGGCCCATTGGCAGTCTGTAGGGGAAGAAGAAGAATTGGTCAGGATGATGACAGTGCCACAACTTTCTTGATTGATTTATTTAGAGCCTCTGATTCCTGAAGCCGACTTCTTTTCCCTAGCCACGTAAAGAAATCCCTCCCTCCCCCTTGTTTTGGATCTCTCAGCTTTCCTTTACAGATGGCTGGCGCCTTCCTTTACCTTTCATTACCCGGCTACCCTTTGGGTCTTCTAGGAAAAAGTTAAGAACTCCTTTTATCCACCTAATCTCTACCCACAGTACAACTATTTGATCTTGGACTCTCCTCCTCTTGGGCTATAGAAATTTTCTATGAATAATAGTCTCTGCATCCCAGTGACTTCACAAGATGGTCCACTGGCATGTGAGAAAATAATAGAATTTCTATTTTAAATAACAAATTAAGCTATAGAAATATTTACATTTCAGATTGATAATGTCTCCACTATTTAATATTCAGACAATCATATACAGTGACTGAAACACCCTGAGGAGATCTCAGTTTCAAACTATTGCAACATACCACAGTTTACATGCTACAGGAATCCACGAGTGTGGTTGATTTTATAAATACAGATATTTAAATACTAAAGGCTTTAAGATACTTAGTAGTAAGGTAAGGTATACCCACACATTTTGTACCATGTAAAGTTCATTTGTTTCCTTGTGGCAAAGTGCTTAAGAGACTTTTCGGGCTTAAACATGGTTATCAGTTTTTCTTTTATAGGATTTCTCTGGCTGCTATGCTAGGAATAAATTAAAGGGTGACAAGAGCAAAAGCAGTGAGACAAGCTAAGAGATCAGTGTAACCATCTATGCAAGAAAGCATGGTGCCTCTGACCAAGGTGCTAGCCGTGGAGATGGTGATGAGTGATTGGAAATTGAGCCAACAGGAGTTCCTGACATAGATATGGATAAGAAAATGAGAAGAGACAAAGATGACACCAAGATTTGGGGCATGAGTAATTAGAAAGATAAAACTGTTAATCACTGAAATGAGCAAGATTTAAGAGGAGTAAACTGGGGGGAAAAGAGTCACGAGTTCATTTTTAAACATGTCAAGTTTGTGATGCTTATTAGATATCCAGGTAGGAGTGTCAAGAAGGTAGTTAGATCTGTAAGGATGGAATTTAAGGAGTTCTGATAATAAGAGTCTTCAGCTTCTATGTGGTGCTTAAAGATATGAGACTGTATAAGAGCATCAAGTCAGTGGGTAAAAACAGACAGGAGTACTGGGGCACTGCAATGTTTAGAGGTCAGGAAATAAGAAAGAACCCGCAAAGGAGCCTACGAAGGAAAGGCCACCTTGGTAAGGATTTTAATTATAGACCGTGGAATTTAAGTTGTCTAAGGAAGGAAGAAAAATCATGAATGGAGTGATGGGACAATATTTTTTTTTAATTTTATATTTTTTTATATAGCAGGTTCTTATTAGTTACCTATTTTATACATATTAGTGCATATATGTCAATCCTAATCTCCCAATTCATCCCACCACCCTGCCCCCAACTTGGGACAATATTATTTTAATTTTAAAAAAAGAACTTTGCACTATTGAACAATGAATTTAAAATTTAGTGTCATAACACGGTAAGCACACTCAAAAATGCATTCTTCCATTTTGATCTATATTTCTTCATGAGGTAATTTTTCAGTTACAACAGTCAAAACGGCGACCATAAGGTAAATTAACCTAGACCATAACTTTCAAATTATTATATTAAAAAGTGTTAAACTAAGATTAAGAAAATAAACACATTTATCAAATTACTTTACTAAAATATTTCAATTATTTTAGAAATCTTTATATTATATATTTGCATATTATATAAATATAACATTTTGGTAAAAGCAAAATGGTTTTTGCACTGTGGATAAACAACATTAAGCATATTATTTGGTTCATCCTTATAAATTTCCATTGTGTATCTTTTAATATACAGAGTATTAGAACTTGTATAAATAAAACTTACAATAAATTAGCATATATATTGGGATTGTACTCAAGAACATTTTGTTGATAGAGAGGTGCAATAGAAAAGGTTGGGAAGTCACTGTTCTAGGAGATAAATCACTGGATTCCTACAATTTCTTTTGCTCTTGCGATTATTTCATCCTTACTTTGGCATTTCTTAGAAGAGATGTTAAAATTCAATTTAGTTTAACCCATAATAGGCATGTGATAGGGACTCAACTTCAATTCTCTCACTTATAAAATGGGGGAAGGAGCAGCACCTAGCCTATTGAGGTTGTTTATGGGTTTAAATGAGGTAATTCTTTTTTTTTTTTGCGGTACGCGGCCCTCTCACTGTTGCGGCCTCTCCCGTTGCGGAGCACAGGCTCCGGACGCGCAGGCTCAGCGGCCATGGCTCACGGGCCCAGCCACTCAGCGGCATGTGGGATCTTCCCAGACCAGGGCACGAACCCGTGTCCCCTGCATCGGGCAGGCTGACTCTCAACCACTGCGCCACCAGGGAAGCCCTGAATGAGGTAATTCTTATAAAGGATTTTGCCCAGATATTCTGTCTTGTCCTGCTTATTAAGTATTAGTGTTTTGATAATGATGCTGATTATAATGAAGAATTAAAACTTTAAGCACCTCCATTCCCAACATTATACTAGCATTGTAAGCAAGAGAAACTAATGTCATCTATGGTCCTTGCCTCTTAAAAAGTTTATCATCTTTCTCGAAAGACATGATTAAACACATGAAGGGATTGGATAACAATCTAAATATAAAAGAGTTCCAAAATCTGTGCCACAGGTAACATCTATGTTGTCTACTCTCATGTATAAAGAGTGTGAGGAGAAGCCTAATGCCACAGACAAATTAATTGCCAGAGACAGAAACCCTGGATACTGCAGAACTCCTGCAGGCTGCTTTCATGTCTATTTAGAACGACAGGAACCACCACTGTGCTATTGTCATTACCGCCACAAATGAAAATCTGTCTAATCACAAAAATCCTCTGTTTGGTAGTGAGGCATCGTCTTGGGTTGAGGAAGTGGAATAGATAAGCAAGGAATACCCATCTTGTTAAAAGTCTTTTTTAACTTTATCTTCAGTGTAAAGTCATTAATAATAATGGTGTAAATATGAATCGCTACCGTCCACTGAGAGCCTACCATGGGTCAGGCACTGTACTATCTCATTCATTCTTACCACAACTCCGTGAAATAACCAACACACACATTTTCAGATGAGGAAACAAGGAGAAGGATTATGTAACTAGCCCAAGGTCATGCAGCCGATGAGAGGCCAGGCTAAGATCCAAACAGAGCCTGACTCAAAAGTCTCACTCCTGCCACTCTGTGGAGCGGTTTGTATTTCTAATTTTGGTGACGTTTGGAAGGAGTGGGTATCCACTTATAAAGAAGCATACGGGACTTTCTGTTTAGTTTAGTTAATTTATTTTTGCTTAGAAGGAGCAGTTGCTCTTGTAACCCCATTGTGACTTAAGCCCAGGTTTACATACTTGGGGTAATAAATAATAATTATTTCTCCAAACCAACTCTAATCAGATCATCATTTGGAAATAGAATCTACTCTGCTTTTAAGTACAAGCACAACTTTCCCTTTGGAAAGTAGCCTTCATTTCATTGAAGCAGGGGACTCTCCTGACATTTGGTTTCTTAGAGACAATTTCTGTGAGGTTATTTTTATCTAGGGATGGACCAACTCCTTGGGCTCATAACCGATTCTTTCAGTGAAACGTCTTCTGAATGAAGAGGGGGAAAAAAGAATTCTCCCAAGGAAATTTCTGTTGATTGATTTCGAAGGAGCCAACCTTCCTGTCTAACACTTTTTGAATTAGTGCCTAGAGAGGCTGGAAAGTGGGATTTTGTATATAAAAACCAGAGTGGAGACTAAAATCATGTAAATTCCAAGGTCGTGGAGCATTATGAGGAGGTGGAAGTGGCCACCTCATAATGACTCACCAGCCATTCAGTCCTCTTTTCCAAAAACACTAATCTGTGGTCAATAGGGAAAAAGAAGTGCAGGCAAGTGGAAAGTGGAATACAGGAGCTAATATCATTCCACTGTCAGTCAGGCATTGGCTTTTCCCATGGGAACTAAGCCTCCCTGGCATCCTGTCAGGATAATATCCTGAAAACCTTTCAAACTTCCCCAAATTTGGTACAAACTCTGGGCTATTCCTTTAGAGGCAGAACCTTTCATGGAGAAGCTGCATATTGTCTAGGAGAGAGAATCTGGAATCAGAGTTCAAACACAGGGGACTGATCAAATTCAGTTCTGGCAAGAAGTATCCTAGTATGAGCCCTCCTCCTTCCCTTTGCAAGAGCAGTTGTGTGCCTTTGAGAAAGGCACTTTCCTTCTCTCCCAGGCACTGGTTCCCCAGTCACACACAGGAAATGATGACACCTAGAACATACCCTGTGTTCTTCACAGTCATCTGGCTAATAGGATGCGATGTTTGGAGAAGGAAAAGGCACTTCCAGATTTAAGCTGTTGCTAGTCTCACCCTTCCCCTTCTTCAGAAATCTGAACACTCAGAATTCCTGACAAGTTTTTTTCCTGCTCAAAGCTTCACTGTTCCAGAAAGTTCAGAGTGCTGCTTGATACATTCCTGAGACAGTGGGGATGTGATTACAAATTCCTCTGTTGTACTCACTTGTGTACAAATTAATGGGCTACAGTGTAAAAACTTGCCCAAAGCTATACTTGCCCTAAGTTAACATCAGCAACTATAATGTACTGCTTCCTCCTGTATCTTTTCTCAAGTGCTTTCAAATATCTGAAGTAGTAAAACCATATCTTTGAAATTTTAACTGACCAATCCCCCTTAGAAAAATGTTTCTACAGTCACTGATTTCATATCACAGCCCTTTCTGAGATGGGCATGTACTACCTTATTCTTTGCAAGGCTCAGAATCTTTAGATGTACCCAGGAATTGGCTAAATCCTAAATTAAATAAAGCATTTCTTATTGGTCAATGCTATGTAGTCAACAGTCACATTTCTACTAAGAACCTCATGTACCTACCTCCCTTCCCTTCACTAGACCCACAACTTGGACTGGAGCTCAGTGGGAAATTCCTGATAAGCATCAGGGCCTTCCCAAATAAAGTATTTCCTCTTTCCTCCATGAAGCCTTCCCTGATCAACCTAGCCCAAAGTCATTGACCCCCTCTTGACCTCCTAAAGCATTTATGTTCTATACTGTTCTTAGCTAAATTATTAATCACTGTATTTTATAGCTAGAAGGGACATTATAATGAACAAATCCATTTGCCTACCACCATTTTTCAGATGAAGAAACTGAGAACCAGAAAGATTAGATACCTTTCAGATGCATACAGCTAGTTATTGAGAGACATAGAATCCATATCTTCTTACTCCTAGTTCAGTGCCATTTCCCTCCTCAAAGATATGCTAACCATCTGTAACTTACCTTATTGTCTTTTATTATCTTTTTGTGTCTTTTTCCTCAGTAAGAGTGTAGCTTGCACCCCATTCCTTGAGGGCAGGCATTGTGTTTTACATCTTCTTATTCCACCAAGAGCAGAGTTCCAGAAAGGGAGAAAACACTCCACAGGCATCTGTCAACTGACTGATTTAACTGATTCCATCTAACTTAGTTCTGCAGCTAACATTTAGTATTTTCTACTACCTTTCATCTTAAACACTTAGATAAGCCTCAAAAGCCATATTGCCGTGACAAAATTGGAATTATATTTACATTATCTGTACCCACATGACTCTTTCTTCCAACTAGCTCTAACAATACTGAGTGACAATGATAATAACTAGACTTATAAAAGAAAAAAGGAGTATAATAAATAGCAACCTTAGGTACTGTTGTCTCCTTACCTTGAGTGGAAGAAAAGTAAAGATTAGTGTACTGAAGGAGCAAAGTAATAGCAAAATAACTATTGTTGAGTAGAGTAGCCATTTCTTCCAGGATGGTCTCTGTGCTCCTTGAGGACTTGAATGGCCTAAAGGCATATTCTCCACGTGGCTCAAACTCATTCTTTGCAGGAATGAGAGCTGTGGAAAACATTCACAAGTGATGAGCACAGTCAGTTTTGTAGTATTATGGTAATTAGTAGTGGGTGTAAGAGGCGGGGTTTTCCTTCTGATTCTGTGTGTTGGAAAATGATACTCATAGGCTAAGTGCTGATTCTCATTTGGCACCAGGCCAAATGCACTGAAAGGAACAGAGGGCTAAAAGCCAACTCAAACACAGAGGACAAAATACAAAACAAAACAAGAGAAGTTAAGAGGGGGGAAAAAAAATTATTTCCTGAAGCAAGAGAAACTATGGAACTGTGCAGTATTACAAATTATTCCAGATAAGAAAATCACTGTTTGTAAGAAAAAATAAAGTTCAAGATTAAGCCCTATCATACTCCAAATATCATATATGTGTGAGGCAGTAGATCAGGGAGCTAGGGAGACTGGAATGCACGGTTTGGAAAAAATAGTTTCATCAATTTCTAGTGTATAAAATGTGTTCATTCTGAGTGTGTTTCATGTTTGGTAATTGCAATCATTGTTGCTTTTGTTGTGGTCATCCATTTACAGTGCTTGGTGTCAGTTTATTTATCTCTTGTAAAAATAAAATACAGTGTGTGTGAAAAAAAAAAGTGTGTTTGTTCTGAGATGGTCTCTAGAAAACACCAAGTGTATTACTACAATTTAATTTTTAAAATATGTCAATACGAGAAGCTTAATTCTTTTATGTCTCACCATTTAAAAACTCTGAAAATTCAATGCTGGCATCAAATAGAAATAAAGTTATCATACAAAAGGACATATTCTTGCACCCTGTCCTCCAGTCTGAGCTTACATTCTATTCCAAAAACCTTGCGTTTTCTTCCTGGCACCAAAAATACCAATTTACTACAAAATTGAGGAAGTTCCCTGGTTCTCTGTACCTCCGTCTTTCCATCTGTTAAATGGAATGCCTACCTTTTTTTTTTACACAGTGCCAGAATCATGTTCCAGAAAGAACATGGACTTTTAAATCAGACAGATCTGAGAGGGGGGGCCTGGTGTTGCCCAGCCCTTATCTGCTCAGTGGCCTGCAGCATGTTACTTGACTCCTTTGTTTCCTTCCTTGTAAACGGAGAAAATTTCCACTTCATAAGGCTTTTTCGAGAATGAAATAGATGTGAAGGTTTGGCTCATAAGAAGTGTTCCATAAGTGTTTCTCTCCTCCACCCTTCTGAGAGATGTTAAGACTGAATCAATTATGAAATTCTAGAAAAGAATGATTTTTTTAATATTTGCCACAGGGTATAACTCAACTGAAGTTCATTTAAATAAAAGGAGGTAAAATGAAAGTATTTTGAAGAAAAAATTTCTAATCTAAGAGAGAATCAAAGATGTTTTAAATTAGGGAAAAAGCCTAGAGATTGAACATCCTCATTTCTGAAAGAGGACGCTAAGGATAATAGAAGTTGAGAGGTGTATCACACCACTAATGGCTGGGTAACAGTGGAGTGGGGACCTGAGCCCAGGGATACTGTCTTTTAACCCAATCATCTTTTTTTTTTTTTTTTTTTTTAGTACCACACTAATTGTAGCAATATTTCTCACTGAGTTGTCAGATTTAACTTGGCTCTATTTTATCTTGATCAATAAAGTATCTCTGAAGAAAAGAGTCACTGAGTCACACGGGAATAATTTTTTAATACAACCATGTTTTGTGGCTCTCTCCTAGATGCTGTGATGCAGAGGTTAACAGAAAAATGACTCCAGAAGACTGATGCATTCTACCTACAACTCTTCCCTTGTATCATGTCTGAAATGCATACGCACCAGCACAGAATTTAAAACTGACCACTGAAAAGTCAGACTATTTCCTCTGTGTTTCTCATTTGTTCCTTCTCCTAATTCCTCTCCAAATTTTAGATGCAAGTGCCTCTGCTTGCTCAATTCAGTAAATATTTATTTAAATAAGGAACTGTTCCAAATAAAATCCAGTTCCTTCTTCTGCCCTTAACTAAGATTAGGCTCTGGAATATCCTGTTTAATTATTTTAACCTTCTGAACATATCTTTAAAAAGATGACATGCTTATCTCCAGAAGAATACATTCCAAGCACAAGGAACTATATTCAATATCTTGTAATAACCCATAATGGAAGAGAATGTTAAAAGAACATAAATATTTGTATATATATGTATAACTGAACCACTGTACTGTGAGAGCATTAGGTAGACATTGGATTCCTCCAAAATCAGGTCTGCAGTCCCTGCCACGTTCCCCTTATACACTATTTACCATGACTTTATGCTTGTGATAGTGTATGGCATGGCATATTCAGTGAAAAATATTCAGTGTGTCAGAACTCAGGAGCACTACACAGCTGATTTTGCCTACTCTAGATATCACAGTATTCGTTGTTGGAACAAATAAGGCCCAGGTGGCCTGAAGATACATACATAAATGGATGATAGGTAAGAGGAAACAGACAGACATAATACATAAATATGGTTTTAAACTTGGAATTTTATGAAGGCAACAACAGTCTGTGTTAAGATTACTAAACGCCTACTCTGTAAAGAGAATTGTGTAAGCTCTATACATAAATAGATATATACGTACACATATAAATATATATTTACATACATATACATATTTACATATTATATGTACAATAAATTCTAAAAGTTATATGGAGACATATAACTCTCCAGATCATTTTCTCTAAGGAACTAATAACAACTCTAACCAGGGTGGTCTAGGAAACAGTTTGAATTAAAATTATGTTTTTCTTCCACGACTCGGGGATCCTCTTCTATACCCTAAATTCTCTTGTTCCATGCTGTTTTTGCATGTCCATTTTTTGGGAGCCCTTCCCAAATTCTTCATTGTTTGTCTATGTTTTACTGAATCTAGTACAGTCTTTAAGCAACAAGTCTATTGACAAATTTCCATGGAAGCCTTCCTGTTCCAGGCACCTGCCTTACCACTAATCTTTGAGGAAGGCTGTGTGGGGTTGTATGTCCCTGTCTAGCCGGAGTTCTCTCTGCGAGTGGCTTCTTGTTGTCTTGGGGAGGTGTGGGGGGCTGTCCTCTCTGGCCTAACCAGTATTGTGTCAGTATCCCGGCCATGGAAGGAGCATCTTAAACACACTTTGCTGGGAAGGATTACTTCCTGCTTGGAATCTGGACTGAAAATAGATTTTCCGTTATGCAACATGGCATAACACTTCCTAATTAAAACCATCAAACATCCCCCTAGAAGCCGTAATGACAGGGATTTGCTATTAAAGCATATCTTGCCCAGTATCAAATGGATCGCCAGAGAACTATATTTCACCTATCAACCAAATTAAATAAGAGGCTCTTAATATTCCTGAGACTAAGCATCTCCCAAATCTCCTGGATTTCCTTGGGTAGCCCTGGCAGATGCGGATGGGAGAGGTATTTTTCCCTTTATGATTCAACTTGTTTTCCTCATTTGACAAACTACCACACACGAGCTCCACCAGTGGAGAGCAATCAGCACGTTCACTGTATTCGACACCCAACTGTGACATGTGCTCATACAGAAATCTGGGAGACACTCTCTTCTGGTTTTCCATTTTTAGTACTGGTCTTAACCCCATCCAATTTAGATACTCTGGCTCATGGCTAGATTGGTTGGTTTTGGCACTGAGAACCTACATGAGTAAAGAAAGGTTTTGGTTTTTCTATATGAAATGATTCCAAAATATAGCGAAAGAACGTTACCCCCTTGCTCATTTAGGAAATATTACTGACTGCCTTCTATGTACCAAGTATGTAAAGAACTTAAGTACTAATAGAAAAGGGCCAGTCCATATCTTCAAATTTCTTATCACTTTTGGTTTGGTTTGGTTTTTAAAGGGAACTAGGGAAAGAGACAAATATACAAAGCAATATGAGGAGAAGTGTGTAATAGGACAAGAACCAAATACCTGACCTCACTTGGGTTAAGGGGAAGTTTTATAAAGGAGGCAATGACTAGGCTGATATATACGTCTAAAGAGACGTTACCAGGTGAAAAAAACCTCATAATATCCCACTCCCCTAAGCTAATCAATTTGTATAAATTTATTAATATGATATATATTGATAATATATATTTATATATTATGCTATCAGCAAATTATGTATGCTATATATAGTACAATGTATAAATAAATATATATATATATAGTGTGTGTGTAGTCTTACAGTGTTTTCAGGCACTTTACTTGGCAATGGAGAAATCAGGAGTATGACAGGACCTCTGATCTTAAGGAATCCATTGTCTGGTAATTGCTGGTTCTCTTACATTTGAGTCTTCTAAACTTGCATTGAAAACATGTTTCAATTTCAAGACAAGTTTCACTTATTTCTCTTTTCTTTTTTTCTTTCTGTATGTTTTTATGTAACTTTCCCAATTTCCTAAGTGCGAATTGCCAAGGCATCTGGAGTTGTTCAGGCCAAGATACTTGTCTATCTGGTTTGAGGACTCCAGCCCTGAATGGATGTCTCACTATAAAGAGGAAATCTCAGGCTGGTATGCCAATGGAAAAAATGCTGGATCACAGACAACACTGCGGAATGCTGCTTGATGAAATGGTGCCAGCTGAAGGTAGCAAGCAACATCCATTAGCTAAGTAAAGAATAAACAACCCTGAAGAGGAAGCTATGAATATTATGGAAAGATAAGGCCTAACGTGTTTCAGGTCTTTCATCACCCAGCAAGCCTAAGGGAAATCTCTTTGGCTGAAAGTAAGGATATTCTCCACCCAACACATACACGGCCTCTTACATCCTCTCCTGGTCCCTCATCTCATGAATTCCTAGATTTTGTCATGTACCAGCTGCTCTGATGGCAACACCACTGAGTGTTGATTTCAAATGTAAACCATAAAAAAAAGAAGATAGAAAATTATAAAGAGTAAAAACAAGAAAAATATATATTAAAAGCCTATTCTCTTCCAGGCACTGTGTTTAAAGTTTAAACTTTCACATGCATTATTAGGTTTATTTAATCTTCACAACATTAGAAAGTAGCCCTTATTAGTCCCATTTTACAGATGAGAAAATTGAGGTTAAGAGATGTTTAAGAACCAAAGTCACAAAACTACTAAAATTCAAATCCAAATCTGTCTAACTCTAAACCCTATTTTTTCCATTCTGTCTTGATGCATTAATAAGTACCTGAACATGGCTTTAGTAGGCGAAGAATTTTAAAATGAGAAACAATTTACAATGTTAAGGATCCTTATGTGCTCCATTTCTGAATATGATATCTACTAATATATCTTTTGAAGAAAAAGCTCTTACTAGATAGTACTATCTTTTTCAAACAGGCATAATTCTTTGCTTTGTCTTCAATTTCAAATTCTTCCTTTTATTCCTTCTTAATCTCAAAATGACTCAGGTTTCCAGACAGAGCCAGAGTTGAAATCAAATTTTAAATTAGGATAAAGACAGTACTTGCTATTTCCAGTTCCAAAACTATTTCCAGCCAAAAAATTTCCTTAAGCAATTTTTCTTAGCAAAAAAAGAGAAAAAGAAACCTTTATACTTTAATACTGTATATATAGCAAGCATTTACTTTAAATTTTATCCATATTAATTTAAGGAAGAGAGTAATAGTAAAATTTGTGGGCAAATACAGAGTCAGAGGGAGTATTAATTAAGAGAAATTTAGAGCCAAGTAGAATTGTGGGAACCCAATGGACGGGTTAGTTGTGGTAGTTTAAACATAGAAGAAAATAGAGGTCCCAGAAGGCTTAAAGGGAAGATAGGACAGTAACTGTGGTAAAGATGACAGATGATTTCAACAATCATTAGTCATTCGTGAATATGCTGAAAACACAAAGACTGGTGTGAAGATTCTTCTGATAGTAACAATGTTGACAGCAATCACAGCATCAACAACAGCTAACCTTGTTTGAGCACCTTCTGTCTTTTAAGTAGGAGTTGATCAGCCCAGAATAAAGACTTGACCATGCTGATATGAAGTCAACCAAGCTGTAAGACCTTTTTAGGTTCAGAGAAGGAAATATGCAAATTCACCATCAATTTGTATTTATATGAACACATAAAGTATGCGGTTTGCAAGTGAATGGAGGGACAAGAAAACTTAATGGTATGGACTTTTGAAATGAATGAGCTAAGGAAGGGAGAAATGGTTCCTGGCTTTTCCAAGTCCATCCTGCCTTTGTCTACCTCAGTCTCATATAGTGGCTTGAAGCTCGTGGACATTGGGAGGCAAGAACTTCCCAGCTTATATTGCTCTGCAGTGTTTTGAGGTAGGAGAAAGAGCTTTAGGAAAGCACCTAAATTTTCCCATTATTACTCTCATCCTTAAATTAATATGAAGGATAAAATTTTAAATAAATGCACACACATATTATAGTTCTATTCATTTCCAATCACATAATAAAGTAGCCAGATTTCTTAAGTATTTATTTAGTTGCTTATTTCACACACAAAGAAAATGGCAGAATATTTGGACGCTTCTGAATCTAAAGTTGAAACCAAGCAGAATCCTGTGCACACCCGCCCCCCCCCCCCCGCCCCTCCCCTCTATGTCCCCTGCCTTTTGTTTGTAGAAAAGTTGAAATCTCCGAGGCCTCCCTGAGTCACAAATGAGCAGGCTCAGGCAGTTAATGATTAGGACAATAGAGTTGTAACATGGAGGAGCCAATTTCGACTCCATGTTTCATCTGTTTCTTTGACTTTAACCTTCGCTTTTAGTTGCTTTTGTTATTATAATCATCCATAATGGCCTTCCCTCTGGGGAACCCTACCCACCTGTGGGTAACTGCAAGAAAGAAGAAATTAACACATCCCCTCCCAGAGGATGGCCATTCCAGGAGATGTTTTGCAAGACTGATGGCCCTTTTTACTTTTCTTCCCCGCCTCTCCCTCTCTATTGTGCCTTTTTTACTTTACTTCCTTCTCTGATTCTATAAAAAACTAACCCCAATAAGATGTTTTTTGGGGGACCCTAATCCGCCATCTTCTTGGTCTGCCGGCTTTCCGAATAAAGTCGTATTCCTTGCCTCAACACCTCATCTGCCAATTTATTGGCCTGTCGTGAGGAGAGCAGAGTGAGCTTGGACTCAGAGTCACAGACTCTTTCAGTGCCTGATGCACATTCCTGAGTTGTTTTACAGATACTATAACTGCCACCAGAGGAAAAAGCTAACTGCACGTTAACCAGACTGTAACCATGACATAAACTGCTCCATCTTGAGCAGTACTGAATCTATGGCTAGCACAATTCCAAGAACTGGCCTCAAGAGAATGGGATTAACACTATTGCTCATAATAATCTATAGCTTTGTGGGCATCAAAATAATTGTAGCTTGCTTTGCCCATATATGTAAACAGGCAACTAAAACTGTCAACAAAGAGATGCTACAAACACATCTACTTCTTCCACTCTAAGAATACAAAGCCCTATGTCAGCATGAAGAAGTTACAGAAGACAGACCTTTGCCCATAATTCCATAGAAATGGAATGATGTCTGACAGTGGGGATTTGTAAGCAGCTTTTTGCAGGAAAGAGCCCTTTGCAGGAAAGAGCTCTCTGCAGGAGATCCCTTTTGTCTTGACACTTTAGCAAAGCTATATTTTAACTAACCTCTGACCTAAGCACATCTTTCAGATCTTTTGATCACACAAAGCCTTGTCTAACCTGTTGGTTCTTTCCTTAGATCAAAGAAACAGAAGTGAAGAATAAGTAATTAACAGATGACGAGATCTTTTCTCCAGCTTCCCATTCAGTAATCTCACGAACAAACTGTGTGAACAAGATAGCATCTATAGAAAGATCACAAGGAGTCAACAGGCCTGCACCCAGTGGGAGATGGTGATGAATCTGACCCTCTATCTCAATGATTAACTGAGATTACTTCCCCTTTTTCCCTTTAAAAACTTTCATGGCCAAACAATCTTCAGAGCTGGTCCTAGGACATGAGTCCACCTTCTCCTCAGATTGCTGGCCTTCTGATTAAAACAACCTCTCCATTCCTACCAGCACTTGTCTCGTAAGTATTGATTTTTGAGCAGCAAGCACCAGACCTGAGTTTGGTAACAAAATGTGAGTGTACAGATGGTATCATTGGGATGTTCTTTTGTCATCTTGTAATCCTAGAATGTAAAAGCTGGAAAGGATTACTTTAACTCCCTCAATTTTCCATTGAGGGAACTGTGGACACAGAGAGAGCCTACTTAAGACTCTTGATGAACTACTACTATTTCTCAAAGTACTTAGATACCTAGTTAGAAAATATTGAAGTGCTAGTTCTGGTCCAAGATGTTGATATAGGAGGCTTCTGAACTCTCCTCTTCCCACAGACACACAAAATACACAACTACCATGAAACAATTCCCTCTTAAAGAAATTCGAAAACTAGCTAAGCAACTCCTACATATTGGATGAATGAGAAAAAAACCCACATTGAAACTGGTAGGAAAGGCTGAGACACAGTCTCACCATAAACCCCATCCCCAGTATAGCACCATACCATTGGGAGGGAATCCCCAACTCCCAGTTTCTCCATGAGGAGCAAAGGATTTGGACTCCATATCTAGCACCCCAACTTTTAAGACTCCCACCTGAGAAGTGCGCCCTCAAAGTGCCTAGCTCTTAAAGCCAGTGGGGCTTGCACCCATGAGACCCACAAGACTACAGCAAACAAAGAAAACAGTTTTTAACAGGTTCTATTGGACTCTAGTGGCTATCCCCTCTGGGTTTATCAGGAACAGACAAAAAAATGCCCAACTTCTAGTCTTTCCTTGAAAAAGACCTATTTACATACATTAAAAGCTGCTGCCTGAGGACCAGGCCTCTCTTTTAGCACACATCTAGGGGCTAAATGCCATTCTCCCCAGAGACTAGGGAAGCATCGGAGGACTTCCCCACCTTGTCTCTCTAGCTTGCTCCAAATTGTTAATACCTCCCAGAAAGGAGGTTGTACACACATCTTTAGTTTTAGCTGCTGCTACATAAGAGACAAGCCCCTAGATCACCTGGCTCTGATAGCCAACGGGGCTTGCCTGTGAAATTCCCATAGGACTGTAGCAAACAAAGAAACAGTTCTGCTCACAGGGCTCAGCACAGAGTGAGCAGGCAAAAAAAAAAAAAAAAAAAAAACCCATCTCCCAGGCTTCCCCTGAAAAGGGTCTATTTGAATACTTTAAAAGCTGCTGCCTGAGGATCAAGCTTCTAAATAACACACATCTAAGGACTGACAGATTTTCCCTGGAGGCCAGGGAAACCTATTGACATACCCTGCCCTCTCCCTCTTGCTCACACTAAGCCACTAATATCACCCTGGAAGAAGCTTGTACACATGTCTGGTGCCCCAGCTTTGGCAGCTGCCACCCAAGAAATAAGCCTCTGGGTCACTGACTCTCATAGTCAACGGATCTTGCATTCCCAAGTCCCACAGGACCGTATCAAACAAAGAAGCAGTTCTTAGTGGGTATAGGAGCCCCACCCACTCCCGATTCTATATACCACCCCCGATTCTATATACCACCCCAGATTCTATATACCGGGGCCAAATGCAGAAGGAGCAGGCAAAAGTTCCCATCTCCCAGTTTATCCCTGGAAGGGGCTTAACTACATACTTTCCGAGAAGCTGCCTGAAGGTCCAGCTTTCAATCAACCTGAATCTAGGTGCTGATGCAATCCTCCTTTTGGGACACTGACAGGTCTTAGCACACCCTCAATTACAGGGAGGCCCAAAGACAAAGAACATGCCTTGGACAATCAGAAAAGTTTGAGAGATTAGCAAGAGCTCAGGCTGGGCTGATTGACAAGGTTCATCGTACATGAGACCACTCTGTCAAGACTGGGAGAGGTGGCTGTTTTATCTAATGTGCAGAAATCAAAACAGAGAATCAAGGAAAATTAAGAAACAGAGGAATATGTTACAAAAAATAACAAGATAAAATCCAGAAACAGATCTTAATGAAATAGAGACATGATTTACATGATAGAGAGTTCAAAAATAGCAGTCATAAAGAAGCTAACCAAAGCCAGGAGAACAATCCATGAATAAAGTGAAAATTGCAGTAAAGAGAGAGAAAATATTAAAAAGTATCAAAGAGAAATCACACAGTTGAAGAATGAAATAACTGAACTGAAAAATTCTATACAGGGGTAGACTAGTTCAGGTAGAAGAAAGGATTAGTGAAATGAAGATGACACAGTGGAATTCATCCAATCAGAGAAGCAAAATGAAAAAGAATGAAGATAGCTTAAGGGATTAATGATATAACATCACACAGACCAATATACACAGTATAGGGGCCCCAAAAGGAGATGAGGGAAGGAAGGACAGAAAGCTTATTCAAAGGAATAACAGCTAAAAGCTTCACTGATCTGGGGAAAGAAACAAACATACAGATGTCGAAGGCCGAGAGACTTCCAAATACGATGAATTCAAACAGACCCACACTAAGCACATTATAATTAAATCACCAAAAGTTAAAGACAAGGAAAGAAAAGACAAAGACAAAGTTCAAGAAAAAAGACAACTTGTTGAGTATGGATTCTGGGAGAAGGGGAAGATGGCGGGAGAGTAAGACGCAGAGATCACCTTCCTCCCCACAGATACACCAGAAATATACCTACATGTGGAACAACTCCACAACAGCTACTGAACGCTGGCAGAAGACCTCAGACTTCCAAAAGGCAAGAAACTCCCCACGTACCTGGGTAGGGCAAAAGAAAAAAGAATAAACAGAGACAAAAGAATAGGGACGGGATCTGCACCAGTGGGAGGGCGCCGTGAGGGAGGAAAGGTTTCCACACACTAGGAAGTCCCTTTGCAGGCGGAGACTGCGGGTGGCGGAGGGGGAAGCTTCGGAGCCACAGAGGAGAGCGCAGCCACAGGGGTGCGGAGTGCAAAGCAGAGATTCCAGCACAGAGAATCGGTGCCGGCCAGCACTCACCAGCCTGAGAGGCTTGTCTGCTCACCCGCTGGGGCGGGCGGGGCTGGGAGCTGAGGCTCCGGCTTCGGTCAGAGCGCAGGGAGAGGACTGGGGCTGGCGGCGTGAACACACCCTGCAGGGGGTTAGTGCACCACGGCTAGCCGGGAGGGAGTCCAGGAAAAAGTCTGGAGCTGCCGAAGAGGCAAGAGACTTTTTCTTCCCTTTTTGTTTCCTGGTGCGTGAGGAGAGGGGATTAAGAGCGCTGCTTAAAGGAGCTCCAGAGACGGGCACGAGCCGCAGCTAAAAGCGTGGACCCCAGAGACGGGCATGAGACGCTAAGGCTGCTGCTGCCGCCACTAAGAAGCCTGTGTGCGAGCACAGGTCACTATCCACACCCCCCTTCCGGGGAGTCTGTGCAGCCTGCCAGGGTCCCGGGATCCAGGGACAACTCCCCCAGGAGAACGCACGGCGTGCCTCAGGCTGGTGCAATGTCACGCTGGCCTCTGCCGCTGCAGGCCTGCCCCACACTCCGTGCCCGCCCCCCCCCCCCCCCCCCCCCCCCCCCCCCCCCCGCCTTAGTGAGCCAGAGTCCCTGAAGCAACTGCTCCTTTAACCCTGTCCTGTCTGAGCGAAGAACAGATGCCCTCCGGCGACCTACACGTAGAGGCGGGGCCAAATCCAAAGCTGAACCCCGGGAGCTGTGAGAACAAAGAAGAGAAAGGGAAATCTCTCCCAGCACCCTCAGAAGCAGCAGATTAAATCTCCACAATCAACTTGATGTACCCTGCATCTGTGGAATACATGAATAGACAATGAATCATCCCAAATTGAGGAGGTAGACTTTGAGAGCAAGATTTATGACTTTTTCCCCTTTTCCTCTTTTTGTGAGTGTGTATGCTTCTGTGTGAGATTCTGTCTGTATAGCTTTGCTTCCAACACTTGTCCTAGGGTTCTATCCGTCCGTTTTTTTTTTTTTAATTTTTTTCTTAATATTTTTTTAGTTTAATAACTTTATTATATTTTATCTTACTTTATTTTATTTTACTTTATCTTCTTTCTTTCTTTCTTTTTTCCTTCCTTCCCTCCTTCCTTCCTTCCTCCTTCGCTCCTTTCTTTCCCTTTCTTTCTTTCTTTCTTCTACTTATTCTTTCTTTCTACTTTTTCTCCCTTTTATTCTGAGCCATGTGGAGGAAAGGCTCTTGGTGCTCCAGCCAGGAGTCAGTGCTGTGCCTCTGAGGGGGGAGAGCCAACTTCAGGACACTGGTCCACAAGAGACCTCCCAGCTCCACATAATATCAAACGGCAAAAATCTCCCAGAGATCTCCATCTCAACACCAGCACCCAGCTTCACTCAATGACCAGCAAGCTACAGTGCTGGACACCCTATGCCAAACAACTAGCAAGACAGGAACACAACCCCACCCATTAGCAGAGAGGCTGCCTAAAATCATAATAAGTCCACAGACACCCCAAAACACACCAGCAGACGTGGACCTGCCCTCCAGAAAGACAAGATCCAGCCTCATCCACCAGAACACAGGCACTAGTCCCCTCTACCAGGAAGCCTACACAACCCACTGAACCAACCTTAGCCACTGGGGACAGACACCAAAAGCAACGGGAACTACGAACCTGCAGCCTGCAAAAAGGAGACCCCAAACACAGTAAGATAAGCAAAATGAGAAGACAGAAAAACACACAGCAGATGAAGGAGCAAGATAAAAACCCACCAGACCTAACAAATGAAGAGGAAATAGGCAGTCTACCTGAAAAAGAATTCAGAATAATGATAGTAAAGATGATCCAAAATCTTGGAAACAGAATACAGAAAATGCAAGAAACATTTAACAAGGACCTAGAAAAACTAAAGATGAAACAAACAACGATGAACAACACAATAAATGAAATTAAAAATACTCTAGATAGGATCAATAGCAGAATAACAGAGGCAGAAGAAAAGATAAGTGACCTGGAGGATAAAATAGTGGAAATAACTACTACAGAGCAGAATTAAAAAAAAGAATGAAAAGAACTGAGGACGGTCTCAGAGACCTCTGGGACAATATTAAACACACCAACATTCGAATTATAGGGGTTCCAGAAGAAGAAGAGAAAAAGAAAGGGACTGAGAAAATATTTGAAGTGATTATAGTCGAAAACTTCCCTAATATGGGAAAGGAAATAGTTAATCAAGTCCAGGAAGCACAGAGTCCCATACAGGATAAATCCAAGGAGAAATACGCCAAGACACATATTAATAAAACTGTCAAAAATTAAATACAAAGAAAACATATAAAAAGCAGCAAGGGAAAAACAACAAATAACACACAAGGGAATCTCCATAAGGTTAACAGCTGATCTTTCAGCAGAAACTCTGTAAGCCAGAAGGGACTGGCACGACATATTTAAAGTGATGAAGATTACTCTACCCAGCAAGAATCTCATTCAGATTTGATGGAGAAATTAAAACCTTTACAGACAAGCAAAAGCTGAGAGACTTCAGCACCACCAACCCAGCCTTACAACAAATGCTAAAGGAACTTCTCTAGGCAAGAAACACAAGAGAAGGAAAAGACCTACAATAACGAACACAAAACAATTAAGAAAATGGTAATAGGAACATACATATCGATAATTACCTTAAATGTAAATGGACTAAGTGGTCCCACCAAAAGACACAGATTGGCTGAATGGATACAAAAACAAGACCCATATATATGCTGTCTACAAGAGACCCACTTCAGACCTAGAGACACATACAGACTGAAAGTAAGGGGATGGAAAAAGATATTCCATGCAAATGGAAATCAAAAGAAAGCTGGAGTAGCAATTCTCATATCAGACAAAATAGACTTTCAAATAAAGACTATTAGAAGAGACAAAGAAGGACACTACATAATGATCAAGGGATCGAGCCAAGAAGAAGATATAACAATTGTAAATGTTTATGCACCCAACATAGGAGCACCTCAATACATAAGGCAAATACTAACAGCCATCAAAGGGGAAATCGACAGTAACACATTCATAGTAGGGGACTTTAACACCCCACCTTCACCAATGGAAAGATCATCCAAAATGAAAATAAATAAGGAAGCACAAGCTTTAAATGATACATTAAACAACATGGACTTAAATGATATTTATAGGACATTCCATCCAAAAACAACAGAATACACATTTTTCTCAAGTGCTCATGGAACAGTCTCCAGGATAGATCATATCTTGGGTCACAAATCAAGCCTTGGTAAATTTAAGAAAATTGAAGTCGTATCAAGTATCATTTCCGACCACAATGCTATGAGACTAGATATAAATTACAGGAAGAGATCTCTAAAAACTACAAACACATGGAGGCTAAACAATACACTACTTAATAATGAAGTGATCACTGAAGAAATCAAAGAGGAAATAAAAAAATACCTAGGAACAAATGACAATGGAGACACGACGACCCAAAACCTACGGGATGCAGCAAAAGCACTTCTAAGAGGGAAGTTTATAGCAATACAATCCTATGTTAAGAAACAGGAAACATCTCAAATAAACAATGTAACCTTGCACGTAAAGCAATTAGAGAAAGAAGAACAAAAAAACCTCAAAGTTAGCAGAAGGAAAGAAATCATAAAAATCACATCAGAAATAAATGAAAAAGAAATGAAGGAAACGATAGCAAAGATCAATAAAACTAAAAGCTGGTTCTTTGACAAGATAAACAAGATTGATAAACCATTAGCCAGACTCATCAAGAAAAAAAAGGGAGAGGACTCAAATCAATAGAATTAGAAATGAAAACGGAGAAGTAACAACTGACACTGCAGAAATACAAAAGATCATGAGAGATTACTACAAGCAACTCTATGCCAATAAAATGGACAACCTGGAAGAAATGGACAAATTCTTAGAAATGCACAACCTGCCAAGACTGAATCAGGAAGAAACAGAAAATATGAACAGACCAATCACAAGCACTGAAATTGAAACTGTGATTAAGAATCTTCCAACAAACAAAAGCCCAGGACCAGATGGCTTCACAGGCGAATTCTATCAAACATTTAGAGAAGAGCTAACACCTATACTTCTCAAACTCCTCCAAAATACAGCAGAGGGAAGAACACTCCTAAACTCATTCTATGAAGCCACCATCACCTTGATACCAAAACCAGACAAGGATGTCACAAAGAAAGAAAACTACAGGCCAATATCCCTGGTGAACATAGATGCAAAGATCCTCAACAAAATACTAGCAAACAGAATCCAACAGCACATTAAAAGGATCATACACCATGATCAAGTGGGGTTTATTCCAGGAATGCAAGGATTCTTCAATATATGAAAATCAATCAATGTGATACACCATATTAACAAATTGAAGGAGAAAAACCATATGATCATCTCAATAGATACAGAGAAAGCTTTCGACAAAATTCAACAGATTTATGATAAAAACCCTGCAGAAAGTAGGCACAGAGGGAACTTACCTCAACATAATAAAGGCCATATATGACAAACCCACAGCCAACATCGTTCTCAATGGTGAAAAACTGAAAGCATTTTCACTCACATCAGGAACAAGACAAGGTTGCCCACTCTCACCACTCTTATTCAACATAGTTTTGGAAGCTTTAGCCGCAGCAATCAGAGAAGAAAAGGATATAAAAGGAATCCAAATCGGAAAAGAAGATGTAAAGCTGTCACTTTTGCAGATGACGTGATACTATACATACAGAACCCTAAAGATGCTACCAGAAAACTACTAGAGCTAATCAATGAATTTGGTAAAGTAGCAGGATACAAAATTAATGCACAGAAATCTCTGGCTTCCTATACACTAATGATGAAAAATCTGAAAGTGAAATCAAGAAAACACTCCCATTTACCATTGCAACAAAAAGAATAAAATATCTAGGAATAAACCTACCTAAGGAGACAAAAGACCCGTATGCAGAAAACTATAAGACACTGATGAAACAAATCAAAGATGACACAAACAGATGGAGAGATATACCATGTTCTTGGATTGGAAGAATCAACATTGTGAAAATGACTCTACTACCCAAAGCAACCTACAGGTTCAGTGCAATCCCTATCAAACTACCACTGGCATTTTTCACAGAACTAGAACAAAAAATGTCACAATTTGTATGGAAACACAAAAGACCCGGAATAGCCAAAGCAATCTTGAGAACGAAAAACGGAGCTGCAGGAATCAGGCTCCCTGACTTCAGACTATACTACAAAGCTACAGTAATCAAGACAGTATGGTACTGGCACAAAAACAGAAATATAGATCAATGGAACAGGATAGAAAGCCCAGAGATAAGCCCACACACATATGGTCACCTTATCTTTGATAAAGGAGGCAGGAATGTACAGTGGAGAAAGGACAGCCTCTTCAATAAGTGGTGCTGGGAAAACTGGACAGGTACATGTAAAAGTATGAGATTAGATCACACCCTAACACCATACACAAAAATAAGCTCAAAATGGATTAAAGACCTAAATGTAAGGCCAGAAACTATCAAATTCTTAGAGGAAAACATAGGCAGAACACTCTATGACATAAATCACAGCAAGATCCTTTTTGACCCACCTCCTAGAGAAATGTAATTTAAAATAAACAAATGGGACCTAATGAAACTTAAAAGCTTTTGCACAGCAAAGGAAACCATAAAAAAGACCAAAAAACAACCCTCAGAATGGGAGAAAATATTTGCAAATGAAGCAAACGACAAAGGATTAATCTCCAAAATTTATAAGCAGCTCATGCAGCTCAATAACAAAAAAACAAACAACCCAATCCAAAAATGGGCAGAAGACCTAAATGGACATTTCTCCGAAGAAGATATACAGACTGCCAACAAACACATGAAAGAATGCTCAACATCATTAATCATTAGAGAAATGCAAATCAAAACTACAATGAGATATCATCTCACACCAGTGAGGATGGCTATCATCAAAAAATCTAGAAACAATAAATGCTGGAGAGGGTGTGGAGAAAAGGGAACACTCTTGCACTGCTAGTGGGAATGTGAATTGGTACAGCCACTATGGAGAACAGTATGGAGGTCCCTTAAAATACTACAAATAGAACTACCATATGACCCAGCAATCCCACTACTGGGCATATACCTGAGAAAAGCATAATTCAAAATGAGTCATGTACCACAATGTTCATTGCAGCTCTATTTACAATAGCCCAGAGAAGGAAACAACCTAAGTGTCCATCATCGGATGAATGGATAAAGAAGATGTGGCACATATATACAATGAAATATTACTCAGCCATAAAAAGAAACGAAATTGAGCTAGTTGTAATAGGTGGATAGACCTAGAGTCTGTCATATAGAGTGAAGTCAGTCAGAAAGAGAAAGACAAATATCGTATGCTAACACATATATATGCAATTTAAGAAAAAATGTCATGAAGAAGCTAGGGGTAAGACAGGAATAAAGACACAGACCTACTAGAGAATGGACTTGAGAATATGGGGAGAGGGAAGGGTAAGCTGTGACAAAGTGAGAGAGTGGCATGGACATATATACACTACCAAACGTAAAATAGATAGCTAGTGGGAAGCAGCTGCATAGCACAGGGAGATCAGCTCGGTGCTTTGTGACCACCTGGAGGGGTGGGATAGGGAGGGTGGGAGGGAGTGAGACGCCAGTGGAAGAGATATGGGAACATATGTATACGTATAACTCATTCACTCTTTTATAAAGCAGAAACTAACACACCATTGTAAAGCAATTACACTCCAATAAAGATGTAAAATAAATAAACAAATAAAAACAAAAAAACCACAACTTGTCAATCATAATCTCCCAATTCATCCCACCCCTCCTTTCCCCCTTGGTATCCATATATTTGTTCTCTACGTCTGTGTCTCTATTTCTGCTTTGTAAATAAGAGCGTCTATACCAATTTCTTCAGATTCCACATATATGCATTGATATATGATATTTGTTTTTCTCTTTCTGATTTACTGCACTGTGTACGACAGTCTCTAGGTCCATCCATGTCTTTACAAATGACCCAATTTCCTTCCTTTTATGGCTTAGTAATATTCTGTTGTATATATGTACCACATCTTCTTTATCCATTCCTCTGTTGATGAACATTTAGGTTGCTTCCATGTCCTGGCTATTGTAAATAGTGCTGCAACGAACATTGGGGTGCATGTGTCTTTTTGAATTATGGTTTTCTCTGGGTATATGCCCAGCAGTGGGATTGCTGGGTCATATGGTAGTTCTATTTTTAGAGATCGGGATTGACATATATACACTATTTATACTATGTATAAAATAGATAACTAATGAGAACCTACTGTATAGTGCAGCGAACTCTGCTCAGTGCTCAGTGGTGACCTAAATGAGAAGGAAATCCAAAAGAGAGAGGATATATGTATATTTATAGCTGATTCACTTAGCTGTACACTATAAACTAACACAATATTGTAAAGCAACTATACGCAATAAAAAATACTATTAATAAGAATTTAATAAAAAAATGTTAAAAAAAAAAAAAGAGTGAAACAACTTATCACATACAAAGGAACCCCCAAAAGACTATCACAAGATTTTTCAGCAGAAACTTTGCAGGCCAGAATGGAGTAGCATGATACATTCAAAGTACTGAAAGAAAGAAAAAAAAAAGGCAACCAAGTGCTTCCCTGGTGGCGCAGTGGTTGAGGGTCCGCCTGCCAACGCAGGGGACATGGGTTTGTGCCACAGTCCGAGAAGATCCCATATGCTGCGGAGCAGCTGGGCCCTTGAGCCATGGCCACTGAGCCTGCACCTCCAGAGCCTGTGCTCCGCAACAGGAGAGGCCACAACAGTGAGAGGCTCGTGTGCTGCAAAAAAAAAAAAAGCCAACCAAGAATACTATACCTGGCAAAACAACCCTTCAGAATTGAATGAGAGATAAAGAGTTTTCTAGACAAGTGCAGCTGAAAGAGTTCATCATCACTAGATTGGTCTTACAAGAAATAGAAAGAGAAAGAGTTCTTTAACCTAAAACAAAGATAACATAGATTCATAACAGGAACATATTAAAGTATAAACTGATTGGTAAATGTAAATATATGTTTAAATTCAAAGTCTTCTGATGTTGTAATAATAGTGGGTATGTCACTTACAACTCTAGTATGAAAGTTGACAAAAGTAGTAAAAATAATTATAATAATTTGTTAAGGAATACACAGTGTAATAGTTGTAAATTGTGACATCAAAAACATAAAATGTTCTGGGCAATTTATAAATGTAGAATTTTTGTATATGTTCAAAGTTGTTGTCATCCTTAAAAAGACTGTTATAAAATTATCTGTTTTATGGAAGCCCTATTGTTACCACTAAGTAAAAACCTACAGTAGATACACAAAAAGAGAAAAGGAAAGAAATCTAGGCATATCACTTAAGAAAGTCATCAAACCACAAAGGAAGAGAGCAAGAAAGGAATATAGCAACCAGAAAAAAAATTAACAAAATAGGAAGAGCAAATCCATATCTAAAAACAATTACTTTACATGCAAATGGACTAAATTCTCCAGTCAAAACACATAAACTGTGAACTTTCCTGGTGGTGCAGTGGTTAAGAATCCACTTGCCAATGCAGGGGACACGGGTTCGAGCCCTTGTCTGGGAAGATCCCACATGCCATGGAGCAACTAAGCCCGTGTGCCACAACTACTGAGCCTGCACTCTAGAGCCCGCGTGCCACAACTACTGAAGCCCACGTGCCTAGAGCTCATGCTCCACAACAAGGGAAGCCACTGCAGTGCGAAGCCCACGTTCTACAATGAGGAGTATCCCCCGCTCACTGCAACTAAAGAAAGCCCACACCCAGCAACAAAGACCCAATGCCGCCATAAATAAATAAATAAATAAATGGATTTTTTAAAAAACACATAAACTGACTAAATGGATTAAAAAACAAGATCTACCTATATGGTGCCTACAAGAGACTCATTTCAGCTTTAAGGACACAGACTGAAAATAAAAGGTGGAAAAAGATAGTCCATGCAAATGGAAGCCAAAAGAAAGCAGGGCTAGCTATACTTACATCAGACAAAATAAACTTTAAGCAAAAGACTGCAATAAGAGACAAAAAGACGTTATTATATAACAATAAAGGGCTCAATTCATCAAGAAGAGATAAAGATTTGTAAATATTTATAGGAGGACCTACATATATAAAGCAAATACTAACAGACCTGAAGGAAGAAGTAGACAGTGACAGAAAAATAATAGGGGACTCTAATAACCCACTTTCAGCAATGGATAGATCATCCAGACAGAAAATCAGTTTTAAAAAATGGACTTAAACTACATTTTAGACCAGATAGACTTGACATTTATAGAGCACTTCATCCAGCAGCAGCAGAATATACATTCTTGTCAAGCGCACATGAAACATTCTCAAGGATAGATCATATGGTAGGCCACAAAAAAAGTCCCAATAAATTTAAGAAGACTGACATCATATCAAGTATCTTTTCCAACAGCAATGGTAAGAAACTAGAAATCAATTACAAGAACAAAACTGGAAAATTTACGAATACGTGAAGAGTAAACAACATGCTCCTGAAAAAAGATCAGTGGGCCAAACGAGAAATCAAAACAGAAATCAAAAAATAGCTTGAGATAAATGAAAATGGACATACAACATACCAATATCATGGGATGATGCAAAAGCATTTCTAAGAGGTAAATTTATAGTGATAAACACATACATCAAGAAAAAAACAAAGATCTCAATTAACAACCTAATTTTACACCTCAAGAAACAGAAAGAGAAGAACAAATTAAGCCCAAATTAGGCAGGAGGAAGAAATAACAAAGATCAGAGTGAAAATAAATGAAACAGAGATAGAAAAAAATAAACAAAATAGAAAACCTTTAGCTGGACTAGCCACGAAAAAAAGAGAGGACTCAAATAAATAAAATTATATAAATGAAAAAGGAGACATTACAAGTGATATTACACAAATACAAATAGTCGTAAGAGACAACTAGGAAGAATTATACGCCAACAAATTGGACAACCTAGAAGAAATGAATAAATTTCTAGAATTATACAACCTACCAAGACTGAATCAGGAAGAAACAGAAATTCTAAACAGATCAATTACTAGTAAGGAGATTATTAATTCAAAAAGCTCCCAAAGGAAAGTTCAGGACTAGATGACTTCACTGTTGCGTTCTACAAACATTTAAAAAAAGAATTAATACGAATCATTCTCAAGTTCCTTCAAAAAATGGAAGAGAGGAGAACACTTGCATTTTACAAAGCCAGCATTACCCTGATACAAAAACCAGACAATAATCCTATAAGAAAAGAATATTACAGGCCAATATCCATGATGAACATAGATGCAAAAATCCTCCAAAAATATTAGCAAACCAAATTCAACAGTACGTTAAAGGATCACACACCATGATCAAGTGGGATTTATTCCAGGGATGCAAGGAATGTTCAGCATCTGCAAATTAATCAATGTGATACAACTGTGATACACCACATTAACAAAATAAGGGATAAAAATCAACGATCATCTCAATAGATAAAAGTACAAGCATTCGACAAAATTCAACATCCTTTCATGTTAAAAAAAAAAAAAACCAAAAAACCTCTCAACAAACTGAGTATAGAGGAAATGTACCTCAACACAATAAAGGTCATATATGAGAAGTCCACAGCTAACATTATACTCAACAGTGAAAAGCTGATATTTTTTTCCTCTAAGATCATGAATAAGAAAAGTCTGCCCACTCTCACTACTTTTATTAATATTGTTCTAGTAGTCCTAGCCAGAGCAATTAAGCAAAAAAAGGAAATAAAACACATCCAAATTGGAAGAAGTAAAATTGTCTCTATTTGCAGATGACATATGTTATACATAGAAAACCCGAAAGACTCCATCAAAAACACTGTTAGAACGAACATATGAATTCAGAAAAGCTGCAGGATAAAAACTTAATATACAAAAATCGGTTGCATTTCTATACACTAACAACAAACTATCAGAAAGACAAATTAAGAAAACAATGCCATTTATAATTGCATCAAAAAGAATAAAATACCTAGGAATATATTTAAGCAACATGAAACTTTTGTATACTGAAATCTATAAGACATTAATGAAAGAAATTGAAGGAAACACAAACCAATGAAAAAAATATTACATGCTCATGGATTAGAAGTATTAATATTGTTAAAATGTCCATCCTACCCAAAGCAATTTACAGATTTAATAATCTCTATCAAAATTCCAATGGCATTTTTCACAGAATTTTTTTAATTCTACAATTTGTATAGAATGAAAGACCCCAAATAGCCAAAGCAAACTTGAAAAAGAACAAAGCTGGAGGCATTACACTTCCTGACTTCAAACTATATTTTAAAGTTACAGTAATCAAAACAGTACAGTATTGGCATAAAAACAGACCATAGATCAATGGAACAGAACAGAGAACCCAGAAAAAAACTCATGCATATATGATCAATTAGTTTATAACTAAGGAGCCACAAATATACACTGGAAAACGGATAGTCTCTTCATTAAATGGTGTTGGTAAAACTAGGCAGCCACATGCAAAAGAATGAAACTGGATCCCTATATTATGCCATACACAAAAATCAACTGAAAGTGGATTAAAGAACTGAATGTTTAGACCTGAAACCATAAAAATCTTAGAGGAAAACATAGGGTGTAACCTGCGTGACATCAGTCTCAGCAATGATTTTTTTGGATTTGACACCAATAGCACATGCAACAAAAGCAAAAATAAACAAGTGAGACTACATCAAATTTAAGTTTTTGCACAGCAAAGGAAATCATAAACAAAATGAAAATAAAACCTACAGAATAGGAGAAAATATTTAAATCATATATCTGATAAGGGGTTAATATCCAATATATATAAAGAACTCACTTAACAGCAAAACTAAATCTGATTTTAAAATGGACAGAGGAACTGAATAGACATTTTCCCAAAGAAGACATACAAGTGTCCAACAGGTGTATAAACTTCATTCTCAACATCATTAATCATCAAGAAAATGCAAATCAAAACCACAATGAGATATCACCTTACACCTGTTAGAATGGCTATCATCAAAAAGGTAAGAGATAACAAGTGTTGAGAAGGATGGTGAGAAAAGGGAATCTTTTTGCACTGTTTGTAGGAATGTAAATTGGTGCAGCCACTATGAAAAACAATATGGAGTTTCCTGAAAAAATTTAAAATAGAAATATCATATGATCCAGCATTCCTACTTGTGGGTATAAATCAAAAGAAATGAAAACAGAATCTCAAAAATATATCTGCAATCCCATGTGCCTTGCAGCATTATTCACAGCAGCTAAAATATGAAAACAAATATCCATCAAGAAAAGAATGAATAAAGAATCACTATATATATACAATGGCATATTATTCAGCCATAAAGAAGGATATCATACCTTTTGTGACACGATGGATGAAGCTTGAGGGTATTATGCTAAGTGAATTAAGTCAGAAAAAGACAAATGCCACAAAATATTACTGTGTATGGAATCTTAAAAAAAAGCTGAACTCAAAGGGACTAGAATAGTGGTTACCAGAGGCTGGATGGCAAAGGAAAAGGGAAGATATTGGTCAAAAAGTACAAACTTCCAGTTATAAGGTATAAAAGTTCTGGGGGTCTCATGTACAACATACCAAATATAGTTAATAATACTATACTATACTCATGAAAGTTGCTCAGAGAGATCTTAAATGTTCTCAACACACACACACACACACACACTCAAAATAGTAATTAGGTGATGTGATTCAGGTGTTAATGCTAAGATAATAATAATTTTGCAATATATGTGTATCAAATCAACATGTTGTACACCGTAAACTTACACAATGCTATATGTCAAATATATCTCAATAAAGTTGAGGGGAAAAAAGAAAGTAAATATTGTAATAATATCACCCTAGTGATCGTTAAGTATTAATATATAAAAGGTTTACTGATACAAAATACTGAATGCTAACTTCCCTCAAATTTTCAAAGAAAGTGTTTCAGTAGGTACTTTGGAAATTTTTTTAAATGGCATAAGATATAGACTTTACAAAAATGTACAAACCCTTAAAAGAAACAATAACTGAATTCCCTTGATAAATATACATTATGTAACAGTAGAAATTTTCAAAAATCCAGAAAAATACAATAGTTAAAATCACACATAACCTAGTATAACCACTGTTAACATGTAGATTTTATTACTTTCCTGCCCTTTTTTCTGTATCTACAAAACAAATAAGATCAATAGTCCAAACTTATCAATTTACACACAGAGAAGGATTTATTTTTCCAATAACTAATGCCAAAGTTTGCCCTTTTTGCAATCTCACCCACTTACCCACCACTCCCTACCCCACACACCTATACATGTAAGCTGTGGCAGTTGGGAAAGAGGTGGTATGGATGTTACCTGCTTTCTCTCCATCTCACATTCCCTGTGCCTTGGCCCACCAGTTCAGCATGAAGGCAGAGAGAACACATGCGGAGTTGGAGGGGAGGAGGGGAGACTGCTCAGGCCAGCAGAGGCCATTAGTGGAGATTTGGTATTACTTTGTTGGGCCATGATCCCTTTGGGTTACCCATTAGTGGTTGGGATATATATTAGTTTCCTATTGCTGCCACTATTATCACAAATGTAGCAGTTCAAAACAGCAACCATTTATTATCTCATAGTTCTGTAGGTCAGAAGTCTGAGGTACTCAACTGGGTACTCTGCTTAGGATCTCACAAGGCTGAAATAACACTTCAGCCTTCTTATCCGAAGGCTCTGGGGGAGAATCTGCTCTAGGCTCATTCAGGCAGTTGGCAGAATTCAGTTCCCCTCCATCTTCAAGCCAGCACTGGTGGGTCAAATCCTTCTCGTACTTCAAATTTCTCTGACTCCCCCTTTTCTAACTCCAAACATCAAAAGTTCTATGTTTTTGAGGACCTTTGTGATTACACTGGGCTCACCTGGATAATCCAGGATAACCTCCCTATTTTAAGGTGCATAACCTTCATTACATCTGCAGAGTCCCTTTGGCCATATAAGGAAATGTATTCACAGGCTCTGCTGATTAGCATGTGGACATCTGTGCATGGTCCTTCAACCTATCATAGGACCAGCTGGCCCTTTGTTGCCTTCTGATGTCAGGGAGTCCTTTGGGGAGCACTGCTGCATCCTTCCTTCACTCCCAATAGGTTATTTCCAGGGGTCTCCCAATGCAGGTTCATCTTTCTCCGCAAGAGTCTTTTGGGTAAATAGCCACTCCCTGCCTGTTACTCCCTCCATGACATGGCCGAGGCTCACGTTAGATCAATGTCATGTGTGCCTTTTTCTGCGGAGATGAGAGACAGGTGTGGGGCATGAAGAGAAGCCATGCCCTGACACACTAGGTCATTCCTCTAAAAGACTTGTCCACACAGGTGATCTTCTAATATTTGTCCTTACTGCAAATGACCCCTTTCCCCAACTCTAGCCATTTTGTCTATATAGGAAAAGGGATGTTGCTATAACATTGGGTGGAAGGCACCTCTTTGTGAAATCTGCAAAAGGCAGTTTTTGTACTTAGAAGTTTCACGTTAGAACATAACATCCACTTGTGTATTCTTGGCTATGAGCTATCTCTATAGTAATTCCTGTACCAGTCACAAAGAGGTAAGGCATTGCAGGGGAAAGGATGGATGCATTTTTTATATATACAAATTTAGAGTCATACTTTTCATACAGTTACATAACTTGCTTTTTATACTTAGTATAACTGGCATTGCCTTTAAATAATCTACAAAATAATATTTAATGGCTGCATTGCATCCATATTGAATGGATATAGCTTATTGTTGGAAATTATTTTTAAATAATTTTTTAAATATTGAGGAATATAAAAAGTAGTATATAATCAAGTGCTTTCACATGGATGCTTTTTCCTCTCTTTGGTGCTAAACAGTGTAAAAAAATTCAACAGGAAGTGTTCAGGTGACCCTACCCACTAAAAGAGTCATTAGGAATTATAGTCTATATCCTCAATATTATTACCTGTGCTCCAAACTGGACATAATGGTTATTCAAGTGTGAGGTGAGGGCTTGTTTAGAATAGATGTCTAAGCTCTAACTAGTGTTCCTTTTGATACACTACAAGTTTCTTCAGCTGAGAGACAAACTGCCTAAGGGTTATGTGAGAAGGCTCAGTACTGTTCTGCCACTGAAAGGGTCTAGTCATTACAGGTTACAGTTTTTCCTCTTTGTATTTGAGAAAGGGTTCTTAGTATCTTCTGGTTTCCTGCTCAGGGGAAGCTCTTACTCCAAAATAGGCTATTAACTGTATTAGCTTATGGCAGGAATCTGCTTGCTAGAAGTACCAATAACAGAGAGGCCAGTATTAGACAAAAATCACCCTTCAGTTTTTCCCCTTCTTAATCTTGTGCTAGCCAACTCTTAGCATCCTCTGAAATTCAACCAAGCACTACTTCCTAGAGAAATCATCCCCTGACTTTTTCATCTTAGTTAAGTGCCTCTTCCATTTGTTCCCAAACCTCACCATATTTACCCATATTTTAGCGTTTACCATCCCACAGTATAATGATCTGCTTACTTATACATCTTCTCCATTGGGGTGTAGGACTCTACAGGTGATTTTTTAATCTCTTTACATCCAAAGCCTACCTAAGGCCAGGTTCATAGATAATGCTTAAGGAGCATTGGATGGATTAATGGATGGCTTTACTAACATTAGATCATCACAGAGTAGTACCCATGCTACTGGTACTCGCATAAATTCAGCTCCTAAGGCTTGAATTTATAAGTACCATATTCATCCCACTAATCAACCAATTATCAACAGGGCTAAATCTATGCTGAAATGTTTGCTTCACATTTTGCTTCATCATTTTTTCCCCTAAATATCGTGACACCAATAACAACATTTTTATTGTATAGCTAACACCTGGTGGTCTTATGGCTGGCTGTAATGCTCCAGCCTCTCTCTCCTATGAGATGCTGATTGCCAAGGAAAGGAAGCAGAGCAGTGTTTGTGCTCGTCATGTTGCCTAAACCCTGTTGTATAAACAGCAAGAACCATATTGGTCTTATCCAAACTGTACACCCTGCCAGTGATTAATAATAATCAGGATCTTACTAGACACCCTGTAGACACTGAGTGATTACCCTGTACACCTGTCTTCTGATGTATATCAAACCATGTTTTAATCTGAACCCTGCCACAAAACCACATCCTTGTTAAAAAAGTAAATACAGAGATTTTTTTTAAACATCTTTATTGGAGTATAATTGCTTTACAATGCTGTTAGTTTCTGCTTTATAACAAAGTGAATCTGCTATACATATATCCCCGTATCTCCTTGCTCTTGCGTCTCCCTCCCTCCCACACTCCCTATCCCACCCCTCTAGGTGGTCACAAAGCACCGAGCTGATCTCCCTTGCTATGCAACTGCTTCCCACTAGCTATCTATTTTGCATTTGGTAGTATATATTAGTCCATGCCACTGTCTCACTTCGTCCCAGATTACCCTTCCCCCTCCCCGTGTCCTCAAGTCCATTCTCTACATCTGAGTCTTTATTCCTGTCCTGCCCCTAGGTTCTTCAGAACCATTTTTTTTTAGATTCCATATGTATGTGTTAGCATATGGTATTTGTTTTTCTCTTTCTGACGTACTTCACACTGTAGACAGACTCTAGGTCCATCCACCTCACTACAAATAACTCAATTTCATTTCTTTTTATGGCTGAGTAATATTCCATTGTATATATGTGCCACATCTTCTTTATCCATTCATCTGTCAATGGACACTTAGGTTGCTTCCATGTCCTGGCTATTGTAAATAGAGCTGCAATGAACATTGTGGTACATGACTCATTTTGAATTATGCTTTTCTCAGGGTACATGCCCAGTAGTGGGATTGCTGGGTCATATGGCAGTTCTATTTTTAGTTTTTTAAGGAACCTACTACATACTGTTCTCCATAGTGGCTGTATCAATTTACATTCCCACCAACAGTGCAAGAGGGTTCCCTCTTCTCCACACCCTCTCCAGCATTTATTGTTTCTAGATTTTTTGATGATGGCCATTCTGACTGGTGTGAGGTGATACCTCATTGTGGTTTTGATTTACATTTCTCTAATGATTAGTGATGTTGAGCATCCTTTCATGTGTTTGTTGGCCATCTGTATGTCTTCTTTGGAGATATTTCTATTTAGTTTTTCTGCCCATTTTTGGATTGGGTTGTTTGTTTTTTTGTTATTGAGCTGTTAGTGCTGCTTGTAAATTTTGGACATAAATCCTTTGTCAGTTGCTTCATTTGCGAATATTTTCTCCCATTCTGAGGGTGGTCTTTTAGTGTAGATTATGGTTTCCTTTGCTGTGCAAAAGCTTTTAAGTTTCATTAGGTTCCATTTGTTTATTTTTGTTTTTATTTCCATTTCTCTAGGAGGTGGGTCAAGAAGGATCGTGCTGTGATTTATGTCATAGAGTGTTCTGCCTATGTTTTCCTCAAAGAGTTTTATAGTGTATGGACTTACATTTAGGTCTTTAATCCATTTTGAGTTTATTTTTGTGTATGGTGTTAGGGAGTGTTCTAATTTCATTCTTTTATATGTAGCTGTCCAGTTTTCCCAGCACCACTTATTGAAGACGCTGTCTTTTCTCCATTGTATATTCTTGCCTCCTTTATCAAAGATAAGGTGACCACATGTGCATGGGTTTATCTCTGGGCTTTCTATCCTGTTCCATTGATCTATATTTCTGTTTTTGTGCCAGTACCATACTGTCTTGATTACTGTAGCTCTGTGGTATAGTCTGAAGACTGGGAGCCTGATTCCTCCAGCTCCATTTTTCTTTCTCAAAATTGCTTTGGCTATACGGGGCCCTTTGTGTTTCCATACAAATTGTGAAAATTTTTTGGTAGTTTGATAGGGATTGCATTGAATCCATAGATTGCTTTGGGTAGTATAGTCATTTTCACAATGTTGATTCTTCCAATCCAAGAACATGGTATATCTCTCCATCTGTTTGTGTCATCTTTGATTTGTTTCATCAGTGTCTTATAGTTTTCTGCATACGGGTCTTTTGCCTCCTTAGGTAGGTTTATTCCTAGGTATTTTATTCTTTTTGTTGCAGTGGTAAATGGGAGTTTTTCCTTAATTGCTCTTTCAGATTTTTCTTCATTAATGTATAGGAATGCAAGAGATTTCTGTGCATTAATTTTGTATCCTGCATTTACCAAATTCATTGATTAGCTCTAGTAGTTTCTGGTAGCATCTTTAGGATTCTCTATGTATAGTATCATGTCATCTGCTAACAGTGACAGCTTTACATCTTTTCTGATTTGGATTCTTTTTATTTCTTCTCTGATTGCTGTGGCTAAAACTTGCAAAACTATATTGAGTAATAGTGGTGAGAGTGGACAGCCTTGTCTTGTTCCTGATCTTAGAGGAAATGGTTTCAGTTTTTCACATTGAGAACGATTTTGGCTGAGGGTGTGTCATATATGGCCTTTATTACGTTGAGGTAAGTTCCCTCTATGTCTGCTTTCTGGAGCGTTTTTATCATAAATGAGTGTTGAATTTCGTTGAAAGCTTTTTCTGCATCTATTGAGATTATCATATGGTTTTTATCCTTCAATTTGTTAATATGATTTACACATTGATTGATTTGTGTATATTGAAAAATCCTTGCATTCCCAGAATAAACCCCACTTGATCATGGTGTATGATCCTTTAATGTGCAGAAGGATTCCCTTTGCTAGTATTCTGTTAAGTATTTTTGCATCTATGTTCACTGGTGATATTGGCCTGTAGTTTTCTTTCTTTGTGACATCCTTGTCTGGATTTGGTATCATGGTGATGGTGGCCTCATAGAATTAGTTGGGGCATGTTCCTCCTTCTGCTTTATTTTGGAAGAGTTTGAGAAGGATAGGTGTTAGCTCTTCTCTAAATGTTTGATAGAATTCGCCTGTGAAGCCATCTGGTCCTGGGCTTTACTTTGTTGGAAGATTCTTAATCACAGTTTGAATTTCAGTGCTTGTGATTGATCTGTTTATATTTTCTACTTCTTCCTGGTTCAGTCTCGGGAGGTTGTGCTTTTCTAAGAATTTGTCCATTTCTTCCAGGTTGTCCATTTTATTGGCATAGAGTTGCTTGTAGTAATCTCTCATGACCCTTTGTATTTCTGCAGTGTCAGTTGTTACTTCTCCTTTTTCATTTCTAATTCTGTTGATTTGAGTCTTCTCCCTTTTTTTCTTGATGAGTCTGGCTAATGGTTTATCAATTTTGTTTATCTTATCAAAGAACCAGCTTTTAGTTTCATTGATCTTAGCTAGTGTTTCCTTCATTTGTTTTTTATTTATTTCTCATCTGACCTTTATGCTTCCTTTCCTTCTGCTAACTTTGGGGTTTTTTTGTTCTTCTTTCTCTAATTGCTTTTGGTGTAAGGTTAGGTTGTTTATTTGAGACGTTTCTTGTTTCTTGACGTAGGATTGTATTGCTATAAACTTCCCTCTTAGAAACTGCTTTTGCTGCATCCCATAGGTTTTGTGTCATCGTGTTTACATTGCCATTTGTTTCTGGGTATTTTTTTATTTCTTCTTTGATTTCTTCAGTGATCTCTTGGTTATTTAATAGTGTGTTTTTTAGCCTCCATTTGCTTGTATTTTTTACAGATTTTCCCCTGAAATTGATATCAAGTCTTATGGCATTGTGGTCAGAAAAGATACTTGATACAATTTCAATTTTCTTCAATTTACCAAGGCTTGATTTGTGACCCAAGATATGATCTATCTTGGAGAATGTTCCATGAGCACTTGAGAAGAAGTGTATTCTGTTGTTTTTGGATGGAATGTCCTATAAATATCAATTAAGTTCATCTTGTTTAATGTATCATTTAAAGCTTGTGTTTCCTTATTTATTTTCATTTTGGATGATCTGCCCATTGGTGAAAGTGGGGTGTTAACGTCCCCTACTATGATTGTTACTGTCAATTTCCCCTTTTATGGTTGTTAGCATTTGCCTTATGTATTGAGGTGCTCCTATGTTGGGTGCATAAATATTTACAATTGTTATATCTTCTTCTTGGATTGATCCATTCATCATTATGTAGTGTCCTTCTTTGTCTGTTGTAATTGTCTTTATTTTAAAGTCTATATTGTCTGACATGAGAATTGCTCCTCCAGCTTTCTTTTGATTTCCATTTGCATGGAATATCTTTTTCCATCCCCTCACTTTCAGTCTGTATGTTTCCCTAAGTCTGAAGTGGGTCTCTTGTAGACAGCAAATATATGGGTCTTGTTTATGTATCCATTCAGCCAGTCTGTGTCTTTTGGTTGGAGCATTTAATCCATTTACATTTAAGGTAGTTATTGATATGTATGTTCTTGTTACTATTTTCTTAATTGTTTTGTGTTCGTTATTGTAGGTCTTTTCCTTCTCTTGTGTTCCTGCCTAGAGAAGCTCCTTTAGCATTTGTTTTAAAGCTGGTTTGCTGGTGCTGAATTCTCTTAGCTTTTCCTTGTCTGTAAAGGTTTTAATTTCTCCATCGAATCTTAATGAGATCCTTGCTGTGTAATCTTGGTTGTAGGTTTTTCCCTTTCATCACTTTAAACATATCCTGGCACTCCCTTCTGGCTTGCAGAGTTTCTGCTGAAAGATCAGCTGTTACCCTTATAGGGATTCCCTTGTATGTTATTTGTTGTTTTTCCCTTGTTGCTTTTAATATTTTTTCATTGTATTTCATTTTTTATAGTTTGATAAAATGTGTCTTGGTGTGTTTCTCCTTGGATTTATCCTGTATGGTACTCTCTGCACTTCCTGGACTTGACTATTTCCTTTCCCATATTAGGGAAGTTTTCAACTATAATCTCTCAAATATTTTCTCAGTCTCTTTCTTTTTGTCTTTTTCTTCTGGGACCCCTATAATTCAAATGTCCGTGTGTTTAATGTTGTCCCAGAGGTCTCTGAGACTGTCCTCCATTCTTTTTATTCTTTTTTCTTTATTCTTCTCTGCAGTAGCTATTTCCACTATTTTATCTTCCAGGTCATTTATCCGTTCTTTTGCCTCAGTTATTCTGCTATTGATTCCTTCTAGACAATTTTTTATTTCATTTATTGTGTTGTTCATCTTTGTTTGTTTGCTCTTTAGTTCTTCTAGGTCCTAAATGTTTCTTGTATTTTCTCTCTTCTATTTCCTAGATTTTGGATTATGTTTACTATCATTAGTCTGAATTCTTTTTCAGGTAGACTACCTATTCCTCTGCATTTTTTTGGTCTGGTGGGTTTTTACCTTGCTCCTTCATCTGCTGTGTGTTTCTCTGTCTTCTCATTTTGCTTATCTTACTGTGTTTGGGGTCTCCTTTTTGCAGGCTGCAGTTTCATAGTTCCCATTGTTTTTGGTGTCTGCCCCCAGTGGCTAAGGTTGCTTCCGTGGGTTGTGTAGGCTTCCTGGTGGAGGGGACTGGTGCCTGGGTTCTGGGATGAGGCTGGATCTTGTCTTTCTGGTGGGCAGGACAGGTCTGGTGGTGTGTTTTGGGGTGTCTGTGACCTTATTATGATTTTAGACAGCCTCTCTGCTAATGGGTGGGGTTCCTCTCTTGCTAGTTGTTTGGCATAGCATGTCTAGCACTGTAGTTTGCTGGTTGCTGAGTGGAGCTGGGTCTTAGTGTTGAGATGGAGATCTGGGGGAGAGCTTTCGCTGGTTTATATTACATTGCGCCAGGAGGTCTCTGGTGGACTAATGTCCTGAACTCTGCTCTCCCACCTCAGAGGCACATGCCTGACACCTAGCTGGAGCACAATGACACTATCAGCCACACAGCTCAGAAGAAAAGGGAGAAAAAAGGAAAGTAAGAAGGAAAAAATAAAATAAAATGAATTTATTAAAATAAAACAATTATTAAAAAGAAAAAGAAAGAAAGAAGAGAGCAACCAAACCAAGCAACATATCTACCAATGATAACAAGTGCTAAAAGTGCACTAAAAAATGGTATATATATATTTTTAAAACCACCCATATATACAGGAGGAAAAGCCCATGCACACACTCAGGAAAGATGCATGCACCATCTGAGAATACCTTATGTCTTCATGCCAGGCTGATTGGTGAAGGTCTTCCACTGCATAAGGTCTTCCACTTCCAAAGCTAGTCCCCAAAGATAGGGAGAGGTAACTATTGTTTCAAATGCTTAATTCTCAACAAAAATCACAGTATACAAACAAATAAGGAAACCTATTCAGAGGAATAAGATAAGTCTCTAGAAAATAACACTACAGAAATACTGGCTTCAGAATCACTTGACAAAGACTTTAAAATAACTGTTTTAAATATTCTCAAAGAGCTAATGGAAAACACCAAGAACTAAGAAAATCAGAAAATGATAAATGAACAAAATTAGAATATCAACAAAAAGATAGGAATTGTAAAAAAAAAAAAAAAAAAGAACCAAACAGAATTTCTGAAGCTGAATAATACAATCACTGAATCAAAAAATTCAATATAGGGGTTCAACAATGGACTCAAACAAGCAGAAGAATGAATCAATGAACAGGTCATTTAAAGGTATTTAGTCTGTGGAGAAAAAAAGAAAAAAGAATGAAGAAAAGAAAACAGAAACTAAGCTACTTATGAGATACCTTCAAGTAGATGAATATATGCATTATGAAAGTCCAAGAAAAGAAGCAAGAAAGGGGCTTAGAGTTTATTTGAAGAAATAATGGTTCATAACTTTCCAAATTCAAGGAAGACATCAATACACAAATAAAAGATGCTCAAGAAATTCCCAGTAGAATGAACTAAAAAACAAAGACATATTATAATCAAACTATCAAAAGTAAAAGACACAAAGAATATGGGATATTGCGAGAAAAACGACTCATCATCTACAGTGAATCTTTGATAAGATTATCCATAGGTTTCTCAGCAGAAACCTTGTATGCCAGAAGGCAGCTGGATGATATATTTAAAGTAATGAAAGAAACTGTTAACAGAGAATTCTACATCCAGCAAAGCTGTTCTTTAAAATGAGGTATATAGACTACTATATATAAAACAGATAACTAATAAGGACCTACTATATAGCATAGGGAACTCTACTCAATATTCTGTAATGGCCTATATGTGAAAAGAATCTTAAAAAGAGCAGATATATGTATATGTACAACTGATTCACTTTGCTGTACACCTGAAACTAACACAACATGGTAAAAATCAACTATACTCCAATAAAAATTTTAAAAAATAAAGGAATAAAATGAGGAATAAAGTAAGTCATTCCTAGATAAGTGAAAGCATAGGGAGTTCATTACCACTACACATTCCCTACATGAAATACTAAAAAGAGTCCTTCAAGTTGAAACAAAAGGGTGCTAGATAGTAACTTGAAGCCATATGAAAACAACGAAGTTGTCCCATAAAGGTAAATAACTGTGCTGTTGTAATTTTGCTTAACTCCCCTTTTAATTCCTTTATAAAATTTAAAATATAAAGCATTAAAAAATTCTAAATCTATGTTAATAACAATATATAAATGTAATTTATGACATTAACAATATAAAGTGGAGAGGAGTGGAGCTCTAAAAGGGTAGCATTTTTATATGTGATGATATTAAGTAGTTATCAGTTTAAAATATATCGTTATAATTTTAGGATATTTTATGCAACCCCTATGATAACCACAAAGGAAATATATATAAAATGTACACAAAAGGAAATGAGAAGGGAACAAAAACATGTCATTACAAAAAGTCAACTAAACACAAAAGAAAGCAGTAAGGGAGGAAATGAACAACAAAAAGCTATATGACATACAGAAGACAATAACAAAATGGCAATAGTAAGTTCTTCCCTATCAGTAATTATTTTAATTTTAATGGCTTAAAATCCCCAATCAAAAGACTTAGATTGGCAGTATGGATATAAAAATAAGATTCAACTATATACTGTATACAAGAGACTCAAACGAAATCTAAGTACTCATAAGTTGAAAGTGAAAGAATGGAAGCATATATTCCATGCAAATAGTAACCAAATAGTAACATATATTCAATGCAAATAGTAGAGGTGGCTACACTAATATCAGACAAAATAGACTTTAAATTAGAAACTGTTACAAGAGGTAAAGAAGGATATCATTTAATGATAGAAGAGCCAATTCACCAAGAAGATATAACAATTATAAACATATATGCACCAAACCTCAGAGCTCCTAAATATATAAAGTAAACATTGACAAAATTAAAGGGAGAAATTAGACAGCTCAACAATAACAGTAGAGGGCTTTAATACCCCACTTTCAATAATGGGTAGAAAAACCAGATAATAAGGAAACAGAGGATTTGAACAATGCTAATAAACCAATTGGACCTAGCAGACTATATATAAAGAACAACTCTACTCATAAAAAAGCATAAAACATGTTTTCTCAAGTACACATGGGACAGATCATATATCAGGGCACAAAATAAGTCTTAATAAATTTTAAAAGATTAAAGTCATGCAAAGTGTTTTTTCAATCACAATGGAATGAAACTGGAAATCAGTAGCAGAATAAAAATTAGAAAATCCACAAACCTGTGGAAATTAAACAATACAGTCAAATAACCAATGAGTCAAAGAAGAAATCTCAAGGGAAATTAGAAAAAATCTTGAGAAAAAATAAAATGAAAACACAACCTGCCAAAACTTATGTGATCAAGAAAAAGCAGTCCTAAAGGAAAAATTTATGGCTGTAAAGAAAATTTAAAAAGAAAAAAAAAAGATTTCCAAATCAACTACCTAAATTTATACCTTAAGGAAACACAAAGAGAATAAACTAAACCCAAGGTTAGTAGCAGGAAGGAAATAATAAAGATTAGAGCAGAGATAAACAAGATAAAGAATAAAAAAGCAATAGAGAAAAATAAATGAAACCAAGAGTTGGTTCATTTTTAAAAATTAACAAAATTGACAAACCTGTACCTCAGTTGACTAAGAAAAAAGAAAGACTCAACTAAAATTAGAAATGAAAGGCTGGACATTTCCACCAATTTTATTAAAATATAAGGGATTATGAGAGAGTACTATCAATAATTGTACTCAAGTAAATTGAATAACTTAGGTGAAATGGACAAAAATCTAGAAACACACAGTCTACTAAAATTGTCATGAGAAAATAGAAACTATAAAAAGACTTATAACTAGTAAAGAGACTGAATCAATAATCAAAACCCTCTTCAAAAGAAAAGCTAAGGAACAAATGACTTCACTGGTGAATTCTATCAAACATTTAAGTAATGAACACCATACTCCTCAAACTCTTCCAAAAAACTGAAGGAGAGGAAACATTTTCAAATGCATTTAAAGAGGGAAAAATTGCCTTGCTATCAAAGCCAGGCAAAGTCAATACAAGAAAACTACAGATAAATATTCCTGATGAGTATCAATGCAAAAGTCCTCAACAAAACACTAGCAAACAGAATTCAATAGTACATTAAAAGGTTTATATACCATGATCAAGTGGTTTCTTCCTGGAATGCAAGGATGATTCAACATATGAAAAGTAATCAATGTAATACAGAATGAAGGGGAAAAAAGCACATGACCATCTCAACTGATACAGAAAAAGCATTTGACAAAATTCAACACACTTTCATGATAAAAAACACTCAACAAACTAGAAACAGAAGGAAACAACAAAATAAAAGCCATATATGAAAAGCTCTGGCTAATATCTTACTCAATGGTGAAAGAATGAAAACTTTTTCTCTAAGATCGGGAAAAAAGCAAGGTTCCTCACTTTCTATTCAATAAAATACTGAAAGTCCTAGCCAGAGCAATTAGGGAAGACAAATAATAAAGGATTCAAATTGAAAAGAAAGCGGTAAAAACTATCTATTCTCAGACAACACGATCTTATCTTACAGAAAATTGTGAAGATTACACACACAGAGACTCACAAACTTGTAGAATAAACAAATTTTAACAAATAGTTCTGATAGAGAACTAATAAAGCAAAATAGCAGGACAAAAAAATCAATACACAAAAATCATTTGCATTTCAAAAAGGAAATTGGAAAACAATTCCATTTATAATAGTGTCTAAAAGAATAAAATAGTTAGAATAAACTTAACCAAGGAGATGAAAGACTTGTACACTTAAAACTACAAAATATTGCTTAGAGAAATTAAAGAAGACACCAATGAATGGAAAGACACCCAATATTCATGAATTGGAAGACTTAATATTGTTCAGATGTAAAAACTACTGAAAGAGATCTATAGATTCAATACAATTTCAATCAAAATCCAAATGACTTTTTTGCAGAAATAGAACAATATATCTTAAATTGTCAAGGGACCCAGAATAGCCAGAACAATCTCAAAAAAGAATAAAGTTGGAGGTCAGACACTTCCTATTTCAAAATTTATGACACAGCTATGGTAATCAAAACTGTGTTGTACTGGCATAAAAACAGACACATAGACCAATGAAATAGACTAGAGAACCCAGAAATAAACCCTAGTATATGTAATCAAATGATTTTTAATAAGGGTGCTAAGGCTGCACAATTGAGAAATGATAGTCTCTTCAACAAATGGTGTTGGGAAAACTGGAAATTCACATTCAAAATAAGGAAGTTGGATCCTTACCCTGTATCCTATACTACTAGTCTACAAGTCTCCTTGGGCCTACTGGTGGTTGAGTATCTGTTTCCCTCAAAGCTATGCACACTCAGGCCTTCATATTCTTCTCTTTGCTGGAAACCTTCTCCCTTCTCCCTCCTTCAAGCCCAGATTTAAAAAAATTCTCACCTTGAAGTCTTCCCTGTTGTTCCTAGGAATATACTGACACTTTCTACTCCAGACACCAACTCTCTGCTCTTATCTCTATCCCAACACATCAGTGAGGCCTGGCAATTCTCTGTATGTATGTCCATCTCTCCTATGACACTGTGAGTGCCTGGAGAGCAGGATTCTGTGTTAATGAGCTATATATCCCCAGAGCTCATTATAACACCTAACACACAATAGGTATTTAGAGTTCTTAATTCATTGATTGGAAGAGCCAAGAGAAGAAAAGTGATTTGTAGAAATACGGAGCTATGTCACTATAACAGGCCTAGCTGACTTAGTATCTGCAGTTCCTGTTTAGCACCAGTGAAGTTTCTCCCTTTATAAAACACAAGTATTAGATAGTGACCCTCTGAAGGAGAGGAAATGGATTCTAGTCATATATGTGTCACTATTACCTAGGATAATGTTTGGCACATGATAGGCACTCAATCAGTGTGGAAGAAAGAAAGAGAAGTGAATAAGGAGAGGAAAGAAGAGGAGGGGGAGAGGGAGGAGAGGAAAAAATTTCTGGAATATGTCTCTAGAGTCTATAACTACTAAATCAAACTGACTCAGATGCCTAATTATCATGGAATTAAGGTTTGCCTTAAAGGGAGAGCTCACACATTCTCCTTGTGAATTGCTCCAGCCTTTTATAAGATTTATTGCCAAAAAAATCTTCCTGTTGGCTAATCCATCCTTCCTGCTGTGCAAGTAATCTCTTTTCTACCTTTTCATTCTTTAAGGGAAATGATAAATAGTTACTTTTCTAATATGCTCTCCTCACATATCCTATGTACTGAGCTAGGTTATTCTCACAGGTTAGCTCAAACCCTCACAATAATTCTGTGAACAGCCTATTAAGTTTATTCTTCAGATGGAAAAACTGACTGGTCCAAGCCTCCACAGTCAGAGAGTGGTAGAGTCAAACTTTAACCTGCCTGTCTCCAAAGACTGTGCCCCTCTTTCATAACAACCTGATGACATACCACCCATGCTTCCTTCATTGTTCACTCGTTTATATTTAGTTAGTTAACAAATGTTTATAAGGAACTTATTGCATGCTAGACACTTTTCTAAGTGCTCTGCAAGTATTAAATCATTAAATCGTTTGATACTTAGGTATCACTACTGTTCACATCTTACAGATGAAGAAGCTAAGGTATAGAGAATTTAAGTTCTCACTTTACAGTTGAGAAAACTGAAACAAAGAAATTAAGTAGTTTTCCCAAAGTCAGACTGTTAGTGGCAAAGCAGGATCCAAATGCCAATAGTCTGAATTTAGAGTCTGTGCTTTGAGACTCTACACTAAACTACCTCTATTTTTTGTTTCAAAAAATAATCCATTGGTGAACTAAATTATACTTGTTACTTGCTACTCAAGAGATTGATAACAACATTGAGATTATAACATAGGGTTAATTGTCCTTCTTGCCTTGAGTTTCTTATATCTTCTTTTAAAAATTTGTTCCGTGGTCAGAGATAATCTTGATTTTGCCATTTTGAAAATTACTTCTGGGGATTGGAACCAAGATGGCAGAGTAGAAGAATGTGCTCTCACTCCCTCTCGGGGGAACACCAGAACCACAACTAGCTGCTGGACAATCATTGACAGGAAGGCACTGGAACTCACCAAAAAAGATACCTCACATCCATAGACAAAGGAGAAGCCACAACGAGATGGTAGGAGGGGCGCAATCACAGTAAAATCAAATCCCATAACTGCTGGGTGGGTGACTCACAGACTGGAGAACACTTATACCACAGAAGTTCACACACTGGAGTGAAGGGTCTGAGCCCCATGTCAGGCTTCCCAACCTGGGGGTCTGGCAACGGGAGGAGGAATTCCTAGAGAATCAGACTTTGAAGGCTACTGGGATTTGACTGCAGGACTTCAACAAGACTGGGGGAAACAGAGACTCCACTCTTGGAGGGCACATACAAAGTAGTGTGCACATCGGGACCCAGGGGAAGGAGCAGTGACCCCAGGGGAGACTGAACCAGACCTACCTGATAGTGTTGGAGGGTCTCCTGCAGAGGCGGGGGGTGGCTGTGGCTCACCGTGGGGACAAGGACACTGGCAGCAGAAGTTCTGGGAAGTACTCCTTGGCAAGAGCCCTCCCAGGCAAGAGCCCTCCCAGAGTCCACCGCTTGCCCTACCAAAGAGCCCAGGTAGGCTCCAGTGTTGGGTTGCCTCAGGCCAAACAACCAACAGGGAGGGAACCCAGCCCCACCCAACAGCAGTCAAGGAGATTAAAGTTTTACTGAGCTCTGCCCACCAGAGCAACAGTTAGCTCTACCCACCACCAGTCTCTCCCACCAGGAAACTTGCATAAGTCTCTTAGATAGCCTCATCCACCAGAGGGCAGACAGCAGAAGCAAGAAGAATCACAATCCTGCAGCCTGTGGAACAAAAACCACATTCACAGAAAGATACACAAGATGAAAAGGCAGAGGACTATGTACCAGATGAAGGAACAAGATAAAACCCCAGAAAAACAACTAAATGAAGTGGAGATAGGAAACCTTCCAGAAAAAGAATTCAGAATAATGATAGTGAAGATGATCCAGGACCTCAGAAAAAGAATGGAGGCAAAGATCGAGAAGATGCAAGAAATGTTTAACAAACACCTAGAAGAATTAAAGAACAAACAAACAGAGATGAACAATACAATAACTGAAATGAAAACTACACTAGAAGGAATCAATAGCAGAATAACTGAGGCAGAAGAACGGATAAGTGACCTGGAAGACAGAATGGTGGAATTCACTGCTGAGGAACAGAATAAAGAAAAAAGAATGAAGAGAAATGAAAACAGTCTAAGAGACTTCTGAGACAACATTAAACATAACAACATTCGCATTATAGGGGTCCCAGCAGGAGACGAGAGAGAAAGGACCAGAGAAAATATTTGAAGAGATTATAGTTGAAAACTTCCCTAACATGGGAAAGGAAATAACCACCCAAGTCCAGGAAGTGCAGAAAGTCGCATACAGGATAAACCCAAGGAGAAACATGCTGAGACACATAGTAATCAAATTGGCAAAAATTAAACACAAAGAAAAATTATTAAAAGCAGCAAGGGAAAAAAGACAACATACAAGGGCACTCCCATAAGGTTAACAGCTGATTTCTCAGCAGAAACTCTACAAGCCAGAAGGAAGTGGCATGATATACTTAAAGTGATGAAACGGAAGAACCTATAACCAAGATTACTCTACCCAGCAAGGATCTCATTCAGATTCGACGGAGAAATCAAAAGCTATACAGACAAGCAAAAGCTAAGAGAATTCAGCACCACCAAACCAGTTCTACAGCAAATGCTAAAGGAACTTCTCTAAGTGGGAAACACAAGAAAAGGACCTACAAAAACAAACCCAAAATAATTAAGAAAATGGTAATAGGAAACTACATATTGATAATTACCCTAAACGTGAATAGATTCAGTGCTCCAACCAAAAGACACAGGTGTGCTGAACAGATACAAAAACAAGACCCATATATACGCTGTCTACAAGAGGCCCACTTCAGACCTAGGGACACATTCAGGCTGAAAGTGAGGGGATGGAAAAAGATATTCCATGCAAATGGAAGTCAAAAGAAAGCTGGAGTAGCAATTCTCATATCAGACAAAATAGACTTTAAAATAAATACTATTACAAGAGAAAAAGAAGGACTCTACATAATGATCAGGGGATCAATCTAGAAGAAGATATAACAATTATAAATATATACGCACCCAACATAGTAGCACCTTAACAAATAAGGCAACTGCTAACAGCCATAAAAGAGGAAATCGACAGTAACACAATAATAGTGGGGTACTTTAACACCTCACTTACATCAATGGACAGGTCATCCAAAATGAAAATAAATAAGGAAACACAAGCTTTAAATGAGACATTAAAGATGGACTTAATTGATATTTATAGAACATTCCATCCAAAAACAGCAGATTACACTTTCTTCTGAAGCACGCACGGAACATTCTCCAGGATAGATCACATCTTGGGTCACAAATCAAGCCTCAGTAAATTTAAGAATATTGAAAACGTATCAAGCATCTTTTCTGACCACAACGCTATGAGATTAGAAATGAATTACAGGGAAAAAAACGTAAAAAACACAAACACATGGAGGCTAAACAATACGTTACTAAATAACCAAGAGATCACTGAAGAAATCAAAGAGGAAATCAAAAAATACCTAGAGACAAATGACAATGAAAACACGATGATCCAAAACCTGTGGGATGCAGCAAAAGCAGTTCTAAGAGGGAAGTTTATAGCTATACAAGCCTACCTCAAGAAACAAGAAAAATCTCAAATAAACAATCTAACCTTACACCTAAAGGAACTAGAGAAAGAAGAATAAACAAAACCCAAAGTTAGCAGGAAAGAAGTCATAAAGATCAGAGCAGAAATAAATGAAATAGAAACAAAGAAAACAATAGCAAAGATCAATAAAACTAAAAGCTGGTTCTTTGAGAAGATAAACAAAATTGATAAACCATTAGCCAGACTCATCAAGAGGGAGAGGACTCAAATCAATAAAATTAGAAATGAAAAAGGAGAAGTTACAACAGACACCGCAGAAATACAAAGCATCCTAAGAGACTACTACAAGCAATTCTCTGCCAATAAAATGGACAACCTGGAAGAAATGGACAAATTCTTAGAAAGGTATAACCTTCCAAGCCTGAACCAGGAAGAAATAGAAAATATGAACAGACCAATCACAAACAATGTAATTGAAACTGTGATTAAAAATCTTCCAACAAACAGAAGTCCAGGACCAGATGGCTTCACAGGTGAATTCTATCAAACATTTAGAGAAGAACTAACACCCATCCTTCTCAAACTCTTCCAAAAAATTGCAGAGGAAAGAACACTCCCAATCTCATTTTATGAGGCTACCATCACCCTGATACCAAAACCAGACAAAGATACTACAAAAAAAGAAAACTATAGACCAATATCACTGATGAATACAGATGCAAAAATCCTCAACAAAATACTAGCAAACAGAATCTAACAACATGTTAAAAGGCTCATACACCATGACCAATTCGGATTTACCCCAGGAATGCAAGGATTCTTCAATATACGCAAATCAATCAATGTGATACACCATATTGACAAATTGAAGAATAAAAACCATATGATCATCTCAATAGATGCAGAAAAAGCTTTTCACAGAAGTCAACACCCATTCTTGATAAAATCTCTCCAGAAAGTGGGCATAGAGGGAACCTACCTCAACATAATAAAGGCCATATACGACAAACCCACAGCAAACATCATTCTCAATGGTGAAAAACTGAAAGCATTTCCACTAAAATCAGGAAAAAGACAAGGTTGTCCACTCTCGCCACTATTATTCAACATAGTTTTGGAAGTCCTAGCCATGGCAATCAGAGGAGAAAAAGACATAAAAGGAATATAAATTGGAAAAGAAGAAGTAAAACTGTCACTGTTTGCAGATGACATGATACTATACATAGAGAATCCTAAAGATGCCACCAGAAAACTACTAGAGCTAATCAATGAATTTGGTAACGTTGCAGGATACAAAATTAATGCACAGAAATCTCTTGCATTCCTATACACTAATGATAAATATCTGAAAGAGAAATTAAGGAAACACGCCCATTTACCATTGCAAAACAAAGCAATAAAATACCTAGGAATAAACCTACCTAGGGAGACAAAAGACCTGTATGCAGAAAACTATAAGACACTGATGAAAGAAATTAAAGATGATATGAGTAGATGGAGAGATATACCATTTTCTTTGATTGGAAGAATCAATATTGTGAAAATCACTATATTACCCAAAGCAATCTACAGATTCAATGCAATCCCGATCAAATTACCAATGGCATTTTTTATGGAACTAGAACAAAAAAGCTTAAAATTTGTATGGAGACACAAAAGACCCTGAATAGCCAAAGCAGTCTTGAGGGGAAAAAACGGAGCTGGAGGAAACAGACTCCTTGACTTCAGACTATACTATAAAGCTACAATAATCAAGACAGTACGGTACTGGCACAAAACAGAAACATAGATCAATAGAACAAGATAGAAAGCCCAGAGATAAACTCACGCACCCTTGATCAACTAATCTATGACAAAGGAGGCAAGGATATATGATGTAGAAAAGACAGTCTCTTCAATAAGTGGTGCTGGGAAAACTGTACAGCTACATGTAAAAGAATGAAATTAGAACACTCCCTAACACATATACAAAAATAAACTCAAAACGCATTAGAGACCTAAATGTAAGACTGGACACTATAAAACTCTTAGAGGAAAACATAGGAAGAACACACTTTGACATAAATCACAGCAAGATCTTTCTTGATCCACCTCCTAGAGTAATGGAAATAAAATCAAAAATCAACAAATGGGACCTAATGAAACTTAAAAGCTTTTGCACAGCAAAGGAAACCATAAACAAGATGAAAAGACAACCCTCAGAACAGGAGAAAATATTTGCAAACGAATCCATGGACAAAGGATTAATCTCCAAAATATATAAACAGCTCATGCAGCTGAATATAAAAAAACAAACAACCCAATCCAAAAATGGGCAGAAGACCTACATAGCCATTTCTCCAAAGAAGACATACAGGTGGCCAAGAAGCACATGAAAAGCTGCTCAACATTACTAATTATTAGAGAAATGCGAATCAAAACTACAATGAGGTATCACCTCACACCAGTCAGAATGGGCATCATCAGAAAATCTACAAACAACAAATGCTGGAGAGGGTGTGGACAAAAGGGAAGGAACCCTCTTGCACTCTTGGTGGGAATGTAAATTGATATAGCCACTATGGAGAACAGTATGGAGGTTCCTTAAAAAACTAAAAGTAGAATTATCATATAATCCAGCAATCCCACTACTGGGCATATACCCAGAGAAAACCATAATTCAAAAAGACACATGCACCCGAATGTTCATTGCAGCACTATTTACAATAGCCAGGTCATGGAAGCAACCTAAATGCCCATCGACAGACGAATGGATAAAGAAGATGTGGTACATATATACAATGGAATATTACTTAGCCATAAAGAGATACGAAACTGGCTCATTTGTAGAGATGTGGATGGGTCTGGAGACTGTCATCCAGAGCAAAGTAAGTCAGAAAGAGAAAAACAAATATTGTATATTAATGCATATATGTGGAACCTAGAAAAATGGTACAGATGAACTGGTTTTCAGGGCAGAAATAGAGACACAGATGTAGAGAACAAACGTATGCTCACCAAGGGGGGAAAGTGGCCAGGGGTCGGGGGTGGTGGTGGGATGAATTGGGAGATTGGGATTGCCATGTATACACTGATATGTATAAATTTGATGACTAATAAGAACCTGCTGTATAAAAAATTTAAAAAATAATTTTAAAAAACCTAGTATAATGGAAGAATGTATTGAGTTTTAATTACTGGTATCCTCACACATTTTTTGATTGTATTAAAACAAATACATTGAACTGAGTGGTCCCAAATCCTGAAAATTCATAACATCTTGTTTCTGCTGCTAATATTTATTATTTATCTCATGAAAATGTCTCTGCATGTAAATAACAATTTAAAAAATAATGAATAAATCAAAAAAAGAAAATTACTTCTATAATTATAGTGTAAATCAGATGAGAAAGTATCAAAGAAGACACATGAATTACTATCTTATTCTAGAAGAAAAACTCATAAAGACATGCCCAGGTTTTTAAGTGACAGCACAGGTATGCCAAGTGAATTTAGTTCTCTCATTCTAACTCCAATCAGCTGGTAGTGGCTTCTTGAAACTGTATGTTGAACAGGTTCTAAAACCATGTTCTGCTACAAATAAGTATAAAGAAAGCTTAATTTCAAATTATTCAGGAAACTGTAAACAACTTTCTGGCTTACCACAGTCTTTCTTCTTCCTCTGTATGAAGGGCCTTTAAGCTCTAGCTACAAAGATGCTCTTGCTTTTTTGAGTCAGCACCCCACTATGAACAGGTTTAAAGTTAGCAAAGTATTTAAGAATAAAAATTCAAGGTAGTCCATCTTAAAGAAATAAACTAATCCTGAAGGCTAAAACACCGATTTTTATTTAATTCTCACAAATAACTTGATGAAACAAGGATATGTTTATCTATTTTACATGTAAGGAAACTGAGGCACATAGAAGTTAAATGTGGCTTCATATAAGTAGCAAGAAGCAGAGCTGAAATTTGAACCCCAGTATGACTGTGGACAGGCCATCCTATTTCCAGTACAGGAGTCATTAGGACACCAAACAGAAAGGATGTGTGTTATCAGATGGAGTACCAATTATCTTACAATATTGAGAAATATGTTTGGCTCTAAATTCTGACAGCTATTGCAAAAGGCAATCAAATGTGGTAAGTGATGGGGCTTCCCTGGTGGTGAAATGGTTGAGAATCCGCCTGCCAATGCAGAGGACACAGGTTCCAGCCCTGGTCCGGGAAGATCCCACATGCCATGGAACAACTAAGCCTGTGAGCCACAAATTACCGAGCCTGCACTCTAGAGCCTGTGAGCCGCAACTATTGAAGTCCACATGCCTGGAGCCCATGCTCTGCAATGAGAGGCTACCGCAGTGGGAGGCCTGCGCACCGCAACAAAGAGTAGTCCCCGCTCTCAGCAACTAGAGAAAACCTGCATGCAGCAGCGAAGACCCAATGCAGCCAAAAATTAAATAAATGAATAAATATATTTTTTAAATGTGGTTAAGTGATGAAGTTTTTATTTTCTTGTATTTAATACATCAAATCATATGTAAAACACAAAAAAGAAAAGAAGTATTTCCTGGACCTATGTATCTCTATGAGTGACATGTAGATAATACCTGATGATATCTTCTACTATGGTTTTACATAAGACTTTAAAATGCTGTCCAAGTGTACAAAATTGCTCTTTATAAAGGCAGAAAAATAATGTATAAAATGTCAGATGAAAGTCATTCTGTTGAAGTTGATAATGGGATCCAGGTGAGTTAGTTCTCAGGAAAAGAATGAAAAGAACCTACACTTTGATAAAATCCAGAAAGTTAGAAGGCCTACTCTCTGCTGACAAACTGTATTAGGTCATTTTGTATATAGATATGACTCAGTGGGGAGTGAGAAATATAAAAAGGGGAGAATTGTATTTTATTCATCTTCTTACATCTGAAGGACAATGAGGTAAGCAAACAAATATATTGTAATGTAGTCTAGTGACCATTTCTAACTTTTGTACAAGATTGGATTTCTCAGAACATCCTGAAAGCAAATGGACTATATCTTTTTCAAGCTAGACTTTGAGCTAATTTAATATTGTATCACAGCTATCACCCTTTAGAAAACCCAGCCAGCTAGGATTTATTTCCTCTTGTTGGGAAGCTTAAGTATGACTGCCAAAGCCACAGACTTGCTTGTTGGCTTTTAAATGTTTTCCTGAATCAAAACTAGCTTAAATGTAAAAAAAAAAAAAAAGAAGTAGACAATTTCCAAGCACTCACAAGCCTGAGCAAATACGTTTCACACTACTTGAAGGAGGTGAAAGCTTTTTTTATTCCTGTTTTTAACCATAAGAAATATTTTTCCTTTCTGAGTGGTTGATGGGATACCCAATTTCCAGAACTGCGACAAGTCTTGTTAAAGTCAGCTGATTCACAGTACTACTGAGTGCAAGTGGAAACTGCTCTGTGGGCCACAAAAATTAAGCATTCATTAATCCTTAGTACCAGCTCTAGCAAATTATGTGACACCAGACACTCTTTGCAGTATACACCCTAAAGTATCTACTCCTTACATCACATACCAGTGACCCATTTCCTATATTTATTAACAAGGAATGAATTATTTAAGTGTTTAATTGCCTTAGAGAATAAGAGGTTCAACCAGGCACCATAGAAGGCAGTAAAAGAGAAAGTGAGGAGAAAAGTCACTCTTCTAAATAAAGCACATATTATTTCCCATGTGATGAGATGGCATACCAAGAAATTAATTGCTGCCATATTTATCTATACAAAGGACTCAGCCTTAGATTTTCCAAAGTTTTCATTGAGAGTCACCAGTTTTTCTTCACAAAGGAAAACAAGGTACTATCAGGAAAGCATGAACTGTTTGGTTCAAATTAGTGTTTTCATTTTCTTTGGATAAATACCCAAGAGTGAAATTACTGGACCATATGGTAGTTCTATTTTTAATTTTCTGAGGCACTCCCATACTGTTTTCCATAGTGGCTGCACCAATTTACCTTCCTACCAGAAGTGCATGAGGGTTCGCTTTTCTCCACATCCTCACCAATACTTGTTATTTCTTATCTTTTTGACGATAGTCATTCTGACAGGTGTGAGGTGATATCTCATGGTTTTCATTTGCATTCCCCTCAAGACTAGTGAGGTTGAGCATCTTTTCATGTGATTGTTGGCTATCTGTATATCTTCTTTGGAAAAGCCTATTCAGGTCCTCTGCCCATTTTTATCAGATTGTTTGGGTTTTTTGATATTGAGTTATATGAGTTCTTTATATATTGTGGATATTAAATTCTAATCAGACAAATCATTTACAAATATCTTCTCCCACTCAATAAGTTGTCTTTTTGTTTTGCTGATGGTTTCCTTCACTGTGCAAAAGCTTTTAAGTTTCACTGGATCCCATTTGTTTATTTTTGCTTTTGTTTTCTTTGCTTTGGAGAACAGATCCCCCAAAAATATTGCTATGATTTATGACAAAGAATGTTCCTCCTGTGTTTTCTTCTAGGAGTTTTATGGCTTTCAGTCTTAAATTTAGGTCTTTAATTCATTTGGAGTTTATTTTTGTCTATGGTGTGAGAAAGTGTTCTAATCTCATTCTTTTGCATGTAGCTGTTCAGTTTTCCCAGCACCACTTATTGAAGAGACTATCTTTTCCTCATTGTATATTCTTGCCTCCTTTGTTGTAGATTAATTGACCATAAGTGTGTGGGTTTATTTCTGGGCATTCTATCCTGTTCCATTGATCTATGTGTCTGTTTTTGTGTCACTAACATACTGTTTTGATTACTGTAGCTTTGTAGTATAGTTTGAAGCAAGGGATTACAATACCTTCAGCTTTGTTCTTTTTTCTCAACATTGCTTTGGCTATTTGGGGTCGTCTGTGCTTCCATACAAATTTTAAGATTATTTGCTTTAGTTCTGTGAAAAACATCATGGGTATTTTGAAAGGGATTGCATTACCTCTGTAGATTGCTTTAGTTCTATGGACATTTCAACAATATTAATTCTTCCAATCCATGAATGTGGGATATCTTTCCATTTATTTGTACAGTCTTCAATTTCCTTCATCAATGTCATAATTTTCAGAGTACAGGTCTTTCACCCCCTCAATTAAATTTATTTCTAAGTATTTTATTCTTTTTGATTTGATTGTGAAAGGGATTATTTTCTTGATTTAAGAAAATTTTCTTGATTTAGTACTCTGAAAATACTAATTCAAAAAGATATACACACTCCCATGTTCACAGCAAAATTATTTACAGTAGCCAAGATATGGAAACACCTAAGTATCCACTGACAGTCAATGGATAAAAAAGATGTGGTATACATACACAATATAATATTGATCAACCATAAAAAAAGAATGAAATTTTGCCATTTGCAACAACATGGGTGGAGCTGAAGGGTATTATGCTCAGTGAAATAAGTCAGGCAGAGAAAGACAAATACTGTATGCTTTCACTTATATGTGGAATCTAAAAAATAAAACAAATGAACAAATATAACAAAACAAAAACAGACTAACAGATACAGAGAACAAACTAGTGGTCACCAGAGGGGAAAGGATGGGGGGAAGAGCAAAATAGGTGAATGGGATTAAGAAATATAAAATAAATAAGTTACCAAGATGTAATGTACAGCACAGGGAATATAGTCAATATTTTATAATAACTTTGTATGAAGTATATTCTATAAGAAATCAAATAACTATTGAACAGCTGAAACTAATAAAATATTGTAAGTCAACTATACTTCAACAGAAAAAGACAAGAAAAGCAGAGACTTGACATATTTGGGGAGGGGGAAAGGGATGTGTGCTGTCAGTCAAGAAGTATTTCTTGAGCATAAATTTCACACTCAACAATGGCATAAGAAGTTTGTAATCAAATTGGGGAAACAACTCACAAGAGCACCATTTCCAGACATGTCTCTGAGCTTTGACATGACTGACTACTTTCTCCTTCTTTAAACACTCTTACTCTGGCTTCTCTGTCCTACTTTCCATCTCTCTGTTTCATCTTCTTTAGTATTTATGGTGTGCTCCTCTTTCCTAGCCCAACCCTAAAATATTGGCATTCATTGACATTTGGTCTATGGTCCTTTTCTCTTCTCTTGTGGCCACTCTAAGTAGGTTATCTTATCTCCAAGGGCATCAACTACCACCTACTTGATGATGAATCCCAACTCTGTGTCTCAAGACAGATATCACTGGAGCTCCAAATACACATATCCAACTTCCTGCTGGTCATCTGCATTTGGAAATCTTATTAATCAGTATGTCCAAAATTGAATTCATTAGATGTCCATTCAACTATTTCCTTCCTTTTGGATTCTTTATCCTAGTGAATTAATCACTCCACACCCAATCCATTCAGTAGCCAATTCTTTACGCCTCTTTCTTCCTCACTGCCTCCCACCTCTCCATTCACATCTTGAATAACTCTTGAATCCATCCCACTTTTCTTTGGCCCCATAGTCACTACTCAAATTACTACAGCAGTAACCTCCAGTCTTTCTTTCTGGCAATTTATTCTCCACACTGCAGCCACCAAGATCTCCCATAAAGATAAAAGAAAGAGAGAGAGGGGAAGGAAGAAAAGGAAAGAAAAGAGGGAAGGAGGAAGAGAAGGAGGGAGGAAGGGAGAGAGAGACAGGGAGGGAAGAAACTTCAATTACGATAGTCCTACCATAAAACTTTTTATGTATCTTCACTGCCTTCAGATAAATTCTGATTTCTTAGTCTGACTGCCAAGACTTTGCTCACTTTTCCTCATCTCTTGCCACTTTCTTTAACAATCTTTAATTTCTAATAACACAAAACTAACTTTGGATTTTTTTTTAACAGGTATTCTTTCACCCCTGGGCTTTGGATTAGGCCGTTTGGCTTGGAACACTTTTAGCATTCTTTCCATCCCCTTCACCTGGCTCATTCTTACTTATCCTCAAGATGTCAATATAGAGTTATTACCTCTGCTGGTCATCTCCTCCAAGACCCCTATAATCTAGGTTAGATGCCCATCCTATGTGTTCCAATGCACTTTGTATTCTTCCTCTGGAACTATATGGAAAGAAGCACCACCTATATAAAACAAGAATTGACTGCAGCAACCTTAATACACTAGGGCAGTGGTACAATTCATAATAGGTGAGGTAGCTTTTGTCAAAGAAAATGTTTTGAAATCTCTTGGCTGTGAAGCATGCTCTCTGTCCACCCATCTACCACCCCAAATTGTTAGGTCTCTTTGAGGAGAGAGCTAACACAGAGAGCCAAATTGCACTTCATAGGAAACCCAACAGGATTTTAGGGTTTAGAGACTGCCACTCTACACAAAATATTTTGAAAAAGCAAGAGACTAGAGCATCTGGCTGCAAATTGGAACTAAGCATTCCCTGGGCCTTCAAAAATCAACTGGTGGACTTTTGAGACCACATCTAACATTCGGTTAAGTTGATACCTGCACTGAGCTGTTATATACAGACTCCTTTCATTAATTCCCAAACTTTTAGTAAAACTCTGCTGCAAATTCTTTTTAATATTTATTTTATTTAGTTAGTTAAGTTTGGGGGGGGCTGTGTTGGGTCTTTGTTGCAGCATGCAGGCTTCTCTCTAGTTGTGGTGTGTGGACTTTTCTTCTCTCACAGCAATCAGAGAAGAAAAAGAAATTAAAGGAATCCAAATCAGAAAAGAAGTAAACCATCACTGTTTGCACATGACATGATACTATACATAAAAAATCCTACAGATGCCACCAGAAAACTACTAGAGCTAATCAATGAATTTGGCAAAGTAGCAGGATACAAAATTAATGCACAGAAATCTCTTGCATTCCTATACACTAATGATGAAAAATCTGAAAGAGAAATTAAGGAAACACACCCATTTACCACTGCAACAAAAAGAATAAAATACCTAGGAATAAACCTAGCTAAGGAGGCAAAAGACCCGTATGCAGAAAACTGTAAGACACTGATAAAACAAATCAAAGATGACACAAACAGATGGAGAGATATACCATGTTCTTGGATTGGAAGAATCAACATTGTGAAAATGACTATACTACCCAAAGCAATCTACAGATTCAATGCAATCCCTTTCAAATTACTAATGGCATTTTCCTCAGAACTAGAACAAAAAATGTCACAATTTGTATGGAAACACAAAAGACCCCATATAGCCAAAGCAATCTTGAGAAAGAAAAATGGAGCTGGAAGAATCACGCTCCCTGACTTCAGACTATACTACAAAACTACAGTAATCAAGATAGTATGGCACTGGCACAAAAACAGAAATATAGATCAATGGAACAGGATAGAAAGCCCAGAGATAAACCCATGCACCTATGGTCACCTTATCTTTGATAAAGGAGGCAAGAATATACAATGGAGAAAAGACAGCCTCTTCAATAAGTGGTGCTGGGAGAACTGGACAACTACATGTAAAAGAATGAAATTAGAACTCTTCCTAACACCATACACAAAAAGAAACTCAAAATGGATTAAAGACCTAAATGTAAGGCCAGACTCTATAAAACTCTTAGAGGAAAACAAGGCAAAACACTCTATGACATAAATCACAGCAAGATCCTTTTTGATCTACCTCCTAAAAAAATGGAAATAAAAACAAAAATAAACAAATGGGACCTAATGAAACTTAAAAATTTTTGCACAGCAAAGGAAACCATAAACAAGACAAAAAGACCACCCTCAGAATGGGAGAAAATATTTGCAAACGAATCAACTGACAAGGGATTAATCTCCAAAATATACAAACAGCTCAATATCAAAAAAACAAACAACCCAATCAAAAAATGGGTGGAATACTTCCTCATAAATGTTGGATATTGTTATAACCCATATGTACTTTGCTCATAAGAATAATAGGACTTTGGTATAGAGGGAAGAAAGTCAGAAATGGGGAGGGAGAGCATATGGGAATTCATTTCATTACAGGGTGGGCACTAAGGAGAGTACTGAGCAAACCAAATCATAGTTGAAGAGGGTATGGCAGACTCACTTGATTTGTTCTGCCAACATTATCTAAGTCTAAGCTAGTGGACTGAGGCAGAGCAGCAGGGATTTCAGATGGTGGTATTCTTATAGTCAGGCCAGTGGTAGCACCAGGATTTGATTGCAGCATTTTCCAGTTTAAAGCAAAATCCAGCTAACAGCATTAAAGGTCAGGGTCCAATACCTATGAAGTCATGTGTACCAGTTATCATAACTTATTTCATGGACAAAAACTACTTTTTTTCATTTTGATAAATTAACCAGTTTAAAGTTAAATGTTACTCTATTAAATCTAGCTTCTCATTAAAACTTTTATAAACTTTAGCTAGTTATTGAGGTATTATTCCAGTTATCAACTTATGAGCTCTTTGTATAATATAGTCAGCCTTTTTATATTTGCTGAAAATATTTTCCCAGTCTTTTATTTAAATATATAAGTATATTATTTGCAACATGGAGAATCTGTATGTATACATTAAGTTAATGTTTCTTCTTCAATATATTGATCCCTTCAAGAAGTATTGCTTACAATGTACATCCACTTGTTGATATGATAGAGTATCTTGCAGTAGACCAGCATTGCTGTTGAGAACAACGGAAGGAGATTTTTTAAATGCACATGACTTCTGTATATTTTCTGCTCAATTTTCTGGTAAACCTAAAACTTCTCTAAAAAATAAAGTCTGTTAATTTAAAAAAATGTGTTTAAAAAAAATGGGTGGAAAACCTAAATAGACATTTCTCCAAAGACATACAGATGGCCAACAAACACATGAAAAGATGGTCAACATCACTAATCATTAGAGAAATGCAAATCAAATCCACAGTGAGGTTATCACCTCACACCAGTTAGAATGGGCATCATCAAAAAATCTACAAGCAATAAATGCTGGAGAGGGTGTGGAGAAAAGGGAACCCTCCTGCACTGTTGGTGGGAATGTAAATGTTACAGCCACTATGGAGAATGTATGGAGATTCCTTTAAAAACCAAAAATAGAACTACCATATGACCCAGCAATCCCACTACTGGGCGTATACCCTGAGAAAACCATAATCCATAAAGATACATATACCACAATATTCACTGCAGCACTGTTTACAATAGTCAGGACATGGAAACAACTTAAATGTCCATCGACAGATGAATGGATAAAGAAGATGTGGCACATATATACAATGGAATATTACTCAGCCATAAAAGGAAACGAAATTGAGTTATTTGTAGTGAGGTGGATGGACCTAGAGTCTGTCATACAGAGTGAAGTAAGTCAGAAAGAAAAAAACAAATACTGTATGTTAACTCATATATATGGAATCTAGAAAAATGGTACTGATGAACCTAGTGGTAGGGCAGGAATAAAGATGCAGACGTTGAGAATGGACTTGAGGACTTGGGGGTGGGGAAGGGAAGCTGGGACATAGTGAGAGAGTAGCACTGACATATTTACACTACCAAATGTAAAATAGGTAGCTAGTGGGAAGCAGCCGCATAGCACAGGGAATCAGCTCGGTGCTTTGTGATGACCTAGAGGGGTGGGATAGGGAGGGTGGGAGGGAGGCTCAAGAGGGAGGGGATATGGGGATATATGTATACATATAGCTGATTCACTTTGTTATACAGCAGAAACTAACACAACATTGTAAAGCAATTTTACTCCATAAAGATGTATTTAAAAAAATGGAAATGTAGGGTCTTAAATATTTCAAATATGCTAATGTAACTGAGAATCTCTGAAAAGAAATGTGACTAACAGATGAACCAGGCAAGAATATGACTCCAAGGCAGTGCTGTGCCTAAATAGGAGGGCATTTCAGAATTGGGTTTCCTACACTGTGGGGAAGCATGGAAAGAACAATGTGTTAATTGAGAGTGGAAGGGCTGAGGGGAGAGGCTGCTTGTTGACCCAGCAGGAGAGTCAGGGAAGAAACGAAAACAAGATTCCTCATGATAGAGCAAAACTAGCTGTGTCGTGTGACTGTGACTGTGACCTATCTTTGATTATAACTTGGAATCCTTTCATGCAATATTTTGCAGAGACTGTGTTTCTTGGAATATGATGAAGGAAAAGCCTATTGCGGAAAAAGAATGGAGACTGGTCAAGACTTAAGAAACGCACCCTCCCCTGCTTTTTATTAACTCTTCAGGTGGTAGCTGTGGAACACTGACCAAGAGCTGAGACCAGAAAAGAGACCATCGGAAAGAAATTTTAGTCACTATACAAGCAGGAGAGTATGTGGGTGTACCGCAGTCTGGGAGAAGAAACAAAAATGCTGTGGAACTAGAAGACAGGCCAAGGAAGGGCAACCCTACTTGCTCCCATCTTTCCTTTCCAGGCCATAAATTTTTCTCTGAAGGGTGTGAGAAAGAGGCAAGAGCTGAAGTTTTTCTATTAACAATTCAGACCCAGAATTTCACTTCTAGTTTGATGTTTTTTGGCGAAGGAGCATCCTCTTCACCATTCAGTTGACCACAACACATATTTATTGTCACCCTTTTATGTGCTAGGTACTGGAGATACAACAAAATATTAGCGGTCCCATATTTTTGAAGTCTACTGTCGATCAGGGACTCTCTGCTTAAAGAAAGTCGGTGATTAAAACGTCTTGGTTTTGTTTTTCTTGGAGTGCTCCACAATGTAATAGGTCCCTAGTAATAGGGAAATTTTTTTCAAAGAAACCCTGATCTAGCTGCTGGGATCACTGCATTCTAACCCCTGTGGAATTAGTTAACTACTCAGGTAGTTTGTCAGTTGAGAATGCTTTTCTTTGGGCAGGGGAAGTGCTACAGGTCAGTGCAATGTTGTTAGATGATAGTTCCAAGACCTGGGGTTCAGGAGTAAGTTCAAAACCATTCAAATGGAGTTATGGCCTGAATTTGTGAAAATGGTTTTTTCTCCAACCTGTGACCTTCTGATTATTTTTTATCATCATTATTATTGGGTTTTTTTTTTTTTTATGACAGTAAAGGTGTTGCTTCACCCTACGGTGTACCTTTATCTTATTAAATAACAAACTGTTTGAGAGAAACTTAAACTCACATAGAGGCTAAAAAAGAAATTTGAAGGGTTACCATCAAAGAGGCTTTTGGGGTTGAAAGTGAGTCTGTTGAAAGTTTGCTTTCCCTGCTGCTTCCTCCCTGCTTCCTTTCTTGGAGTGTCAGGAGCTCTAATCTCAAGCAAAGGAACAACTATCACTTCATTTTTAAGATAGCTGTGTTCTCTATAGAACTCTAGGGGTCCCCTCCTTTGTCCATGGTGAGCCCACCAATATTTTCCCAGACTCATCTCAAAGCACAACCTGTGAAGCTTTCCCAAACACCTCCCAAAAGAACCAGTTATTCTAATGTACCAGTTGTTCACACCATTACTATACCATTTGTCATGCTGAACTGGAATTGTCTATGCACATTCTCTCTCTTATTAAAGTGTGAGCCCTCCAGAGAAAGAGACTTGTCTGATTTCCTTTCGAGAAACTTCCCTCTTCTCCCTCATAGAACATAACAGAAGTTTGGTAAATTTTGTAGAATAAATAAAGGAACAAATGATAATGTTTTACTTAGATATAGTACTTTACAGTTTTACTTACAATAATAATATATATTTGGATGGCACTTTAAGAGCTTACAGAATGAGCTACATATTCTATTAGATTTAGATACATATTCTATTTGATTCTCAAAATATTATAAGGTAAAGCAGATATTATTAGCACCTAACTTTTACAGCTGCCAACATTCAGAGTAAGAGACTTCTCCACTTCACCCAAAACTAGTAAGAGAAGGAATGGGGACATAAACCCAGATTCTGATTTCAAATTTCAAATATAGGACTGATTTCAAATATAGGACTCAAGCCATCACATTTGGCACTCTGAGATAAGAGGGAATATTTGAATAAGGGAAATTTACTCTGAGACTCATTCCAGAATAGAAATGACTGATTTCAATCTGGACCCACAGAAGGTGGTCTTAACACCTCCCAGAAAGATAAGGCAGCTCCTTTTTGTTTTGTTAAAGCATTTTAGAATTTTGAAGTTAAAGATTTCTGAGCAGCTGTATCTGAGGCAACAAAGGAAAGGCCTGTGAAGAAGAAAAAGGAGATAGAGAAATATAACCCAGAATACCCTTAGAAGGCTTTGGATGAAGGAGGTATTTGATAGTGATTAAAGGCAATGAGACAATTAGGCAAGGAAAAAAAAATAAAAGGCATCCAAATTGGAAAGGAAGAAGTTAAATTATCTCTGTTCAAAGATGAGACTATCTTACATATAGAAAATTCTAAAGACACACACACACACACACACACATAACTGTTAGAGCTCATAAATAAATTCAGGAAAGCTCCAGGATACAAATTCGACACACAAAAATCAGTTATAATTTTATACACTAATAATGAATAACCCAAAAAGGAAATTAAGAGTTCCATTTACAATAGCATCAAAATGTTTTTAAAAATCTACAAATGAATTTAACTAAGGAGGCAAAAGATTTGTACATTAAATACTATAAAACATTACTGAAAGAAGGTAAAGAATACACAAATGGAAAGACATCCCATGTTTATGAATTAGAACTTAATTTTCTTAATGACAATACTACTTTCTTAATGACAATACTACTCAAAATGACCTACAGATTCAATGCAATCCCTATCAAAATCCCAATGGTGCTTTTACAGGAAGAGAAAAACCCATCTTAAAATTAATATGGAATCTCAAGGGACTCAGAATAACCAAAACAATTTTGAAAATAAAGAACAAAGTTGAAGAACACATATTCCCTGATTTCAAAACTTACTGCAAAAGAATAATCATCAAAATTGTATGGTACTAGCAGAAGGACAGAAATGTAGACAAATGGAACAAAATAGAGAGTCCAAAAATAAACCTTTGCACAGTCTTTTGAATTTTAACAAGGTTGCCAAGACCATTCAATGGGAAAAGGACAGCATTTTCAATGAATGGTGCTAGGCAAGTTAGATATCCACATGCAAAACAAGGAAGTTGGATTCTTACCTTATAACATGTACAAAAATTAACTCAAATGAATCAAACACCTAAACATAAGAAATAAAACCCTTAGAAAAAAACATAGGGGAAAATCTTCTTGACACTGAATTTAGCAATGATTTCTTGGATATGACACCAAAAGCCCAGACAAGAAAAAAAAAAAAAAAAGATAAACTGGTCTTCATCAAAATTATAAACTGTTCTGTTTCAAAGGACGCTGTCAATGAAGTGAAAAGGTAACCCATGGCATAGGAGAAAATATTTGCAGAGTATATACCTAATAAAGGATCAATATTCAGAATATATAAAGAATTCCTATGGTCTAACAGCAAAAAACAAACAACCCAATCCAAAAATGGGCAAAGGACTTAAATGGACATTTCTCCAAAGAGGATATACAAATGGCCAATACGCACATGAAAAGACATTCAACATCACTAGCCATTAGGGAAATGTAAATCAAAACAATGAGGTACCACTACACACCCATTAGGATACCTATTATCCAACAAAGGGGGAGGAGAATAAAAAGTATTGGCAAGTGTTTGGATGCATCCCACAGCCCTACAAGCCCTGTACTTGCCCATCCTTGTGACCGAAGAAAGAGCTCAGAGTTAGCAAAAGAGACATTAATGGTTTAATGGATAGATGGAGCTTACATGTCTGAAGCAAGGTCCTGGAGCAACACCCCACTGTGTGTGGCAGGTGGCAGGGACAGGACATGGCAGCAGTCTTTGCTCTCAGGGGCAGGGGGAGGTTACCAGTTATAGGGTGAATTGACATCAGATTGGTTCACTGGTTACCAGAGAAACCAGCAGAGGGGCATGCCCCTCACAACCTCTTTGATAAGCTATCCTGGTACCTAAAGTTAAACCAATCATTAGCTGGGGTCTGGGGCAAGTATGTAGGAAGGTTAGTCAGGTGAGTAGCATGTAAATGAAGTAGGCACTGGTTGAGCAGGGGATGTACAGAGAGCAAGAGAATAGCCATCTTGGATGGCCTGAGCATACAGCAAGGATGTGGAGGAGTAGGAACCCTTGTTCCTTGAGAATGTAAAATGGTGCAGCTGCTATGGAAAACAGTTTGGCAGTTCCTCAAAAAGTTAACCATAGAATTACCAGATTATCCAACAATTCTACTTCTAGATATATACCCCAAAGAATTGAAAGCAGGTATTCAAACAGATACTTGTACACCAGTTTTCATGGCAGCATTATTCACAATGGCCAGAAAACGGAAACAACTCAAATGTCCATCAGCAGATGCATGGATAGGTATATACACACAATGGAATATTATTTAGCCTTAAAAAGGGATGAAATTCCAATATGTGCTAAAATATGGATGAACCTTGAAAATATTATGCTCATTGAAATAAAGACACAAAAGGCTACATACTTATTGTTTGATTCCACTTATGCAAAACTGAACTTTATTAGAGAAAATAATGTAAGTGTAAAGAAGATTTTTTAATAGGAATTAATAGTAAAGTTATGACTTTTAATATTGCCTTTGAGGATAATTTTTTTATCTCCAAAATTTGCTCTAGCCTTAGTTTTATCCAGTCCAACCTACTGTTGTACTTGAATTTCTAGTAGTTTACTGTCACTTGAATACATTTCTTAAGAGGGGATTTGTAATTCCTTTATAATTTCCCAGTAGTTAAATTTCCCAGTAGTTTCCCAGTAGGAAATTTACAATTCCTTACACTCAGATTTCTCAGATGATATCTTAATTTCATACACATGTCCCTCCTCCTCTATAGTACCCTAATTAATTGCATTTGGTTTTCTCAACTTGTTCATAATTGAAAAGATCTGGAAACTGGGTCACCTAAAATATGTTTACAAATATTTTAATTGCTCATCTCTTTTGTTTTCTTTCCCATCCTCACTTTTAATCAGGCCATCCTGTCATACTCCTTAAGGATAAAGGTTTAATTCCCATTACATTTTGATAACACCAAGGACTAAAACCACAGTTTGTGTACAATTCAGGATGCTTGCATATGCTGCTTTTCCCCCTTGACTGTCTTATAGCATTTCTATTAGAAGGTTGGTATATATAAATGCAGACCCCTATTTAACAAAATGTATTCCACAGAATGTTAATGGATATTTCTTGAAAAAAATTATTCTGTGATCAAATAAGTTGAGAAAAACTTAATTAAAAATACTAAATTAAAATAGATTTTTTTCTGTACAACATTAAAATGCAAACCCCATCAGATGAAGAATTGTGTCTTTGTTCTCTGTTGTGTCTCCAGTGCCAAGAACAGTGCCTGACACTTAGGAGGCATTGAATGAATATTTGTTGAGTGAGTGTGAATAACTTTTCAGAGCCTTTAATTACCTCATGCCCATTCAATTTCCAAGAAAAGAACGTTGTACATAGATGTCCAAACATTTTTGGCTGTTGATCTCTTTTTTTCCCCAAAACACTTAGCAAAGCTGGTGTTCCTCTGCACACATTTAGAAAAATACTATTGAAAGGCCTCCTAAATCAATTATTTGTGCCTCTTTGTTATAATTCTTATAAAATATTTTTATGGAGAAGAAATTAAAAATTTCTTAACCATTAATAATATTTGTCTTTCTGGCCAAATAAAATGACAAGTGTAAAAGTACTTTGACATATGAAATGTCACCTGTAGGCCATAAGATTTAGTTTAAGTTTAAAATTAGTGCTTGGAAATATAAAAATCTGAATAAATCTAGGCTTCTAAATAGATATTACCAAGGGAATTACCTAGTCTATTAGTGACTTTCCCGAAACACCTGGTTAACAGAGCCATGCTCTCTGAGATGATGAGCTTGAGATTTCATGCCTCCCCCCAAAAAACCTGTCACATTTTTTGTGGCACCCCTATATCTCTTTATTAAGAAATAACTTTATTGATATGTAAGTCACACACCATAAAATTCACTCATTTAAAGTATGCAGCGCTGCGGTTTTTAGTATATTCACAGAATTTTGCAACCACCTCCAAAATCTCGTTTTACAACATTTTCATCCTACCACACCAGAGTAGACACTCCAGAACACCTGCCTTGTACATCCTATTTTCTGAAACTCTGAACTAGGTCAAACCACCAATGTGCCAAGAAATGAGCAAGAACAAGAATACCCTTGAAAGGACTGATAAAAGTGAACTTTTACCTCATGCCCACTTCACCTGACCAATTAATAAAGTACATATCCAGCTTTACCTCATCTTTTACCAATGAATACTTCACTTGATCAATTACCTCATCTTGCACCAATTAACCCTTTTTAAAAACAACTTATCTTCCTCTCTTTTCCCCTTAAAAACCCTGAGCCCCTCTCCTGTAATCAGGATACTATTTGGATTTCTACCTAAATCTGTGTACCCCAAACTGCAGTTCTTCGATCCCAAATCAACATTTAACCTCTTGAACTGGATTCTTGTTTTTTATAGGTTGACATCACATAAATGGTATCTACAATATCTGGTCTTTTGTGATTACCTCTTTCACTTAGTGTTTATTCAAGGTTCATCTACTTTATAACATGTATCAATATTTCTTTCTCTGGCTGAATATATTACACTGGATGGATATACCACCTTTGTTTATCCATTCATCAGCTGATGAACATTTGAGTTGTTTCCACTTTTTGGCTATTATGAGCATTCATGAACGCATTTTTGTGAGGACATGTCTTCATTTCTCTTGGGTATATACCTAAGAATAAAATTGCTGGCTTGTATTGTAACTCTGATTAATAATGTGAGGAACTACCAAATTGTTTTCCAAAGTGGGTGCAACATTTTACATTCCTGTAAGCAATATATGAGGGTTCTAATTTCTCCATATCCTTGTTAATACTTGTTATCGTTTGTTTTTTTATTTCACCATCCTAGTGGGTGTGAAGTGATTACAGCTTTGATTGACATTTACCTAATGACTAATAATGTCAAGCATCTTTTCATATTCTTGTTGGCTATTAGTATATTTTTATTGAAGACATGTCTATCCAAATTCTGTGCTCTTTTTTAATTGGCTTATTTGTGTTTTTATTATTGAGTTGTAAGGTTTATCAAAAATATATTCTGGGGCTTCCCTGGTGGCGCAGTGGTTGAGAGTCCGCCTGCCGATGCAGGGGGCACGGGTTTGGGCCCCGGTCCGGGAAGATCCCACGTGCCGTGGAGCGGCTGGGCCCGTGAGCCATGGCCGCTGAGCCTGTGCGTCTGGAGCCTGTGCTCCGCAACGGGAGAGGCCACAACAGTGAGAGGCCCACGTACAGCAAAAAAACGAATAAAAAAAAAATATATATATATATATATATATATATATATATATTCTGGATACAAATCCTTTAGCAGAGATATAATTTACAAATATTTTCTTTCAGTCTGTGGGTTGTCTTCATTCTCTTGATAGTGTCCTTTGAAGTAAATGTTTTAATTTTAATGAAATCCCATTTATCCTCTTTGTTCTTTTGTCACTTGTACTTTTGGTGTCATATCTAAGAAAGTGTTGTCTAACCCAAGGTCACAGAATTACTCCTAAGTTTTCTTCTGTAAGCTTTATAGTTTTAGCTCATATTTAAGTCTATGATCCATTCTGAGTTCATTTTTGTATACAATGTGAGGTAGGGGTCAAACTTAATACTTTTCCATGTGAATATTCAGATGTCCCAGTACCATTTATTGATAAGATTATATTTTCCCATTGAATTATTTTGGCACCCTTATTAAAAATCAACTGACCATAAATATAAGAGTTAATATCTGGACTCTCACTTATATTCTATTGACCTATATTTCTATTCTTATTCCAGTACTACACTATCTTGATTACTGTAACTTTGTAGTAAGCTTTGAAATAGGGAAGTATGAGTATTCCAATTTTGTTCTTTTCTTCCAAGGTTCTTTTGGCAATATATCCCTTTTATTTCCATAAAATGTTAGTATCAGCTTGCCAATTTCTGCAAAGGGGAATCTGGAATTTTTACAGGGATTGTAATGAATCTGTGGATCAATACAAAGAGTATTGCCATTATAATACTATTAACTCTGCCAATGCATGAACATAGGATGTCCTTCCATTTACTTAAATCATTTTTTTTGACAGTGTTTTGTAGTGTTCTGTGTACAAGTCTTGTACTTCTTGTATTTCCTTTGTTAAATTTATTCCTGGTCTTTTAAATCTATTTATTTATTTATTTATTTTTGCCTGCATCGGGTCTTCATTGCTGCACGTGGGCTTTCTCTAGTTGCAGCGAGTGGGGGCTACTCTTCTTTGCGGTGCATGAGCTTCTCATTGCAGTGGCTTCTCTTGTTGCAGAGCACACGCTCTAGGCGCACAGGCTTCAGCAGTTGTGGCACAAAGGCTCAGTAGTTGTGGCTCACGGACTCTAGATCTCAGGCTCAGTAGTGGTGGCACACAGGCTTAGTTGCTCTGAAGCATGTGGGATCTTCCCAGACCATGGCTCAAACCCATGTCCCCTGCATTGGCAGGCAGATTCTTAACCACTGCACCACCAGGGAAGTCCCTGTATTTGCCTTTAAATCATACAAAATAAAACAGTTAGAAACAAAAATATGTTTATATTGTCTTTTATATTTAGCTATGTATTTACCTTTTCCAGTGCTCTTTATTTCTTTGTATGGGTTTGAGTTACCATCTAGTGTCCTTTTATTTCAGCCTGAAGGGCTTCCTTTAGTACTTATTAAATAACTCTGCTAGTGACAAATTGTCTCAGAGTTTGTTTACCTGGGAATATCTTAATTTCTCCTTCATTTTTGAAGGACAGTTTTGCTGGATATAGAATTCTTGGTTGACAGTCCATTTCTTTCAGTATTTTGAATATGTCATCTCATCTCATCGTCTGACCTCCATGGTTTCTAATGAGGATCCTTTGTATGTGATGAGTCACCTCTCTTGCTGCTTTCAATATTGTCTTCTTGTCTTTGGCTTTCTAAAGTTTCATTATGATGAGTCTTTGTGTAGATCATTTAGAGTTTATCTTACAGTTCACTGAGCTTCTAGGATGTGTAGAATAATGTTTTTCATCAAATTTTGGAAGTTTGGGGCCATTATTTCTTCAAATATTCTTTCTGCCCCTTTATCTCTTTTCTCCTCCTGAGACATTCATTTTGCGTATGTTCATATGCTTGACTGTATGCACAGGTCTCTAAGGTGCTGTTCATTTGTCTTCGTTCTTTTTTTTTTTTTTTTTCTATTCCTAGGACTGGATAATTTCAATTCACCTATCTTCAAGTTGACATTCTTTCTTCTGCAAGCTCAGATTTGTTTTTAACACCTCTACTAAACTTTTCTTATTTTTGTGATTGTACTTCTCAACTCCAGAAGGTCTACTGAGGTTTATTTTGATTATTTTTCTTTTTATTTATATTGTCTAATTGGTAAGATATCATTGTCATGCTTTCCTTTAATTCTTTTGTTATTTCAACATATTTATAATACTTGGTTTAAATTCTTTGGCTACTAAGTTCACTATCAGCTCCCCCTCAGGGACATTTTCTTTGGCTCCCTTTGTTTTTATCCACGTATGTGTCATATTTTTATTTTCCTTTGCATGTGTCATAATTCTTTTGAAATTGGATACTTTAGATAGTATATTGAATAATATAACAACTATGGTATCAGATCACCCTCCTCTCCAAAGTTTCTTATTGTTGTCGGTATTCTGAAATATATGGCCAATGAGTTCTCTCCTAGGCTTTTTTTAAAGTTCTTGTTTTTATTTTTAATCTGAGTTCCTAGGGGTCATCCTTGTGGCCAGCCAGTGATCTATGGAAGATTTCCTTAAACGCTTTGTCTACATGTCTTTCACCCTTTGCCAAAGGGATCTGTGTGCAAAGGCATGCCTTCAAATTTCAGGCAATTTATGAAGCAGTCTTAGCTTTCACTTCTTGCTTGTGCAATGTCAATGTCAGCCAAATGTGGACTGGAATGGCTGAAGCCTTCTCCTTTTCAGGTCAAGTCCTGCACACACACACACTGCCTTCTAGATCCTCAGAAATATGTCAGGGCTTTCTGAAGTTCCTTAGTTCTAGTTACCTAGCTCCAAGACTTCCTTTAAATTTTTTGGTCATACTCTTTTTTGTCTCAACTGAAATCACAGCCTTAGACCAACTGCTATGATGTTGCCAGCAGATTACTATTATTTCAGGTAATATTCTGGGGATAGAACTTTCAGTTGTTGTTGAGCTAGCTCTGAGTCAAAACAAATAGCCCCAACACCCTGGGAATGAAAATTTTCCAGGTAGCTGCAAATACAGACAAAATATCAATGGTACTATACAGATGGGTATTTTAATCAAGTTCCAGAATTGGTCATCCCTCTCCATTGGCTGCAAGACTGCTGGCTTGTCATGACTACCCCACTACCTGGCTGGAGACGAAAGGGGGATGGGAATAGCCCATGTTAAAATGACATAGATACTGCTACCTTACAGAAGTTTAGTTTCTCTTGCATAGACAATTTTCAGTTTGTTCTGTGGTTTTGGTTAATTTCTAAAGTCGTGAAATGATTTTAGTTGTTTTGCCTGTATTTTCTGTTTTTGTGAGAAAGGAGTTTAACCATCTCACTCTGCCATTCCACAACACTTACTTTAAGTGTTACTTTTTTATCCTGGCTGTGCCTGTGTAATTGGAATAATATGTGTGGGTGTTAAATCAATGTCCATTTGTACTCCATCAAGAGTCAGACCTGGCCAACTCAGAGTTTAGAGTTTCTTTTCAAATTATAGTTTCTCCCACAATATGGAAGTACTTCTCTTAAGAAGGAAACAGGAGAATATTATGTAAGAGAAGTCTATGCCAGGAAGGAGAAGTAGATCAATTGCCCCTTCTATCCTGGTGGATTATGGGAAAGAAAAGAGAGTTGACTAAGTACTATGGAAAGATCTTTCATTTCTTCATTTCCCCCACTCAGGATGAACCCCAAGGAAAGGGACCCAGTGGAAAGATCCAGATGCACATGCCTGAAGATCCTGAAGGAGGGTGCCCAGAAAGATTGTCTTAAAGTATCTCTCCTTCTTTCCGTATATGGTACTCAAACATGTGACCAGATGTTGAGGTGCTGATTGGAGCAGCATACTGGCTAAGACCCAGGGTCTGAGTGAAGTGGTTGCCACATTTAAAATACCATATAAATGCCCTAGACTGTGAGTTCTAGTCACAGATGCTTGTATATCCTCCAAAACGTCAAATAAAACCAGCTGTACCGGAAAGGCTGAGTGGCTGCCTCATGGCAGGACCCAGAAGAGACCAATAAGATTCTAGAGAATGCTACATGAGTTCCAATCATTTGTCTTCTGTGTTGCCATGAGGTTGTCCTTGGAAAAAAAAGCAAGGGATGGAGGCAGGAGTAGAGATGGGGAGAGGAAATCTGAAAAGCATGTATCCAAAAGAGACTGAGTCACTGAAAATACACTGTTCAAACTAGTACAGCCTGCGATGCAAGAAATAGGAAGTTGAAAGTCTCTGCCTTCCCTTCCCAAGGGGATGTGAGGAGATTGTAAAGAAGATCAGCCATGTACTAGAAAATAAAGAAGCTAATTTTCTTTGTACATCTAAGTATAGTACAAGTTCACATGTGACCCAATTGCATCTTTTTACTTTTTCCCAGTCAGACAGAAGAAGTATGCTCTCCTCTCCTTTCTCTTTTCCTCTCTGGTACACCCCACAGAAGTGCTAGGGCTATGGTCAACCTGACAGAAGCAAATTTCTGTGCTTGTTCTCACTGTTAGGAATCTCCATGTAAGGTCATAGAGGACTCCAATGCTTCAAGTTCCCCTGCCTTGAACGCCCCCTACCTCTTCCCCTTCTCCATATGACTGGCTGCCTGTCCTTAGTAAATCAGCTTGCACATGTGTCTCCTACTCCCCATCTTGAGTCAAACACCAGTTCTCTGGGCTCCCACAGCACCCTGCCCACCTCCATCTTCCTCCCTCCTACAATATTTCATGTGTTCACTTACTTTTCTTCTTTCCCTACTGGACTGTGAGCTTCTGGATGCCTGTTCTATGTTTTATTTGCCTTTTCTCAGTACCTAATCTAGTAACTGGAAAACAGAAGATATTAATTCTGGCACTGGGTGTTTATTACTTTTGATTCTGTGTCTCAAATTTTACTACTTTGTACTTTTTGTTCACTCAAATTATTGAGCACCTACCACAGGTCTAGTACTAAATAAAACCCAGCCCTTAAAGTTGAGGAGCTTATAATTCTGTGGGGCAGATAAATACACTGAAATACAATGTGTTGAGTATTTTAAGGAAAAAAAGTGTTGTTAAGCAGAATAGACAAAGCCCTAACTTTCATGAGAAATCAAGGTAGATTTCATATGGGATGATATGTTTTATTTGAATCTCAAAGAATGAGTAAAATTCTGCAAGAAAAGTATAGGTGACACAGAGGGGTGGTCACTGACAGTATGTGAAAAGCAAGGAAAGATAATTCACGTTCACATGTTTAACATTTATTATTCCACCCAAGAGTTGAAATGATGGATATAGGTTGACTAAAAGTGTTAACCATATTTAGTGGGTGGAATCTGGGAGCTAGTTGAATCACAATCCCATGTCTTAGACCTGAGCTTTCAGCACCAACTTAATTTCTAAGTAAAACTACAGACTTCATCATTATATTTAGATTGGCAATGGCTTTCATTCATCTATGCCATCATAAGGTAGGAAAGGATTTTCAGTGTCATCTCTTCCAGTTTCCCTGACAATGTGGAATCCTTCCTGGAGTATCCACGTCAGGAGTTCAACCAATAGTGTGGCCCATGTTCTGGCAATGTTTCCTCTCAAGTAAAATGCTAAAGAGGACAGGTACTGCTTGATCCTAAATGTCTTCTTTACTCATAACCTTAATCTGTTTGAAGATTATATCTGAAGCATATCTGGATTTCCTAACACTTGCTCTGGTTTGAGGAAATGAATAATAGGGGAGAGAGAAATTATGATTTTCAGTGTGTGAAACTCTTGAATACTTATGTGCACTACATCAGAACAATATCTTGCTCTCTCTTTCTCTCTCTCTGTGTCTCTGTGTAGACTATACTTGGCTCTTTCTCTTTATCGGGTTGAGTAAATCTGTCTCTTACATGCTTTGATATGTCTGTCAATAAGATCTCATTATAGATAATGAATATTTAACTATAAACGTAAAACATAGACAATAGCAATATAGAATGTGGACATCAAAAAGTATTTGAACAGATAAAGATACCTACAGTGAAGGCAAAATAATATAAACAATACAAGAAGAATACCATAAATGTAACTTTATAAAGAGATGCTATAGGTGACTAGGTGCCAAATGAATGCTAAAGAAAATAGGTGCTTTAAAGATCAGAGACAAAGGAAGTTATCAGGGGTCTGTATGAGCTCAGGAGAATATCCCAGAAGTGAGGTGGGGTGTGGGGATTGTGGGCTTGAGCTGAGAACAGGAGAATAGGTGGGGTGAGTAGTTATCTTTGGGGAGAGAAAAGGGGATGTGATTAGGAAAGGGCATGAAGAGGACTTCTGGTGAGCCAGCAATGTTCTAGTTTTTGAGTGAAGTGGTAATTACACTTGTGTTCATTTGTTTTATGAAGTTTTCTGTATGTGTTAAATTCCACCATAAAGTAGTTTAGAGAAAAGATTCATGGATGGAAAAGGCTCTGTTAATTAAAAATAAAGTGCTCCTGAAGCCTCCACTATGACACTGGGAGGTCAAAGATGAGTAAGATATAGTCATGGCTCTCTGGAAGCTCCTGTTCTACACACAGGGAGGAGAGGCGGTGACTGGAGATGAGTCCAGAAAGGTAGCCAGGAACAAGGTCATGGACACTTTGTACACAATGCTAAGGCACTTCAACTTTCTCCAATAAATAACGAGAACCCACAAACGGTTTTAGGCAGATTTATGCAATGAGATTTTCATTTTAGAAAGCTAACTCTAGTCATAACATAACATATGGAATGGAAATGAGATAAAACTCAGGGCCAGTATCTCTGATAAAGTCTTATATTGTTTTCACTTTCTCAGATACACGTTTTCATTTCCTAACAGCTTTGAACTTCTGAACAGCTGTCTCACAATCTTATATTTTCCAGAATAGTGTACACAGTCCTTGCCAGTCACAATAAATACAATTTAGCTGCTTTAATCCTTTTTGTTAGAGTAGAAGGAGGAAAATAGAAATATTAGTTGAATAAATGAATGGGCCAAAAATAGAAATATTAGTTGAATAAATGAATGGACCAATGAATTATCTTAATGTCTTTGGCCTCCTAAAACCTATTGAGTTGTGTCGAATTTTATCAGCAACATCTGGTTAGTTCCTAAATTTTTATTTTTCTCCTGATTGCATTTATCCCACCTCTATCTCATTAAATCCCTTTCACCATACCAGGAAATTTCTTTTTAATTTATTTATTTATTATTTTTGGCGGCGCGCAGGCTTTCTCTAACTGCAGCGAGTGGGGGCTACTCTTTGTCGTGGCGAGAGGGCTTCTCATTGCGGTGACTTCTCTTGTTACGGAGCACAGGCTCTAGGCATGCGGGCTTCAGTAGTTGTGGCACGTGGGCTCAGTAGTTGTGGCTCAAGGGCTCTAGAGTGCAGGCTCAGTAGTTGTGGTGCATGGGCTTAGTTGCTCCGTGGCATGTGGGATCTTCCCAGACCAGGGCTCAAACCCATATCCCCTGCATTGGCAGGCGGATTCTTAACCACTGCGCCACCAGGGAAGCCCCATACCAGGAAAATTTAAAGAGGTATTTATAGTAAACAAGCCCCCAGCTGGTATATATCTCTATAAAAATATAATTTTAATTATATTATTTTATATTATAAAAATATATTTAGGGCTCCCCTGGTGGCACAGTGGTTGAGAGTCTGCCTGCTGATGCAGGGGACACGGGTTCGTGTCCCAGTCCGGGAAGATCCCACATGCTGCAGAGCGGCTGGGCCCGTGAGCCATGGCCGCTGAGCCTGCGCGTCCAGAGCCTGTGCTCCGCAACGGGAGAGGCCACAACAATGAGAGGCCCACGTACCGCAAAAAAAAAAAAAAAAATATATATATATATATTTACATTTATATTTATTAATATATTTAAATATACGCTTACATATTTAGTATATTTAAATTTTGTATTTAAAAATATATTTAAATATAAGTTTAAAGGGGGCCATAGCTCTAAGATTTTCTTGTAAGCATTGTGGGTGCTTGTTTACAAGGTTGCATTCAAGGGTCACTGCCCAGAACCCAGATTTCAGGAAATACTGATGGGAAAGAATGAGAAAAAGAGCAAAGGATCAGCAATCATGTCATTGGTGTCAACAGTTCCTCAACTTAATAACACTTGCATCATGTCTGTAGGAGAATCTGAGCTATTTTCAGAATTTTGTTTCCCATGTTCCGACAAGAACCCTTCCCTTTTCTTTTTTATCAAGGGTGGTTTTTTTTTTTTCTTTTAAGTCAATGGTTTTGAGTGGAAAATGCCCTAGAGCAGTAAGAGGAGGAAGGAAGCTCCAGAAAACCTCAGTGATGAGAACAAGGAGCCCCAGTTTTTACAAGAATATTGTGTGGCTCTGTGCATGTGTGTGCATGTGTTTTTGAGGTTGGAGTGGAAAAATGAGAGGGTGGAGTACAGAGGACTTTATCCTCTGCTAATTCTCAACACACCCAGGATAGGGGAAAACTTCAGGAAGGACCTAAGAAAACATGGAAGGTCAGATACAAGCTGAGGTCCAATTTGAAAATCTATATAAGACCCCTTTAGCTTAAACCAGCAAGAAAGTAAAGGTCAGCCAGTGGTCAGGTTTGAAAGTCTCTATCCACCTCTGACAGTAGACTTCAGGATGGAAATCACCAGGCCTTTATCCAGAAAGAAGAGAAGCATAGCCTACAGGGAGAAAATCCTTCTAAGCAGATGTCTACTCCTAACAGTTTCAAGTCCAGGTGTGAAAAAATAAATCAAGACTTATGTACCACATTCTACATATTTGAAAGTTCTAAGTCAAAGTAAGAGGCTGTTAAATTAAATATTTTATATCATCTTACATGGATTATAATAGTTTGGAAAACCAAGTTCAAATTCCAAATTTTCACATTCTGCTCAGAGTTCTGTTCTTGAACGTGGTAACATGACAGAGCTGGTCCCTGGACCCCCAGCCCACAGTCTGCTTCCCCTTTCCACCTCTGGATCTGTTCTGTAATGTGATGAGCCATGAACACATGTGAGTACCCCAGCCTGCCTGTCCAAGCTCTGTCTCTATCCCTACAAATAGCAATTCTGTGGCTAGCCCACGGGCCTAGGCTTGGGTCATCCCTTCGATGAATTTTACAGAGAGAAAGAGGGAGAAAGAGGGTGAGCTCATGGGCCACAGTACAAGGTACTGTGCCTGGGAAGAGAAGAGTCAGGGGAGAGTGGGTGCCCAAAGCAAGCTACATTTTAACTTAATTTAGGGTAACTATACTTTCTCTGATTCAGCATCAGATTTTACACTTGACCAGCAGGATAAAACCAGAGGAAATCTAGGAAACAACCAACCAGTTGTTTTTAGTAAGGACAAGCCAAGCTCATTAAAAGAGTTGAAAGAACTTTAACACAGGAACCCAGAATACTGAATTGTGGTCCCATGTCTATCACTCACCAACAGGTCCACCTCCCAAATTTGTGGGGCCATGGGAAAGAGTACAAATGGTCTTCCTCATATCATACACCTAGCTATGTGAAAGTTAAAATCAAGTCTCAAACTGTTAAATAAAATATGCCCTGTCCTATTACTCTGACAAATATGCCTTCATAATGATCTGGAAGACCAGGTACAAATTCAGAATTGTTAGCCTCTTCAAACTTGGTATGGAAGATTGCTGCACCCCTACCCTTGCTCTTCCAGCCCTTGGCTCCTTCCTACACACTGAGGGATCTCACACCTTAACTTACACATCCAAGGTATGTCCACAGCACTCCCCACTCCCTACCCTTTCCATCCTTGATGTAGACTGCTGCCCTGATAACTCGGAGGCCTAAAGAAGGGCACAACACAGGCGTGGTTCACTCACTAGACGACTGGCCCAGGGAAAAGCCCAAGCAAGTAAGCCTGGAAGCAGGTAAATATGGTATAGTCCACAGGCTCCATGTAGGCATATCCACTTGGACCTGCCAGCTCCTTACCAGGGAAGGGGGCAGCCAAGGAAAGGCTAGCATGTGGCCCATGGGCTGCCAGTACTACTACACATGCACTTGGCCCCAGGAACAACCTGCCCCTTATGGCCCTTGTCAGGCATCTGAACTCTATCATTGACCCCAAGGAGAAGAATCTGAATGAGATGTTGTTTTGTGAGCCACTATGATTCAGGCTTCACAGCCTTCTCATACCCTGAAAATTCATCCAGCGGGGACAGGAAACTGGGAGCTGAAAAACTTGACCAATTCAGACCACCTGCCGAGGCAGCAGCTGTCAGCTATTGAGGAGACGTTCTTCGAGATCTCAGGGCTGGAGTTCTCTTAGGCCTTATCTTAGGGCAAGAAGTTATAGCTGTGGCATTTAATAGCAAGTGGTGAAGATGAAAGAAAATTTCCCAGCTTCTATTAGTAAAAAACAAATTTTGTATTGGTAAAAGAATAGATAAATAGATCAATGGAACATAATAGAGAACTCAGAAATAGACCACATAATACAGTCAACTGATTTCTGACAAAGGCAAAGGCAGTACAATGGAGCAAAGATAGTCTTTTCAGCAAATGGTGCTGGAAGATCTCGACATCACATGTCAAAAAACAAAAGAATCTAAACACATACATTACACCCTTCACAAAAGTTAACTCAAAATGGACCACAGATCTAAATGCAAAAGGAAAAACTATAAAACTCCTAGAAGATAACATAGGAGAAAACACAGCAGAAATGACCTCAGGTTTGGTGATAACTTTTTAGATACCACACCAAAGGCAGGATCCAGGAATGAATTGATAAACTGGACTTCATTAAAATTAAAATTTTCTGCTCTGTGAAAGATACTGTCAAGAGAATGGGGGTGATTATGATGTCTCAATGCAAATTCATCAATTATAACAAATGTATCACTCTAGAGGGCGTTGTTAATAATGGGGGAGGCTATGCATAGGTGGGGGTAGAGAGAATATAGGAATATATAGAAATCTCCTTTCAAGCATGCCGTGAACCTAAAACTGCTCTAAAAAGTAACGTCCATATTTTAAAAAGTATCCAGGCAAAACAGAAACCAAAAAAAATTTTTTTTTGGATCAGTCATAAAAGATTGAATTATCTTTCTATTCTCTCTATAGAGAGTATTACCAATAATACTTATCAGTAAGAGGTGATAGAGTATGCAGTCATAAATGTAGGGATAATTACGGTAGAGGAATGTAAGACAGACACTGTTTCAAACTTATTTTTAAAGAGATATTGCTATAGACTGATTTGTGTCCCCTTAAAATTCACATGTTGAAATCCTAAGCTTCAATGTGATGGTATTAGGAGGTGAGGACTTTGGGAGGTGATTAGGTCATGAGAGTGAAGCCCTCATGAATGGAATTAGTGCCCTAATAAAAGAGACCCCCAAAGAGCTCCCTCACCCCTTCTACCATGCGAAGACACAGTGAGAAAACAGCTCTCTGTGCACCAGAAGTCCACACCAAACATGGAATCTGCCAGTGCCTCAATCTTGAACTTCCCAGCCTTCAAAAGTGTAAGAAATAAATTTCTGATGTTTATAAGCCACCCAGTCTATGGTTTTCTGTTAGAGACGTCTGAATAGACTAAGGCAGAAATCCAGGAACTAAAAAAAAAAAATAAAAAAAATTTTAAATAAATAAAAACAAAACAAAACGCAGTACCCCACCCACTCCTACCAGTTTTTGAGCATTAACTATATTCCAAATACTAGTACTTGCTTTATAGATTTCCTCATGCAATCCTCTTTATCCCCATTTCAGAGATGGGGCAGGAAGAGGTTAAAGAATGTGTGGGAAGGCACACAGGTAGTACTTGATGGTGCCAGGACTTGAACCCAGGTGGCTGGCTCTTTAGAACATACTCTTAAGCACTGAGCCTCACTGTCTTCCCGGATCCTCACTGAGCATGGAAAAAAAAGTTGTATCCGGGGCTTCCCTGGTGGCGCAGTGGTTGAGAGTCCGCCTGCCGATGCGGGGGACGTGGGCTCCTGCCCCGGTCCGGGTGGATCCCGCGTGCCGCAGAGCGGCTGGGCCCGTGGGCCATGGCCACTGGGCCTGCGCGTCCGGAGCCTGTGCTCTGCGGCGGGGGAGGCCACAGCAGTGAGAAGCCCGCGTACCACAGGAAAAAAAAAAAAAAAAGTTGTATCCTAATCCCATCTACTAGTCCTGCAATCCTGGACTGATGTATTTAATCTCTCTGTCCTCATTTGTAAAATAGAGGAAACAGTATCTCTCCTAGGGCTGTGCTAAGAACTGGAGGAAATAAGATAAGTGCCCAGCACAAGGATAGAAGAGCGAGGTATTCAGTAAGTGTTGGTTCCTCCCTTCCCTCTTTCCTCCTGTTGGGCTGCAGTCAGCACGCCTACAAAGCCTGGACTTGTCCAACTTTAAGACGGAAGAAAGCCCAGAGTCAGCAACAGAGACATCAACGGTTTCATGGTTGGGGAGCTTACACGTTTGAAGCAAGGTCCTGGAGCGACTTCCCACAGCGGCCGGCAGGACATGGCAGCAGGCTTCCCTCCTGGGAGGAACGGAAGATTGCCAATTAGAGTGGGAATTGAAATCAGGTTGGCTCTTCAGTTACCAGGGAAACTAGCAGAGGGGCATGCCCCACCCCTTTGATTAGAACAATCACTAGCTGGGGTCTGGGGCAAGTACGTAGGAAGGTCAGCCATTGTAAATAGGGTATAGGTGAAGCAGGCACTGGTCCCCGGGGGGTTGGTACAGAGAGCAAGAGAACAGCCATCTTGAGTGGCTTGATCATACACCTTCCTTCCTTGTTTCTTTGGCTACTTGGCTCTTTCTTTTGGCTACTTGAATGCACAATTCACGGAAATAATATTGATTTTCCTTTTGGCATATTTTCTAACCAAACATGTCCCTCTACCTGTCTTACCTTGTTTCTGTTGTGATCACGTGGATGCTCATTTTGTTTGCTTTTGTAATATGCTACCACAATTTTTTTTTTTTTTTTTTGAGGGAGAAGAAGGCAGGGTGTGATTTATAAATTAAGTAAATGAAAGTATGAGGCCCTGCGGACCAACGTAACTCTGTCATCAGTACTGGAAATGATCTTGCAAAGCATGTGTCTTTTTCGCTGAAGTCAGCAGTTCTGTTTTGACACAGAAGGACAGAATAACCCCCTGAGGAAGTCTGTTCTTCAATTCCTGCACAAGCAGTTTAAGGGCTGGCATTTGTTTGTTTAGCCTGGGCTGCCTTCTACTTTCTTTAACGGTGAGCCTCCTGTGAGCTGCAGCTTCCTGATTTTCCAGGTGGGTCACAAATCAGCTGTGTGAAATAAAGGTGCTGGCACAGATCTGGAGGATCAATTTTCTGTCCTGAGAAGAACAAGTTATTTTATCCTTTGCTAAAGGTGGTTAAAGGACCCTTCCACAGAGGCGGGGGGGAAAAATCTACTCCTTAAAATCAGAGGAGCAGACTGATCAGGAAAGTGGATTTCATCCCTTGCAGCTGTGTCTCCATTCAGTGGGTGGATTCAAGAAAGCAAGTCTGAGCTGCCTGTTCCTCCCACTGGGCAAGGATGCCACTTTTTTTCCTAACCAAAAGACTTCCACCCACCAGAGATTCCTCCTGGGCTGGCCCAAGCTATTTGCATCACAGCTGCTCCCTCCCAGCCCCAATTGCATCATCAAAGCAGAAGCTCTGGAGGGATGTTATCTCTGCCAGTTTCTCTAAGTTGTGATTACTTTAAAAAGTGAAACCAAATATCTACTTCTTTCACTGGGCACACTCCTGAGGAGCTGCAGCTACTTGCTGGATTAGCCAGGCAAAGGCGGGAGGCTTGGGCTCAGAAACGGATCCAGACTCCTCCTTTCACGCATCAGAGCCCTGTCCCACCCTCAAACCTTTGTTGACCTGCCTTTATTCCCCCAACTGCCGGATTCTTTAGTGGTCCCATAAGGTCCTGCCTCCCTAATACCAGGAGATCCAGGCTGGGTTCCTGCTCCTGGAGAGATGCAGGGGCTTGGAGTAGACCCCTGGGGTTTGGTGCCAAGGTAATTCTACCACCCTGAGGACTTGGAATAATGATTCTTCTTGAAGTCGTGCAAAATATGCCAGTGGAACACTGACTTGTGCCTAATTAAAGGAGGCTTTGCAAGTACCAAACCTACCCCCTTCCCTTTTTTGGGTTCCTTGTTATGTAAAGTCTGAGAAGGATTTTTTTTTTTCTTTTTAATAAAGAAAGTCCAGAAAGGACAACCCAGCATGTTCTCCTTAATCTCTGGTGTACCTGTAGGTTCAGGGGGGACTCCAGTTTGAAGACCCAGCTATGAACATCCTATTACACTGATCCAGCGCTCCGCTCCTCTCCTCTCCCTTTGCCCACTTCTCTCTCAGGTTTGGTTTTACTGAACTAGTGGTTCCCTTCTCAGCTGCAGTGTGTGGAGCTACATCATGGACTTCCTGCCTGACTTTGCTGGCCTTGTACAGACTCTTCAGTCACCTCCTGCCCTGAGGTGGGGAGAGCGGAGCCAGGTTCTTGTGAATGAAAAGGAAGGAGTCATCACAGGGCACACACCTCACTTGCACCTCTTCTCGACCAGCTTCCCAGGTATTGACTTGTGCTAACAACAAAAGGGACATTTCTTGGGTGCATGTTTCCACATCTCAACTTCAAACAGCACAAACTTGCTCAATCCCAAAGCCTAAAAGACATGCTCTGCAGATAATAATGAGTTCTAATTTAATTCCTTAGATTCTTTCTTGAATTCCAAACATCGCTAGCCTGGACTTGTACCTAGGGGGCAGTTTTTTTCCACTGAATGCTCCAACACGTTACCTTTTTCAAATTCAAGTTACCAGGTATTTTCATAAAGCTCAGGATCTTGTCTTAGTTGCTGAGAAGAACTAGCCTCAAAATGTTTTTTTTACAAAGTAAATAAATGTCTCAAGAAATAAAAAAAAAATGTTTAAAAATTTTCTTCAGGCATGTTTTTGAGTCAAGGGCAATCTAGAAATAACTGGATGTCTTCAGTCCTTCAGGCAAATGCTATTCCAAGCAGACCTAACTGAAGAAAGTGCTCCACATGGCATGTTTTTTATGGCACCCTCACTGGAGACCAGAAACTCATGTCCTTATTTTTGTGAAATGTCTCACACACAACTCTTAAGGATAAGGAGTTAGCCAGGTCAACAATGTAATAAAACCCAACTGGAGCTGGGTACTCAATGCTGCTAGGACTCCCTTTCAGTCTCTTTCACATTTCTCTGCCCATGGATCTCATCCTCTCTCATTGCTGAGTGGTCTTCTCCACATTGGGGTAAAACATGGTCACCAGCCAACACTTGAGTTTGACCTCTTGCAACTTTTACTACCAGAGATGGTCTAACTGATCTTTCCCTCTCTCTCTCTCCTTCTCTCTCTCTCTCTCTCCTCCTCCTCTCTCTCTCTGTCTCTCTCTCCCCTCAAGCCCAAAAGTCCTTGGGCAGAGAATTCATTGATTCAGCTTGGGAGACCCAGGGCATGGTCTACTCTGACCAGACACTGGGAACAATGAAATATAGTCATGGGAAACCAAAATGTTTCGAATGGTTGGAGTGGGGAAGTAACCATTGGCTGAGATCATGAACGATCTTCTATAACAGATTTGGGTTTACTTTGAAGGTAATGAAGGAGTCATTGAAGGATTTTAAACAGGGTAGTGGCCGGACAACTGCATATTTTAATGAGCACACTGTAATGTGGCAGAGAAAGCTTGGAGGGGATTGAATGAGTGCAGCTGTGCATCAGTGAACTACGTCTCCCTTCTACACATCTGTGCCTCATACAAGATTCAGGCCCAGAGCAGCCATGACCTGGGCCCCAGCATTAGCCTTTGGCCAGATCAACAGCTAGGATGCCTTGCCACTTTAACTGGATGGCCAGAATCTAGTGGAACACATATATCCCTGACCCGGAGGAAAGGTAGAAAGTATCTGTGGGTTCTGCTCTCAAGGAGGCTTTGTCACCATGTTCTCTGTGCCCCTGCTAGCTGTGAGAGAATGCACGTAAGGAGTTCAGGTACTAGGGAACAGACTTCCTTTCTCTTCCTGGAGTACATTATGGCCCTGCAGTGAGGGGAAAAAATTATTTTTAATTGCATGTTTATGAACTGCTGCAGGAGTGTCTCCAGTTAAGTGCAGGGGAGGAAAAAGTATTAGGTTCCTTGGCTGGGCCTGAAAATTAAACTGACAAAGACAGATTAACAGGAGAAAAGTCATACATATTTATTTAATGTAAGTTTTACATGACTCTGGAGCCTTTATAGGGAAATAAAAACCTGAAGAAATAGTTAAGCCTGAGTGTTTCTATACTAGGTTTGATGAAGAGTGGGAAGTCATGGAAAAACATGATAGAACAAAGGGATATGAGCTAAAGGTAGTAAACTGGGAAACTTAGCAAGACATGTTCCTCTGGATTCCTCTTAGCATCCCTCCATCTTTGGAAATAAGAATCCTTTTTTCCTGCAGGTATAGAAAGTGCTGCTTCAGGGGAGAAGGGGACATTCAGAATTCTCCCTGCACCTGTCAGGTCTCTATTTTTTTCTAGCTTCCAATATTCAATGATGTCAAGGCACCATGTTTCAGAGTAATGTTTTCTGAACCCCATCAAGTAACCCCTATTGGAAGCTGTTTTGCACCTCTTCCCTAATGTGGCCTCTTGAGGAATAAAATCTTGTTATTTATGTTGTCTATTTGCTGCAGGTCAGTTTGCTCATTGCTTCCTTCTCAGAAATATTACCTGTTATGTCCAATTAATGGTTCATGTCTAGCAACTCTAGGGCGAGGGCTCTGAATTGTCCGTGCCACTCTTGAACCACACCACCAAGAGAGTTAGAAGCTGCTTCTCTCCCCTGTCACTGAGAACTGATGTTCCATTACCTGCTTTCCTCTTTAATGAGAAATAAGCTTTGACGTATGCCATAGACCAATTTACCTACGAAATTTAGCTTTAACTAAACACTGTCCAAAAGCGTCCTTGCTGGACCTGATAGTTAACCTCAGCCAGCAAGTGTGGATCAGCCCTGGCCTCTACAAAAACCATAAAGACAGCCCCATAAACCCCATGGTCCCTCAGCTCCTGGCTTTTCTTTAATAAACTTTCATTGTTGAAGGGGGGAAAACTAAGCATGTGATAAAACCTACATTAGATTTTACCTCAGGACATTTTTATTACTTATATTATTCAGTAGAGTCCAAATGAAAGGTTGAAAACAACCTAACATTTTGGGTAAATTACTCCCCCCAAAAAAGACTTTTTTTTTTTTTTTTTCAGTGAGTCAACAGAGAGAAAGTAATGATGAATCTTCAGAGGCCAAAAACCAGGAGAAAGTGGGAACCCAGAGAAGTCAGGCAACATTTGAGTTCATAATGGCTGAGAATTTTCCAGAATAGATAAACGACATCTACTCTCAGATTGAGGCCCCAAACAAGGTCAATGAAAGGAAACCTACATCTAGACACATTGTGCTGAATACCATCATCAGCACTTGACATTGGTTTCCAACCCCCTTCTGTGGTTTGGTTGGGTTTGGATTGGTTGGTAATCTGAAAAACTATAGACCACATTTCCCAGACTCTTTCTCAGCTGAGGTCCTGGATGTGACTGAGCTTCTGCCTGGGCTCTCCTGTGAAACTTGGAAGGCAGAAGGGAGGCAAGGCCATCTTCCTGCGGCAGCTCTGTCTGGGGAGTATGGTCCTGAGACATGAGTGTTTCAAGACAGTGGTGGCAACTGGACGCAGTGATCCAGCACCCGACAGGCCCCAGCGTTGTGGGGATATAAGCACTGAGGCGTTTGGGATGATGGACACAGCATTCCTCTGTTTGGTCACCCACCTGGTGGAGCTTCCTGACTTCTCACTGCAGCTACAGCGGTGAGTCCCAGTCCCAGGAGTAAGGACAGCCCCCGCCTCCCACCGTGTTAAATGGTGTTCAACTGTTCCCTGTGTTAAATCTCACTCTCCTCACTCCCAACTCTGAGGAGCACAGTAGGGGCCTCTCATGATCCAGACCATCAACTACCGGAGAAGAAATGGAAAAGATAACAGAACATCATCACTCCCCAATGTGTGGGGTTCACCCTGAGGGGCCGTTGCCATTCCTTCTCTCTCTTTGTCTTTGTCTCAGGTGGAGCCCCTTATTCTCGGTGCCTGCCTGAGAAGGGTCCCTAATTGGCAAAAAGGCTGGAAGCTCTGCTTTGGCCTTCTGATTACCTGTGTCATCTGCCCTGCAATGCTGAGACTCTGCCACCGTCCCCTTGGACAGGTTTCCTCCCTCTTGGTTCAGGGAACCCTTGCTAACAGTCTCTTCCACGTTGTTTTTTCTGCTTTTCTTCCTTTTTCTTCTTCCTTTTCTTCCATTTTCTTTCCTTGATAAAATCTGCAGTCTTCTAAGTGTAATTATAGCTCTTGGGGTTGTTGGTTCTGCTTTTAACATTTTTTTCTTTTTTAAAAATTTATTTATTTATTTTTGGCTGCGTCGGGTCTTAGTTGCAGCACATGGGATCTTCATTGAGGCATGCAGGATCTTTCGTTGTGGCACGTGGGCTCTTCGTTGCAGCACGCAGGCTTGTCTCCAGTTGTGACCTGTGGGTTTTTTCTCTTCTCTACTTGTGGCTTGCAGGCTCTAGGGCACATGGGCTCTGTAGTTCTGGCGTGCGGGTTCCAGAGCATGTGGGCTCTGTAGTTTGCAGCACATGGACTCTCTAGTTGAGGCACGCGAGCTCAGTAGTTGTGGCATGCAGGGTTAGTTGCCCTGTGGCATGTAGGATCTTAGTTCCCCTGTGGCATGTAGGATCTTAGTTCCCTGACCAGGGATCGAACCCACGTCCCCTGCATTGGAAGGTGGATTCTTTACCACTGGACCACTAGGGAAGTCCCAACATTTTTTTCTTAACAATTAATTTTTTCAGCTTTTGTTTTACTTCATTTCTGCTTGTTTTCTTAGGACTTTTAATGTGCTTTTTTCCCCTATATAATCAAGGTAAATGCTTTATTTATTTGCTCTTTATTTTTTTTAACAGTGAAAGCACTGACAACTATGAATTGACCTCTGAGTATTTCTGTGACTCCATCCCCAAGACTTTCTATATTACGAAGATTTCTAATTTTTGTTATTTACTCCAAGGTCTGTTATTAAGTAATTGGCTTATGTCTTATTTTAGTGGTTATATTGGAGATTTTTAAACATTTTCCATATGGTATTCCTGTTATTCATTTGAATTCTTACATCAATAAAAGTAATAGCAATAAAGTATTACTAATAACTATTTCTCACCTTATTATACTGTGACCAGAGAATATAACCTGGAGAATTTCTTCTATTGTTAATTTATTCAGATCCAAGGAAACTACTTCTACTCATTAAGAAATTCCTTGTGCTTGTTTTCTATTTTCCCTGTGAGAATTTTAGAGAAGCAAAAGTCTTGTTTGTATTTTCTGATGTTCTCAGTATATGTTCTCAAACTTATGTAGACACCTAAAGGTGAACAAAGTATGCAGATATCTGAAGCCATGAGCCTCCTAGATGTCACTCGAAGTGTAAAATCTAAAACTTCTCTGTAGCAAATGAAAGGGAAACTCTCCCTTCAATGAGCCGGATTCCTAGCATAATCTTCTCTCTCAATTTCAAAATTTCCCATGTCACTCATACATCCAGACATTTCCCATTGAGTTTGTGTGGTATACTCTCTCTTTATGTCATTACTCATTCCTTAAGTATCTACTCCGCTGACCAAATCATTCCAGCAGAGTGATTTATACCACCATTTCTCCCTGGCACATGCCATTTTGCAATTTCTTGTTTGCAATTATAAATCTTCTACATGGGGAGGAAGTAGTATATTTTATTTATTTTGGCATCCCCAGGGCATAACTCGCTACTCACTGCACATATGTTTGCTGAATTTAGTTTGATGTTGAAAGAATTTTATCTTTAACAAAACATTTACCTGTCCTTTATTTCTATAACAAGATGTTAGAAAGAGATACATGCCCCTTCATCTCCCTCATAAGAGGGGTGTGGGCTTCCACGGGGCCACTGAAAGAGCTTAACATGTGACCTCTATAGGTCATAAGGGTGTGCAGTCTAATGTCCACCCAGAGAATATCAACTCAAAATATGAGCCAACTGTTCTGGTGGCAAGGACAGGGGAAGTACTGTTACATTGAGATTAGCCAACACTACTAGAGTTTGTCAGGGCAAGCGATATTGATGGGAACCAGATGTGAGAGCTCATCTTGGGTGCTTGTCCTATACAGCCTCCTAAAGAGGCAGCAGAACCCCAGCAAAAAGTTGGAGATGAAAGCCGGACTACCAGAAACTACAGGAGGCACAAGTAACCATCTAGATTAGGGAAGTGTCTTCTCAGGACAAGGGAACTTGAAGTCTGAGAGACTTGATCTTGGCTTCCAAAGAGCCACCAAAGTGCTTCATGAAAGACTCTGCTTTCAACAGCTGCCATATATAAACTGACTCTATTTGGTCGGTTCAACTGATGCTTTTTCTATCCCTTTTACACTCCCAGACCAGCAGGTTGGGGAAGGATGAGAGTATTGATAGGGAGATGGAGAAGCAGCCAACCACGTTCCCCTTCCCTACTAGAAGCGTCCAGGCTGAGACAGGCTGATCCAGGAGTAGGAAGAGATAAGCCATTAAATCACATTTTGATATCTGTTTAATATCTCCTCCTGGATATTCTAATTACCGACTTCAGACTGTGTTTGTTACTTGAAGCAACCCTACCTCCTGAACATAAAAGCCTTGGGATCCACTAGAGTTTTCATAGGAGAATAGGAAAGAGTATTTCTTCTCCTCTGAAGAAACATTAAAGGGATGGAGGGAGGCAATGAACTCATACTCTGCTTATATCATGAGTTATACATGGTGACTCTACTGCTTCAACTTCATGTGATCCACTCGATAACCAGTGAGGGATGAAGGGCAATTCTAAAGCCAAGACCCACAAATGTTATCAAGAGGCAACAGAATGTCAGCTAGGTCTCTTAGTTGCAAAAACTATCAATAGCTAGTTTAAGCAGAAAAGGAATTTATTATGGGATATTAGGTAGCTCAAGGGTCCAGAGAAATAAACTTATGGCTGAGTTTCCAAAAACTCCTCCCAGAACTTCACCACAGAACAGCACTTTCAACATTGGTCCCAGAACCAAGCCACTGCCACCTGCACCCAGCCCTTTTCCTTACATTATTTACTCCAAAGTTACATGTCTGATTGGTGGAATCTAGATTACATGCCAGCACCATCCTATGCAACAAAGGTGGGAATCATAACAGGAGAACAATCAAAGTATAGAGTCTATTTAAAAGACTTTGGACAGCCACAAATGACAGATGTCCTTATTCTGGTTTATTCTGGCTTCTCATCCTGTTTATTGCACTGTGGAGTAATTCTTGACTTTTTTCCAAAGCCTTGAGAAATGTCTAGGTTTTGTAACTCTTCTTGGCAATAGAAGTTTTCTGCCTGTTAGGATCCACAAAGATTGCAAGTTGCAGGGCAAGCTGCCTAGCATTTTTATTTTTTCTGCTACTCAATCAGAAATCTTAATATTCATCTACAGCTTACCACATCCATGAAGACGTCTCGGGGAGCTCCAACTTACAATGACTTCTTTTGCCAATACTAAGTTTCATGTTGTGGGATTTCCTTAAGTTTTTGTTCATCTTTGTGTTGGGGAACTTGACTTGTTTTAAGTAACAATTTTGTGTTAGTTATTTTAAACACAAAATTATTCAAGAAAATCATAAGCAGTGTAATTCACTCTTGGCAAACAAATACTTCCAGCCAGGTTTCAGTCTCTCCATAGACACAGACCCCAAGGCAAGTTAACATTTGGCAAATTATTATCTATTCAGAAAGGAAAAAAAGATCATGAAAGTGTAACAAAAGCTGGGGAAAAAAAGTCAAATTTATGCGAAGAGTTGGCGGTATCAGTGCAATATTTGGCACATGGTGACATTCTCCTCTAAACCCATTACTCAACCTCAAAAGAGCCAGACCAATCCCTTGGGTTTTGTTTGGTTTAAATTAGAGATGATATTTTCCCTGAAGAAATAACCATCCTTGATTGAATTTTCCTCTAAGCCATGGTATGTGGGAAAAGAGGAGAAGGAGGAAGAGTGAGGAGTGCGTATTGATAAAGGCAAGTCATAGACAAAAGTGGAAATCTGCTATTTTCTCTTGCTTCTGTGGAACAAAAGGCTGTATCATGTGACATCAGGGGAACCAAAAGGACCACCCACTTCTTTCATAGGAGTTACACTCTGACCTCTTTTTACAGGAAAATAGCCCTATTAGAAGAAGCTCATGCAGATAAATCCATGATTTTCATTTTGGTATGAATTCATTCATTCATTCATTCATTCATTCACTAGTCACCACACATTTACTGACTGGCTGTAAGGTACCAGGATTGCAGTAGATATTAGAGATAAAACTGTAGACATGACACAGTTCTTGCTATCACTGACCCTAAGACCCAGTAAAGGAAGCAGGTAAGCAATTTATCAATTATAGTTGATACCAGACAGGATAGAAGGTATAGGATTTAATGGAAATGGGTAGGAAGGATAACTGTTTAGACTTAGAATGAAAAGGAAGCTTTCCTGGAATAAGTGATAATTAAGACTAGAATGAAGAGTAGACATTAAACTAGTCAAAGGGAGGGAAGAAAGCATTTTAGGCAGAGAGATTAGAAAACAGGCTTAAGGAACTGAAACTAATTTATTATGCTTTAGATATAGGTCTTTGAGGGTTGAGGACAAAAGTGGGTAGAACATGAGGCTGAAGAGATAGATACCAGACCTTAAGACACGAATATCATTTAGAAATTATGTATGGATGTGAGAAATGGCAGTCACCAAAACACCATTTAAATAAGATAGTGGGTTATTTTTCTCTCATGTAAAACAAATCCAGAAGTAGACAGTCCAAACTATTTCCATGATGGAGGAACCATCAAAGATTTCAGCTCATTCTTACTTTCAGTTCTGCCATCTTTATGGCAGGACCCCTCTCCACAAGACCATTTCAAGGTCTCACGATGGCCACTTCAGCTTGAGCCACTATTTCTTTCAGTCAAGGAGATGGAAGGAGAGAGAAAAAGCAACAGGTTACAGTCCCCCTGAGTTAGTTTCCTTTTGGTGGAGCTTTTCAAGATGCCACACTTGACATTTTGGCTTATATCTCACTGGCCAGAATTTAGTCATACAACCATTCCTATCTGTAAGGAGTGCTTGGAAATGTAGTTTCTTAGTTGAGCACAATTGCTCTCCCTAACAAAATCAAGGTTCTGTTAGTAAGGAAGAAGGAGAAAACAATATTAAGGGGAATTAGTAGTCTTTGCTATGTCATTCCATGTTAATTCTACCTTGAGGGCATTGGAGACTCATCCAAGAGTTTCAAGCCAAGAAGTGACCTGGTCAAAGTTGTATTTTCAAAAGGACCTCTTACATGCGGGGTAGAGCCAGGATTGGAGGAGACTTGATTGGTGGCAAGGGGACCTATTAGGAGGTGTTGAATAAAACCAGGCGATAGGTGATGGTGGCCCAAAAGTGTGATTTGATAAGGATAGAATGTGAGACCAGGAGCATAAAAGAGTAAAGATAAGGATCTTGCTGGCATCAAAGACAAATCTCACCCACTTACCATTGTATTTGATATGGCTCATCCCCACTCAGTCTCATTTTCTGGGCAAAGCAAGCCAACGTTGCATTTAACTCAGCTCTTTGGATGTCACTCTACAACTGAGGTAATCAGAGTGCTTGTCCCATGAGTTTTTAAATGTTATAAAACCATTCATATTACATATGCACATCCATTTATATAATTTTATATAAATCCATAAATAAGACTTCACAAATCCTATTGTTTTTGATGAAATATTTGATGCATGCAAAATAATATGTACATTATGGAACACAGTAATAAAACACTCATTACCCCCATCCAACTTAAGAATCAGAATGTTAGCAATACTTCCTCATGTTTAAAAGCCCTCACCCACAGAGAGTCAAAATATCCATGCTTTTTGGCCACCTATGACCATGCTCTTTATATACAGAGAGAGGTGACAGCAATATGCGACCTCAGTGGCCTTATATTTTCCCCAGTGCCATAAGTTACCCTAAAACCATAACAATAATAGCTAGCATGTAATCAGTGCTTATTATACGCCAGGCACTCTTCTAAATGTTTTACATACATGAAATAACTTAATCTCCTCAATGATTCTGTGAAGTAACTATTACTCTCCTCCTTATTTTACAGATGAACAAACTGAGGCATAGTCTAGTATTTTGCCCAAGGTCACACAGCTAATGAATGGTAAAACCAAGGTTCAAAGAGGTCATCTGGCTTTCGCATCTGTTTCTAGCCACCATACTGTCCCATTGCCTGTAGATGTATGACAACACTGATGGTAGTGGTGCTGGTGGCAGTGCTGGTGGTACCTTTTCCCCTTAAATATGGCTGGTCCTCTAGTAGAGTGTTAGATTCAGAAGTTTTAGAGATTATACTGACAGATTTATCCATCCCATAGATTTAGAACTTCTTGACAATAAGAATTAGGACGAGAAATTACAGATCTAAGGCCCAGGGTTGTGACGTGTGTGGCAGACTTTATTCTGGAACCCAAGGGTCTTACCTTAAGTACATCTCTTATTCTAGTACACCAGACTGGCTAGGTTACAAAGGATACCTTAACTGTTGACTTGCAAATAAAGCATAGGTCATGAATTAAACCAGACAAGTCAGTGGTGAAGTTTTCATCTCTCTCCTTGATCACTACTGCAAGGAATCTAGAGACTTTTTTGTTTGTAAAAACTCCAGGTGAGTCATTTATAATCTCTTTTGAACAGAGATGTGGAGTCTAAGGTCTCTTTGGGGTAGTGGTGAATAAGGTTGTACTCCAGGCGCCTAAAACAGTGCATGGCAAGATATGAGCTCCATGAAAATTAGTTGTTAACATCATAACCATGATTCTATGATTTTAAAGTAGGAAAAGCCCCTTGGAAAATAATTGATGTGAAGACCCCACTGCTCTTTGTATGCAAGACTTTTTAAATTGTTGTATAACATATTTAGACTTCTGAGGAATAATGTTTGTAGTACTGCCATATTGCTTGACTTAACCTGTACAACGACATTAGAAAGTACACAAAAGCAATTGTCACCAAATTACAGAAGTGATGTAAAGCTTACATTTGACCAATTGTATTTTTAATACAAATATAAACAGGATTATTCCCCACCAATACGCATTAATCCCAGCATAGTTAGGAACCAGACCAACAGTTTCACAAGTTTCAAGCTATGTCTAGAGGTACAACAGGTGTAAAAAATGATAAAGGTAGATTTACGATCTGATTCCTTGATGCTCTGAGATTTTAAATATGGCTCTGTGAGTTGTTCTATATATAGTCAATTTCTTATTCTCTCCAACTGTTTTAGCTGAGCAATCCTAGTTACTGAAAAAAAAAAAAAATCCTAGACTCTCAATAACTTAAAGCAGTGGAAATTGCTTGTGTATGTAGGCCAAAAAGGTGTTTCTGATTGATAACGAGAGACAGGAAAGAGACTATTTCATGCAGTCAGTTACAGACCCAGGCTGAAGAAGGCTTCAAAGTTTCGCTGGAGATCAATATCCAGCCAGTATATAGGAGAAGAGCATAGAGTATTGCAAGTAGGAGGCAGAGAGAAAAGGAGACAGTTTTGTCAATTAGCTAGTAGTCTCTGCTATTGTAAACCTCAGTTTTCTCATCTGTAAAATGCTAAGTCTGCCTTTTTTAAAACTTTCTTAAGCCCATAGAAGTTTCAATAATAAAATAAAAACCATCAGGCCTACTACTTCATACAAATCATAAAGTCTGCACCATTTGCTAATGATGCAAAATATTCCATTTATCTTATTCATCTTTCTTGCAAACCCACAAAATTTTCTCTCTACTTCTTTTAGAGGCTCTTATGTCTTTGGTTTCTGTTAAATAAGACTCTACAAGTAGTGACTAAAGATTATTAAATATCTTGAAAATGTCGAGAACTGAACTGTGCTTAGTGCTCCATTTCACCCTCACAACAATCCAGTGAGATATGTTTCATTACCCCTATTTGTACAGTGGTGGAGCAGGGAAGGCAATGAATAGGGGACCTACAATTAAGTAATTAGCCAAAGGACACAGCTGATAAGTGATGGTAAAATCCCAACTTGAAGTCAAGCCTCCTTTGATTCCAAATTTTGGGTTTATACCAATCATATTATTCTACTTCCTTTCTATCTCTCTCGGATTCTCCAGAACACCTACAGTGTCAGGCACCTGGTGAAAGAAACTGAACAAATACTTGTTCAAATAAATTGAATTGAAGTAATAATAAACCTCTATTGTAAACCTCAAGTTTAATAAACCTCTATTGTAAATCTTTGTTTTTGAAGGACATTTATATTGTCCCTTCCTTGATTGTCTTCTCCATGCCTGCTTTATTTTTGCTTTTCCTTCACTGCATTCCCTTCCCTTTCTTGATGGTCCCAAGGGCCATCTCAGCCCTCCTAAGAAGGAAGCTTTTATTTAGGGAATTATAGCATACATTGTGCTGCCTGCCACTTAGCCACTTGAGAATTTCTGGCAAAAGTCTTATGAAGAGCATGACTTACTGCAATTTGAGAGAGTTTCCTGTCTATTTAACTTTATGGGAAGAACATTAATTCAATGGAATGTGGATCTAGACTCAACTGTCTGCTCGTCTAGACTTAGCTTGGGATACTATTTTTTCTCCAGTCTCCTTAGCTAGATATTTATTCCTCTTCCAGCAAGACTCCTGTTGCATGCCAAATGAGATATGTTTTCAACTAACACTAAATTAACAGGGAAGTCAGCCAAGCCAGAAGAAAGTCATGCTTTTTTTTCTCGTCTAAGAGCAACTGGCAGAAGTCTCCTCTTACAAGTATCTTCTGCTTGTAAGCAGGTGGCTAGGCTACAGACTCAGAATGAATTCTACAGCTATAAAGAAGGTGTGGGCAGGTGATTAACAAAGGTGGGATTACTTTTTTGTGGGTAATTATGGTTTATGAGGCTTGTCTAACAAATTATACCCATAGGAACGAACTACCTTCAGAAAACAATAAAAGTATGGGTCCTTAGGAAGCTATTTCCATACTACCAATCTAAACAACAACAAATAACTAGAGGGCAGGACCTTGGCTTATAGAAGGAACATTTCACTATTTAGTGAGCAGACATTATTAATGAAGATACTCTATCCTTCACAACACTTTGGGAAAAAAGAAATGTGGACCCAGTATGAGAATTTTATTAGTAATACCCATGTTTTATCTCTGTACCTGCTAAGTTTGAGATAAATCATTTATTTATTCACAAAAAATTATTCACTGGCCAACCTTATATGCTTAGCACTGTATCAGGTATAGAAATTCATCACTGTAGTGCCTGAGAAAAAGACTTGCTTCAAATCACCATAATAAATTTTTTTTAAATGTATCATAAAAGAATTTTATAATGTATAATGGGAATTCAAAGAACGGAAAAGATTTCTTCTTCCTAGTGGAATTAAAGGAGGACTTAAAGGGGAGTTTTCTTTGAGCTAATCCTTAAATGATGATTGTACATTAATTTTATTCCACATTATACACAACACAGTTTCAGAATAGCTGTACTAATATGACCATCTATATGGCTACTAAGAACAGTTTAAAACATATTTTTAATATACCCTCCCCATCTCCCTTACACACTTTAAAGTTATATTATGTTGTCAGACGATGTAGCCATTATATACTATAATCTCTTCCTTCCAAGTCTTATCTTTATGAAAACTAGGTGTTTCATGATCACCGCCAAGTCCTTAGGTCAATGTCTATCTATTTATTATAGCTCATTTTCTAATAGATTCTTCAGGAGGGGTTTATGGGAACGATATCTCCTGAGCTCTTAAAAGTTGAAAGCAATTTATCTATACCCATTATATCTGAATGTTATTTTTGCTGGATATAAAATTTTTATCTTGTATTTTCTTTCCTTGAGTATTTTAAATGTTTTCCATTTTCTTCTGGCTGTTTGTGTAAGTGTTTGTGGTAGGCTGCATAATGCCTCCCCCAGCCCCCATCAAAGATACCCATATCCTAATACCTGGAGACTGTGTGTGTTACCTTCTATGGCAAAGGGGATTTTACAGATGTGATTTAGAGTCTTGAGATAGGGAGGTTACCCTGGATTATCCAGATGGACCCTAAATGCAATCACAAATATCCTTATGAGAGAGAAGCAGAGGTAGATCTGACTACAAAAAAGAAAGAAGGCAAAGCGTTGACTGAAGCAAGGAGAGAAAATGTGAGGTGAGGCAGGGCTATTGACCAAGGAATGAGAACGGTCTCTAGAAGCTGGAAAACACAAAGAAATGGATTCTCCCTGAGAACCTCCAGAAGGAGCCAGCCCTGCTGACATCTTGATCTTAGCCCTGTAAGATTCATTTCAGACTGTCGTCTCTAGAACTGTAAGAGAACAAGTTTCGGTTGTTTTAAACCCATTAGTTTCTGGTAATCTTTTACGGTAGAAATAGGAAACTAATAGAGTGTTGGTCTCAAAGAGTCTGGTGATAACATTTTTGCCAAGGTGCCTATTAAATGATTTCCCTTTTTTTAAATTCAGTAATTTCACTATGTCTTGGTATTGGTCATTGAGGGTCAGTATTCCCATGCATGCAATATGTGGTTTCAAATCTTTTTGATTTCAGAACAGTTTTTTAAACTATAGTTTTTAGCACTTTTTCTGTTTTTTTTTTTAAATTGGTTTTCTTCTTCAAGGACTCCTGTTATCTTATATATTGGTACTTCCTTGCCTCTTCTCCATGCTATCACTTTCTCTTGAACACTAGACCCAGGAAGACAAGCTGGAATCCACATCTGTCATTGGACACCACCAACTTTAAGGACACCCGTAATCTGCAGGAGAAATTAGATCCCTTTACCACAGAGCTGCACAAGTATATGGTCCAGGACTTGGAGAAGCCAAGGAAGGAGATCTGGAAGGAGGTAGATAAGCTGTGAGTTTGGGTGTTGCCTCACAGTAACATGGTGACCTGGCAGATCAGCACCAATGGGTGTCAGTTGCCACAATGTCTCCAACCTCTCAAGTATAAAAATGGCTGCTCCTTCATTTCCACCTTCTAAATTTCATGCAAACTTCTCCCTGTACAGGGAAAAGAATCCTAGGAATTATACTTCAACCTTAGCTAACTTGTACTAATATGAACCCACCACAGTTCACCCCTGTCAACATAGTATCTTTTAATCATACTTAACTTCCAAATAAAGACAATAGCAAAATGATGCTTCTACCAATGATACAGCTATCCCTTGTGCAACCAAAAACATGTTAACTCTCTCCCACAAATAAGATACAAAGTTCACTTATCCATCTTTGGATGATGTTCTATTCCTCTTCCAGCTGAGTCACACTAAGATGTAAAGTTAACACCATGAACACATGTTATAGTAGATGTGACAGAGGAACGGGAAAGTGGAAGGAAAAGAGTGGTTAATGTGTGCATAAATATGGTCATGTCAAAATAAGGAAAAATACTCATAACTATTATAGTTCTCATTTCCAAAGTTGGTCACATGGTCATAGATGTGACTAATTTTTTAACTTCCTTTTTCCACCATTCACTCCCACCTCATTGGCCCCTGCTAACATGTTTTGCTTCAAACAGCTGGTTTCTTCAAATTTTCAGATCTTGAGTTAAATGGCATCTCCTCAACAAGGTCTCTCCCCAATTTAAAGTAAATAACCCCACTATTTTTTTTTTCTCATAGCACTCTCATCTTCTCTTCGTTGTTTGTTGTTTCTTATTTTTTCATGACTCTCAAAACAACAGTGGTTTTAATGAATGAGGAAATGAATTCCTCACCACTAAATCTACCACTCACATCCTACCAATCAACAGGTCCTATTAGTTTTTTGTTCCTGATATCTTTCAGATCCATTCCTTTCTTTATAGTCATCAACACTCAGTTTCTTACTGATATCCTGATATCTTATCTGGTATCTAGCTTCTCCTCACTCCAGTTAATACTATGCACTACCCTCAATACTTCATGGAAAGAAATGATTCTGTGTTTGTCTTTACATTTTGAGTACCTAGCATAGTAGGCACACAGTAACACAAAGTAGGAATTCAATAATTATCTGTGGATGAATGGATAAAATGACATCAATCATATAAGGAATGCTATACAAGAAATCTACTAACTCTGTCTCTGGTCTCCTTATCTTATGAATTCAACACTCTAAAAATGAAAATTCAGAGACAAAATTATTTTGAACTTTCAAATATCTGCTCTTCCGAAAATACTATGTATTTGACCTCCAATAAAATGTTTTAACTGTAAATGAAATGAGAATTTTTATTACTCACCTAAAAAAAGTGTGTTTGCATCAATTTTTAAGAGATTAAAATAGTATTAACATGATTAAGGGGATAGAAATAGTTTTAATGAAAAATATACAAATAATGTGGTACATTATATCAATGTTTTTATTGATCGATAATATTCTATAATGCATCTGGGTAATGCATGTGTGCTAGGAGAGGGATGGACAATAGACATAACAGCAGCAAGTATTGGGGGTTTGAGAGTAAAAGATCAATAATAATGGCTCATTTTCATTTCTCATGAGGAAAAAAGGTATCACTAAGTGCCAAGTACAATGCCTGGCATATAGTAGGAGTAGAATATATTTATGTTGACTGTCTGACTATTGTGTATTTATAATAGTGAATGAGATTTTTATAAATTAAAAGGTTCAAGTTGTCTTAAGGAATTGTCATAGGATTATAGAACGTTAACTCTTAAAATGGATTATACAGGGAGGATACAGATTGTAATATCTTAAAAATCACTAAGATGATATATGTCCTTACTAATAAATAGTACATCCCAAATAAAAGTAAAGAGCTGGGCTGAAATGACCTTTAGAGATTATTTCCTGCTTATATTTCTTCAATATAGATTGCTTTTTTGGTTACTGTTCTGTTAACCTCAGACCTCAAAAACCAAAGGTCAAGACTGAATAAATCAGGAGGAAAATAAAGGTCTTTTATATCCATTAGCAATAAAGAGAATGTATATGAACATAAAAGTATTTTCTCAACCTTGGCATGACTCCAAGGAAACCCAAATGCTAAAAGTCTGTTTCAGCTCCCAGCATTCCTCTGCTCCCTCCCACAGACAGACCATAGGAAGATGAACAAAGTCAATGAGTTCCATTAAACAAAATGCTGGTCAAGGCCCATGTTTAACCACACCCCACGTACAGGGGCTCCAGAGTTCTGAAGGGCTGTAGCAGAATGATAGAATACCCTGGAAGCTCAACATTCTCTTCCTAAGGCAACTCCCTGCTTGCTTCTGGATTGAATGCTACCCTAGTTGTCCCCCAGGCATCAGTCAGAACTAAAGGACCTTACATCCCATGCCCTCAAGATTGGCATGAACCATCTGACCAGTTTTTGTTGGGGGGAGTGGTAATGGTAAAGCATTAATAGGCTTCATGTGTCAGCTCTCCTAAGTAATATTTACATTTAAATTTTAACAATATCCTTCCATGTCTTGATCCCATGGATTATGCATTGAATGAGTGGCTATAAGAGCCACCATGACTAATTACTAGGGATGTTCTTGGGGAAGTCCCAGGCTACCCACATACTCTGTGAGGGAGGCTATTGCAGGGGAAAAGTATAGATAGATAGATGATAGATGATAGATAGGTGATAGATTAGATGATAATGATGATAGATAGATAGACAGATAGACAGATGATAGGCAATTCCAAAGCACTCCCAAAAACTAAATTTTAGAAACAGGATATATTTAAGTCGCAAACAAATAAATGTGCACAGTGGTTGAAATCTTCAGGGATTGTTCTTTAGTGCTCACAACATCTCTCAGGTTGATATCTGAAAATACTTTTAAAAAAATATATAATTAGGGCTTCCCTGGTGGCGCGGTGGTTGAGAGTCCGCCTGCCAATGCAGGGGACACGGGTTCATGCCCCGGTCTGGGAAGATCCCACATGCTGTGGAGCGGCTGGGCCCGTGAGCCATGGCCGCTGAGCCTGCGTGTCCGGAGCCTGTGCTCCGCAACGGGAGAGGCCACGGCAGTGAGAGGCCCGCGTACCGCAAAAAAAAAAAAAAAAAAATATATATATATATATATATATATATAATTAATATTTTAAAAACCACCCATTGTGGTCTTCACTAAACATTAATTCTGAATTTAATAAGAAGTTCTCTGTATACCTTTTGCCAAAAGTATTAAAAACTTTTATGACATTTCCTTTTCTTATTTTCTTCTAGTAGAAGTAATTGAAAGCTTTTGTTCAACTGACAGAGAACAGTACTCCTATGAATTGGGTCAAAATGAAAAGTGATATTGACAAGAGCTTAGGCTGTGCCCGCAAATCATGATAAATTCTTTCTATTCAAAAACTTTGATTGTCTCCCTTTGCAGGATATGATCTAAAATTCTTAGCTATGTCTTTAATGCCTCCAATATTTTATCCTCAAACTACTCATTAATCCTTACCTCCAACCGTGACCAAACACAGATTTCTGTCCTGGAAAACAGAATATGCTCAAATAAAGGAATGAGAGAATGAGTGTCATAACCACAATGGAAGTTCCTTGTCCCCAGAAAACACCATGAGAATTTCCACCTCTAGGCATTTGCACACACTGTTCTCCCCCTGCTATGTTCTCCTTTCCTCTTCTCCAATCTAAATTCTGCAAGGCTCTTCCATTTGCTTTAGTGATTTCCCCATCACTAAACCAGATAAATTCCATTATTCACTTGGTACTCACTTCCTGCCTTGTGGAGTGCCTTCTGTAAATTAATAATTATTGAGTAATATTCCATTGTATATATGTGCTACATCTTCTTTACCCATTCATCTGTTGATGGACACTCAGGTTGCTTCCATGTCCTGGCTATCGTAAATAGAGCTGCAACGAACATTTTGGTACATGACTCTATTTGAATTATGGTTTTCTCAGGGTATATGCCCAGTAGTGCGATTGCTGGGTCATATGGTAGTTCTATTTTTAGTTTTTTAAGGAACCTCCATACTGTTCTTCATAGTGGCTGTATCAATTCACATTCCCACTAACAGTGCAAGAGGGTTCCCTTGTCTCCACACCCTCTCCAGCATTTATTGTCCGTAGATTTTCTGATGATGGCCATTCTGACCGGTGTGAGGGGATACCTCATTGTAGTTTTGATTTGCATTTCTCTAATGATTAATGATGTTGAGCATGCTTTCACGTGTTTGTTGGCAATCTGTATATCTTCTTTGGAGAAATGTCTATTTAGGTCTTCTGCCCATTTTTGGATTGGGTTGTTTGTTTTTCTGATATTGAGCTGCATGAGCTGCTTGTAAATTTTGGAGCTTAATCCTTTGTCAGTTGCTTCATTTGCAAATATTTTCTCCCATTCTGAGGGTTGTCTTTTCGTCTTGTTTATGGTTTCCTTTGCTGTGCAAAAGCTTTTAAGTTTCACTAGGTTCCATTTGTTTATTTTTGTTTTTATTTCCATTTCTCTAGGAGGTGGGTCAAAAAGGATCTTGCTGTGATTTATGTCATAGAGTGTTCTGCCTATGTTTTCCTCTAAGAGTTTGATAGTATCTGGCCTTACATTTAGGTCTTTAATCCATTTTGAATTTTTTTTTGTGTATGGTGTTGTCTGTCATACAGAGTGAAGTAAGTCAGAAAGAGAAAAATAAATACCGTATGCTAACACATATATATGGAATCTAAAAAAAAAAATGGTCATGAAGAACCTAGGGGCAGGATGGGAATAAAGACTCAGACCTACTAGAGAATGGACTTAAGGACACGGGGAAGGGGAAGGGTAAGCTGGGACAAAGTGAGAGAATGGCATGGACATATATACACTACCAAATGTAAAATAGATAGCTAGTGGGAAGCAGCTGCATAGCACAGGGAGATCAGCTCGGTGCTTTGTGACCACCTAGAGGGGTGGGATAGGGAGGGTGGGAGGGAGGGAGACGCAAGAGGGAAGAGATATGGGGATATATGTATATGTATAGCTGATTCACTTTGTTATAAAGCAGAAACTAACACACCATTGTAAAGCAATTATACTCCAATAAAGATGTTTAAAAAATATATAAAAAAAGATAAAGAAACCAACAGAAAAAATAAAAATAATAATTATTGAGTATTGAGACCAACTATGTTCCAGGCAATATGTTAGGTACTCTTATGCTCACAATAACCCAGAAGGTATGTGTTAATATCCCCTCTTTACAGATAAAGAAAGTAAGATTCAGAGAGGTTTAAAAAAAAGAAAAATTTGTCAAGGTCACCTAGCTAGAGAATGACAGAGTCAGGATTTAAAACTAGGTTCCAAACATCATGAGCTTTTCACCATAGCACTCTGCTTCATTTTGTCCATTCATCTCATTCATTTATTGAACTAGAGTGTATCATTTTCTTAATCCAACGAGAACTCACTGAGGCATGTAGGCCTGGTGAGAGGTTATCTCTATAGTCTAAAGAAGAGTTAATGAGGAGAAGCCATAGCCCACAGGCTCATGGGTGGGGACTGGGAAAAGGAGGAAAACAGGATGACACTGGGGCTTCTGGCTTCAGCAATGATTATGATGTCTTTAAACAACATCATGAATCAGGAGGAGGGGCAGGCTTGGTGAGGGGGGAGGACATACTCTTGTGAGCATCCTGAGTAAAGTGCCCATTACTTCCACATGGAGTTTCCCAGAGGCAGGGTAGCAGTGGCTAAAAGCATGGTTTTTGGCGTCAACTATCCCTGGTCTTGATTCTGAGCTCCACCACTTATAAGCTGCATGTCTTTGGGTAAATTACTTTACCCCTTAGAGTTTCCGTTTTTCATACATAAAACAGGAATAATAATACCTAGCGCAAAGAGCTGTTAGGAAGACAGAATTAAACAATTCATATAAAATGGCTAATACGATGTCTGGCCTATTAGTACTCAATGAATGGCATTTATTACTAATTACACACATGATGACAGAAAGTTTGACTCTGGAGTGCAAGACATCTGAGCTGGAGAATGATTTTAGATATCAGTATATGAGCAGAGGTTGAAGTCATAAGAATCAATGAAATTGGCAAGTGTATGGAACAGAGATCACAACTCAAATGCCCCATGGCCAGGCAGTGAGTGAGTGAAGTGAGCTGGTATAGGCACATTTGCACATTGTATGAAACGGGGGGAACTCTGGAGAAATGGAGAGTGCATAGTCCCTCTAAAGAAGGAGGCTGCTACCCTGCTTGAGATGATTTCTGTCATGTCAAAACCGGGCCCAGCATCACCAGATCTCCTGTTTTATATCGTTTTGTCAAAAGAAGCCAAAAATTCCCCAATGTTTAAGTGTTAGCAACTAAATTCAAACTTAAAAAGCAAATTGAACACATACATAAGCCAGACTGTGGCTTCTTGGATGCCAGACTGTGACCCCCATTGCAGAGAAAGAGGGCTGAGGATGGAGCTCTATAGAGCGTTATTGTAAAAATGATGGGTAGAGAAGGAGGAAGGGTAAAGGAGATGGAGACAGGCAGCGAACAGAGAGGGAAAGAGTGGACCAGAAAGGGGTGAGTTCAGAAAAGTCAGGGAAGAGGAGCATTCAGGAAGGAGAGAGTTAACACCATCACAGGTGGCACAGGGATCACTGTGGCCAGTTTGTGCACACAAACTCATTAAGTGTTAGGACCTCTACTTAAAACTGCAGATGTAATTACTACTAAGGAGAGGGGACATAATACTCAAAGAGACCATCCCACAGTTAGAGACAAGACAAGAAGTCCCAAGGGAAAGGACAACAGTACATAGTAGAATTCTATTTGAATCAGTCTCTTGAACCATGAAGAGCAGCCCTGCGGACTTCCAGTGAATGTCTTTTCAAAAGCAAAGGTGGACTTTGGCAGCTCAAGCATCCCTTGGACACAACTGGGATGGCTGGAATTGGAGGCAGACAGGAAACCAGAAAGTTTACCCTGTCCTCCCCTCATCGGGGAACTAGCTGATCAGAACACGGAAAGGAAGAGAAGGATAAATAAAAACTCTCAACACTCTAACCAGTAGTGAATTCTGAGATCTTTTATTTGTTTCCCTGTAAATATCAATATTATTATTAGCTATATTATTGTTAATATTAATACTCTCTGAGAGCCAGGAGAGCACTAAATACAAAATTATGGTTTAAAATAGGGGACCTGCCTGGTATGCTTAAGAACTAATTACAATTTGAATCAAGACTGGAATCCCTTAAGCCATTCCCTAAACAGTCACTAAGTAACAACTGGCAACTGCCCTCAAAGGAATCACCAAAAAGGCTGAGGAAAAATGTTAGTTTGTAGGAGAAAAAAAACACTCCATACAGTAAAAGAGAAGATTATACATATTGACTCACAGTAACCAGTACATAGGTATTTACTATGTACATTCACAGTTAGCATTATGAGCATAAGATTCTAAAATGATCATTCAACAAGGGAGGAAAAAAGCAGGATCCAAAAATGGGGAATTAGTTGTCCAAGGTCCCTTGCTAGTTAGTGACTGAGTCAAAATTAGAATTCTAATCTCCTGACTTTTCATTTCCACAAAACTCCACTGTTTTCGGAGAAAGGTTAATTATCCCTTTGAAGGAATGATTTACACAGGACACACATACTTTGACGGGTGGCAGCTGGGGGAGTGAGTCTAGTGGATGGCAGAAATGTCCCTGTGTGGCTGGAGGAGGCCAGCATGGGAAGAGCAGGCCATGTGTACCCACAGGGAGTGGGTGCCTGTGAGGAGGGGCCGTAACACCAAAGACAACCAACCCACAAAACAAGCTTTGGCTTGGAATGTGTAGTCCAGAAGAAATATCGTCAGAAATTCCAAACTTAAAAAAATAAACATACATTTTCTTAAATATTATCTATATTCATAAACATTTACTTAGAATAAGTAATACTGAATAACTTTGACTTTAAGAACATAGTCAATAACAAAGAAGTACACATGCGCACACACACGTTTAAATCCTCTGAGTAGTCAAGACGGGTCTCATAGAATATCTTGCTCAGAACAATTCATGTAGGGGAGCTCCCTGGTGGTCCAGTGGTTAGGACGTGGCACTTTCACTGCCCTGGGCCAGGAACTAAGATCCCGCAAGCCGGCTTGGGGAAGGGTGGGGGGCCAATTCATGTAAAGCATTTAGCCTAACGCTTGGTCTACAACAGGCCCTCCATAGATGTTTACCTAGGATTATAACAATTATGTGAGTACCTGGGCAGCCACTCAGAGTTTGGTTACTCTTACCTTATGCACAGTTTCTTTTATTTAGCTTCTTTTTATTTAGAATTTTGATTTAGCTTCTGCCTATAACAGATTAAAACTGAGTGGTGGGAATATAGCTGGAGACAGACAGGCACTTAATTGGAGATGGAAAATAATTGTATCAAACAGACAAGAAAAAAATCCAAATGTAATTGAGACCATTTAGTGTAGGGCCAAACTGCCTTCCACCTTTCTGGAGACCCTGAAGCTATCACTGCAGCACACCACAGTACAACTACTATGATGACCCAGAATCATCCAGAAATATTCTATGATATGTCACACACTCTATTTAAAACTGCAGGGAAGCACTTGCTACTATTCTAAAAAGTTTTTATAAAAAAATACAAATTTGTAAAAGTTTTGACACAGAAAACTTACAAATCATCTGGAAATTAAGAAAAATCACATTTGTCCACAATGCCATAAGCCAGATACATTAAGTGGGATATTTAAACTAAACATTAGGTGATCTTATTCTCTTGAAAGCCTTGGTATTGGCTGATTATTGGTCCTTCTAGCCTCAACTATCAATGTGAGATCATATGTGATATTATGGTGTTTCTAGACAGAGATCATTATTTTTCATAAGATGTAATGGCGTCTCAATGTCTTTTTGACATAAAGTTGCAATTGATCATAGAATTGCTTCATTTTTTTTTTTTTTTTTTTTTTTTGAGACAAGGTGGTCCATGAGTACAAGGTGTGGGGCTGAGTATGTAGCTCAGCATAAGCAGGAGGATGGGCATGTGCTACTTCGCCTCTCTGTGGCAAAGAATGGGATTTCCTTCCCAGACAGTTTAAATTCCCAGTGACTGTTACTCTGAGAGGTCCAGTTTCACAGCTCTCCTGAGTGATAAAGATAACCCTCACAATAAATTATCTCACTCTCCCAGTTTAGAAAAATTTCTCTCAGTTTTCCTTAAGTCACTGATTACATTTTTCACAGCATCACATCCCCGAGATGGTTCTTTGAAGGGAAATTTCTATCAAGAACATTTGGAGGCTGGGAAAGCAAAATGGAGGAAAAAGAAAGAAAAAAGCACAGAGTATTCCTTAGCCAGCTATCTTCATCCTGACAGCTGTCCTGACAGCTGTTCACAAGTTGATTTTCCTTTTGAACTCCGCCACATGAGAGAGGTATTTAGGCAATATGCAAGCTTCAACCAATTTCATCTTGAAGAGGCACCTCTGGCTGCCAGGGGTCAATCCACCACCTTTGGCAGATTCATAAATCCTCTCCTTGGTCTTCTTCATTTTGACAGTACCAGATGTAAAATATCCAGCACATGGTAGTCAAGTGTCTTTTTCAATAATGAAAGTGTATTACAAGAATTTCCTGATCAATAGAAACAACATCCTGAGGAAGAGGCACCTATTTTTCTCACGCTCTTGGAGGTGCCAACAGGCTTGAGGCAATCCTGAGGGATGAGGGCTAGGTGATTTAGAAGATATAAGGATAAATACATAAAGTTAATTGGTACATAAAATAAAGATTTAAATATCCCTGAGTGGGGGAGGGAGTGATCTTCTGGTCACATCTCAAGTGGCCATATATGAGGGCTGAGCTGGGATAACTCCTCCACTCCCAAGGAAGAATCTGTGTCCTGTCCACCCCCAGTTTGGCATTCATGTTGGTGCCTGGCTTAGATGCAGCCATCAGGTCCTCAGTAGACACAGAATCCACCAGGATTTTGATGAATGAGAATCAACTCCCCACCATTCACCTGAATGTCTTCGCAGGAGGCACTGTGAGTGGTCACATCCAGGTAGACTTTGTCCTTGAAAGCCAGATTGGCTACTGTGACAGAGTCAACAGATGTGACCTTGCTCAGGGAGAAGAGGGGTTCTCGACCCTTCCGGTACTGAAGCCTGAGGCTGAGCTCCTGAGAGAAGTAGCCCTTCAGGGAGATGAGATAAAACCCATCACAGTTGATGATGATTGAGTTGTTTTGCACCTTCATGGTTCCATCCTTGTTTGGGGATGTGATGATGAAACCATTCTCATTTTCACACTCTAAGGAGGGTAGGGTAAAAAAAAAAAAAGATTCCTTAGCTCAGCGTTGGGCAACAGCCTTCCAATATGTCTAGAAACACATGAAGAGAAAGAGACAGGGAGAGATTTTGAGAAGAATGAAAGGAAGAAAATACTGTTTTTCTCCATGAGGGTTGGAATCTGCTTTCCCTGTGGAATAGATGAGGCAAAGCTAATACTAGTAGCCAAGAGGGTTACAGATGGGGCTGGGGTTCAAGAGCAGAGAGAATATAGCAGCTAGCAGTTATCACAACATACCTGTGGCAGGAAATGGAGCCTCAAGGTTTCCCTGGTTTTTCAAAACCAGGAGGGATTGGCAATTCGGTGCTTCCTTTCTTGCTCAATGGATAGACTGGGGCAAAGGGTGGTGGAAGTGCCCCTTGCCTGGGTCCTGCACACCCCCTCCATGCAAAGCAATTGCTTTTAACTCTTCTCTGTCCTCTCTCCACTTGATCATGAAATGAAAATTTTTCACATGCCCTGGGCACTAGACCTACCAACAGCATGTGTTACTGGCCTTTGCCAACAGTCATTTAAGCTTAGTTATGCTGTGATACTAAGTAAAGCTTAGTAATGTCCGTGGGCTCAGATTCCGCTCATTAAGGTGCAGGTAGAAGAGCTCAAGAATATAGACCTACTTCTCCCTTCTACCTTTTTATTGCTAGTATTTCCTGGAAGCTGCCTTGGGAATAGTGGTTGCCACAGGAGAAAGAAAAGGAAGAGTAGGAGGACACAGAATGATGGATTTCGTAGCTTTCTGTGGGGCCATTTCAAGTGCAAATCAAAAAACCAAATTTCTTTTATTTCTACGGTAGCCTCAATATCATCCTGGATGGTCAAGCAACCACATCTCAAACTCCCCACTCTGCCCCATGTCCCTCAGAGATAGGAAAGAATAGGTACTTTACTGAAATGTGCACTGCTGGGCACATTTCAGTAATTCTTGCTTTGTATCAAGTCCATGGGAAATACTTTGAATTGAAAGTAAGGATTACTTATTAGAAGGCAAGATATACTTTCCTTTAGCTCAGGAGGACTTAACAAATGAATATCCATACAGAAACTACTGGTGGTTGTTCAAGTATTAATCATGGATCCAAATACAGCTGTCCAGGTAAAGTATCACCTTGACTTCAAGTCCCCCAACTCTCATTAAGGTAAAATCCCGTCCTATAATAGAATTACTGGGGAATGACAAGTCTTACAGTCAGACAAACTTGTAAGAAGTAAAGCCTTAGTTTTCTTACCTAAAAAATGAGAATAATTCCTACTCAAAGGGTTCCTGGGAAGATTAAGTGAGGAATATGAAGTAATACAGTGACAAGCACATATTTGGTAACTAATTACTCCCCTTTTCTTCTTTATACACCTTCTTTGTCCCTAATGAAAACAATATGCAGCCTCCAACAATTTCAGGATTTAATGTTTCCCTACGAAAAGAGAGAGATCTTGCGTTCTGGGAGAAATTAAGAGGCTGGAGAGAAGATTCTTTTAAAAATATGAATCAATTAAACTTTTGACAATACTTACTGGTAAACTGTACTCTGATACTTTGGATTGGAGGGTATTGAGATGGCACCTAAAGGAGGAAAAAGTATATATTTTTAAGAAAAAAATGAACAAATGGAATTCATATCCTGTGAAGCAGAAATGCAGTAGCCTGTAAAGGGAATGACTTGATAAGAGATTTGTTTTTTTCTATGTAGATTAGACCCAGCCTTCCTGCCTGCCCCCCTTGCCTTTCTATAACATCTCTTAAGGTAAGTTAGGAGTCTTCTTCTCTTTCGTGCAAGCATCTAAGTAAGATCTGTCCTCATTTGCCAAACTCTTCCTTGGTATATTGTTTTGGCTCACTAATCCCCAATTTCCCATTCTGGATGACAGAGCACTTAACAGTCACCTTCTTAAGAAACCCATTCAGTCATAGAGATACTTCATGGACAAGGCTGTGACCAATCAATCCTTCATGGCCACAGACTCCCAGAATGCACTGGGAGTGAATTCTGAAAGCTTCCTGGCTGCTCGCTTTTTCACTGGAAAACAGGAGTAAGTGTCCTATTTTCAGGGCATAAAGGCAATAAAAACTGTTCTAAACCTTCAGAGATGAGTAGATCTGCGTGTAGCATTTTTTAATGTTGGGTCTTTCCCTACTCTTTTACCATGTGAAAAATCTAACCTGAACCAAGTGAGTACTCAAAAGCAAGAAAGAAGTAAAACAATGAAGAAAGGAAAGCTAATAAATAAAACGTCTGTGGAAATTTGGTGGTTAAAAGAACGAAGAAGTTCAATATGGAGCAAACTCCAAAATATTAATATATTAAGTGAAAAAAGCAAAAGCAAAGGGCAGAATCATGTATAAAGTACATTACCATTTGTGTCAAAAAATAATGATAATGTTTGTGTGGGTACTGAATTTATCTGACAGAATATAACGTTGCCTCTGGGGAAAGGAACTGGAAGCCTGAGGACAGGAGTGGGGGGGACCCTTACTTTCCATGGTTTACTTTTTTATATTTTATAAATTTTGTATTACCTACTAAAAAAGGAAATAGAATACGAAAACAACTACAAAAACCCACCACCTACTGCACCTGCCAAGGACAAGACCTCCTCCCACCAGGCTATTTTTGGCAAGATGTCCTGATCGAAGGTGTGGGGAGGAATTTGTTTTCATACTCTGGGGTGTGGAATCCCTGCTTCCCACTTTCCTGGCACACTCATAGCAGCAGTCAAACAGATTCCACTGGGGCCTGCCCATGCAGATGAAGAATCCCCTACTTCCCTTGTACATAAAATCAAAAGCCTCACCAAGCTTAAACCAACAGGCAGTGTAGGAAGAAGGAGAGCCTTTCTGAGCCCTGCCAGTGCCTGGGCCCCTGGAGCGATATTAGTCAGCAGTGAGCAGGTGGAGAGGTGTTGACCTGGGAAGACTTGACAGTCTTCAGCTCTCTCCCCTCTGCGGACTGTTTGTGAGGCTGAATTGGTATCCTTCATGCTTAAAGCAATGTTCTGGAAGAAGGCCTCTCAAAAGGCATATTACCCAATCACGATCACCATAATCCCCTGGGTAAATGAATACCTCCACTGCTCTCTGGGCAGGTTGGTCCCAGCCTGAATGGCCACCTTGTTAAAGTCAGAAGCAGCCTGCGCAGTTGCACAAAGAGCCCAGGGCTCAGCATGCAGCAACCTGGTCCTAACGCCAGCCAGGCAAGTATGGTGTCATCTTAGGAAAGTTTTATAATTTCTCTAGACATCAGTTTTCTCATCTTTAAAAATTCCTCCAAGATCACAGACATCCCTTTCAGCACTAACTGTTCATGATTTAAATTTTAAAAGTTGCAACTCTAAGTCAATTTTAATAAAAGAGAAAAATAGGAAGCTTCCTCACTCCAAATTTGCATAAAGCTCTCTGACTTAAAAGTTCTTGTGGTTTGATTATTTGACTGACTTTGCAAAATCTCCAAAAGGTTCCTGCAAATAAAAGAAATTTCCTAGTGTTCTAAAATACTGTGATGACTAAGTAGGGGCAGTAATGACCAAGAGGACATTCTGAGACCAAGATGCTGAGAGGCAGCAAGGAAAGCACACGTGACTTCCTCTTTCAGGTAGATGCAAATGCAACTCCAGATTCGGGCTTCCTTTCCTTCTCCTGAAGGTCACCCAGTATTAGAAATTTGTATATTCTCACAAGTTTCTTCCTAGCATCAACACCACCAAGCCTAGGCAATGTTGTGAAATAAGACGGTGTTTCCACTTGCTCCATGCCCTTCTACGACTCTTCCCTTCATCCTCCATACCTGATCGCCTCATGCTGACTACCCCGCTGCCCAGAAATACCCTCACAGTGCCCAATTCAAGGCCTTCCATCACCTGGCGCCAACCTCCTTGTCAAGCATCACCGCTACACATATCCTTTCTGTGTCTTATGCTGGAGCCAACCATTTCCTCTAAGCTCTTTGCCCTTGAATAGAGCCTGGTAGGACAAAACAGAGGGCACAGGCTTGGGAGTCAGATTCAGTTCAAATTGTGACTTCTCTAGTTTTGTGAATTTGGAAATGTTGTATACCATTGCTGAGCTTTAGCTTTCCTGTCTGTGAAAATAAGGCATAATATTATTATTGGAATGTTCCAGGAGATGACTGTAAAGCTTAAATAAGTTAACATATGTGAAAGTACCGAGGAGTTTGCCTGGCACATGGTAAGCATTTGAAAAATACTTGCTTCCTTTTTTCTCTCCAACAAGAATGGCCCTCCATCTATGTCGACCCATGAAAATATCACCACCTTCAAGGCCTAAATCAAATCCCTGATTTTTGGTCTCCCATAGCAAGTACTTAAAAACCACTCTATTCACACGGATGTTTATAATAGCTTAGTTTATTATTGCTAAAACTTGCCAAGCAAAAGCAATCAAGATATCCTTCAGTAGGCTGAATGGATAAATAAACTGTGATACATCCAGACAATGGAATATTGTTCAGTGCTAAAAGGAAATGAGCTTTTCAAGCCATGGAAAGACACGGTGGCACCTTAAATGCATATTACCAAATGAAAGAAGACAATCTGAAAAGACTATATACTGTATGATTCCAATTATGTGACATTCTGAAAAAGGCAAACTATAGACACAGTTAAAGATCAGCAATTGCCAGGGGTGAGGGAGGAGGGAGAGATGAACAGGTGAAGTGCAGAAGATTTTGAGTACTGACACTATTCTGCATGATACTCTAATGGTGGGTACATGTTATTGTTCATTTGTTAAAAATCCATAAAATGTACAATGATGTAAAAAATTTTTTTAAATCACTCTATTGACTTTCATTCTACCACCATTGGATACATGTCTCATCTCCTCTACAAGACTACTTAGCTGTGTGCTCTTGGGAAAATGGCATTAACTTGCTGATTTTTAGTTTCTTCATCTGTAAAATGGAAATAGTAAAATCTATATCCCAGAGTGCTGTTGTGAAGATTGAATGAGATAAGGTATCTAAATTTTCAGTACCTGACCCGGAACATTGTAAGGAGTTGATAAATGTCAGCTATTATTCTTGGATGCCCATGAGAGATAAGATCCATGTCATGTTCTTAATTTAGTCTATATAACACTATTTTAGCTTTATATATGACTACAGAATGAAGGAATTAATAAAATGAAAAATGAAGTCCAACAAAAGTCCTAAAATATCCCTCTGGCTCTCTGTAGCCCAGAGAAATACAAAAGAAATACAAAAGAATCCTGGCTTCATAAGAAAGGTTACCAGAAAACAATCAGAAAATATTAATTTTACCCACATGCACAAACATGGTCTTTTTCATATCAAGAAAATCAAAACCCTCATACCTTCTCCAGATACTAAAAGAAAATGGAATATATCAAAGGTCCCAGAGGGCTTTCATGTAAGGACAAGCTATACAATAAGGCTTCTTCAATATGCAAAGTCTGAAGAGCCAGTACCATCCTCAAAGGGGAACGGAAACTCCTATAAGTCTACACATCAGAATCAAAGCACAGTCCTGAAGTTTGAATGAGATGGTTTCAGAAGCATGAGTATAAAAGAAGTCATCTTCTAACTGAACATTGTACTTTACAGATGAAGAAACTGAGGCCTACAGAAGTAAAGGGATTCAACTCCTGTCCTCCAATGAAAGTACAACTTTCATTATACCAAAACACAGTTTTCTTTCTCCCCATGCAAATTTAAAGTGTAGAGAAATTTCTTTGAAGACTTTATTAATATTCCATTCCTTGTGTCCACTTCGGTGCCAAGGTGGAGGAAAGAAGAAGTTGCCACACACAGCAGATTGGCAGGGTGGTGGTCTCACGATGACCTCATCATGAAAGTGCATAGGGAGAGCCAAAAGTTCAGGCTTCCCTCCTGGGTTTGAGGGCTGTCATAAGCAGAGCCAAGAAAACAGAGTACTCAGTAGGCAGCTGATATATGGACTATCTGACCAATCGACTGAATAATGCACATGTCCTGTCTAGGCACAGCTGATGATATGAAAGAAGGTCAGCTGTCCCACTGCTCTCCAACTCTAATGTACACTTGATTCACCTGGGAAATTTGTAAAAACGTGTAGATGGCCAGTCTATTCATAAAGATTCTGATTCAAAAGGTGTAGGTGGACTCAGTAATCTGCATTTTTACAAGCACCCAAGGTTCAGGATTTGAGAATTACCACACTCAACTGTGAACTCCTGAAGGCCCAAATCCAGAAAATGTATCTTCAACCATGCCCGTGGCAAAAAGCATGCCTGTCCCAAAGCTGGTGCTCAAAGGATGTTTGCTCTACTGTAAGCACTATTCAATAGTTGGTTGAATAGTTATATGATTGCCATGATATTGCTGACTTGAAATAGCATCAACAATTATTGAGTATCTGTTATATGGCAGGCATTACATTCAACTCTAAGAACACAAAGGGAAAGAAGACACAATCCTTATTTTTGACAAACTTGTATGTCAACTGGAGAAACAGCTCCTCTACAAGAAAACCTTTGGTAAGCATCAACAGGCAATGTATGCCACAAGGTTCCAGAGAACAGAAAAATCATTGCAGGCTTTGGCCACTCAAGAAGGAAAGACATGGTCTTAGGCCGTGAAAGTGAAAGATGACCCACATAATCCAAAGGCATTATATGGAAGAAAGGTCTAGCAATGAGACCATTCTTGGTATAGTCAAGAAAAACAATAAAAACTTACTGAGAACTTATAACATGCCATGCACTGCATTACTCTTTCTCAATTTCATTACCTTTTTTGCTATCCAAAATAATACTGTTAAGTAGAAATAGTAATTACCCATGTTTTACAGATAGAAAAATAAGAATCAGTGCTGTTAAGAACTTGCTCAGGAAGAAACAGGTATTAACTTGAGTTTGATTGAACCCCAAGTTCATGGTAACATCCTTTCTCTTTATCCTACTCTATTTTAGAGTAAAAAACCCCTATGAAAGCATCTGAGGGTTCAAAATTAATTTGAATTATTTTAATTGTCAATACTGAAAAAGATTAAAACATTAGGTTTTAGATAGTTGTCAAAATATTCAGATATATCTCAAAATATCTAGACATTCTCCAGGAAAGACCTCCTCAGTCAATCCTACAAGGTTGTGTAGTATAGGTTGGCAAAGCCATTAGCTGGGCTCTGATTAGATGCAATTGTCCTGATAAGGGGCAGCAGGACAAGTACAAAGTAGGCAGCAAGCAGGTGATACAAAGAAGAGTCAGAATTATGTCCTTTCCTGGCCTCTCTCAGCACCTGGAGCACTGAACTGTCTGAGAACACAGGTGGAAAATGTCTGATATCTAGCATTTACCCAGCAGTCTGTACCATGTTCCCAAAAAGGTGATGCTTGCTTCATGGGCTCATCTTTGGAACGTGTGAGTTTCTAATTCTGACTCACTGGGATGTGGCATGAGGCTGCCAACCTTATACTCATATGGCATTTGTCCTGGAGGGGGATGTATCTGTGGCAGGAGGGAATGATACTCATCAAATATGAAACCAGGAAGTGGGCTCTGCATTCACTATGTGGGCCTTGCCCTTCCTCACTTGATATCAGTCAAGATCCTAGGTGGGAGTGGGATGGGATGTGAATCAGTGGAGGATGGCGGGGAAACAGATCTGTGATGGGAACTCTGTGGTTCACCCTGCAACCTCCACTGGGATGTGAATGTCTCCTCCCCCAACATTGGGCTTCATGTCAATCAGAGGAGACCTGAGAGATCATGAAAGCACAGCCTCACAAGCTCTCAGGGTGTGTCTCAACGAGCCTCTGAAGAGGAAGATGGAATTTTCTACATTTACCCATTACAGTGGGCTGGGAAGGTAGACTCTCACCCTGGTGGACTTATTGTGTACTCAGCGGAAACTCCCTTACAAAGGCAAGGGCCCACACTTCGGATCAGCGAGGTTCAGAACCCCACTCAGAGAAAGGAATAGGAAGAATGGGCAAAAACTGATTCTTTGGCCAAAGAGTCTTCCATGATCAGAAAACTTTATCCCCAAAGTTACATTTCTTAAGAGATGAAGATGTGTGACTTTGAAAATCTTGCTGAATAAAGAGTCTACTGAGATTTAATGAATACAAAGAAAAGCCATTTTAACTGTCATTCAAGACTCTCTCTTTCTCTATCCCCACCCTTCACCATGGCTGCCAGCACCTTTTTGCTGTAATCTCTCTTAACTTTTACTCTCCTCGTTACTACACAGGCCCTGTGATATCCTAATATAGCCTCCTTTCTCTAACCACTTCCACTTTTCTTGTCAAATTTACTTAGTAATGGCAAGTCTCTACTAACTGACCCTCTCCCTTCTATCTCAGAGAACAGGAACTGTGGTTTCACTGTCTCAAATGCTTAGCAAATTAGCAGATTCCTAAGAGGAATATCAGGTATTCAGATGAACAACCAAATGAACCAAAAGCATCCATGTGGCATGAACATACCTTCAAAATTTTGTGATTTGCAAAATTTTGCAACCAATTCTTTATATCCTCAGGGGGAAGATTTTCTTATATCTGGGTTTCCCTTTCCACATTTAGTGGGGAAATCCTTAAAGTACACTGACAAAGGGGTCTGCCAAAACATTTCTAAGAACTCCTTTCCTGTCAGACAGAGAAAGACAAATACTGTATGATATCAGTTATATGTGGAATCTAAAAAATACAACAAACTAGTGACTATGACAAAAAAGAAACAGACTCACAGATTCAGAGAACAATCTACTGGTTACCAGTGGGGGAGAGGGAAGGGGGGTTTGAAAGGTACAAACTACTATGTATAAAATAAGGATATATTGTACAATACAGGGAATATAGCCAACATTATATAATAACTATAAATGGAATATAATCTTTAAAAATTGTGAATCACTATGTTGTACACCTGAAACTTATATAATCTTGTACATTATATTACTTGTATAATCTTGTAATAAATTTTAAAAAATTAAATTGAAAAAAGAAATAACTCCTTTCCCCACCTTGGTGATCTCCAGCAAAACACCCTAGTCTCTAAGCAAATGGAAGGGTTGGTTTACAAGGTACCCACTGCATTATCATAATCTTACAATGCCTTAAAAATAATGGCATTTATAAATAAACCTTTGCTCAGCTAAGGTGGAACTTAGCCCTTTAGACTATGCCCTGACCTTGGCTAGTGGCTGCATAATCACATAATATCTGACACTGGCTTGAGCCAACACCACGTGATTGCTCAAGGTTTTTTACATTGCCCCATTCTTCCTTAAGTACAAAGGGGGTAGCAGAATTATTACAATCAATATCTTTCTACTTGAAGTCACTCATTCCCCATCTCATTTGCTATATAAAAAAGGAGGCACTATTGCCTTGGAAAGGCAACCTAGTAGAATGGACAAGGCATTGGGCTGGGAAAAGGAACACTGAGGTATGGTCTTAGGCCAGAACAAGTCCTTTCACTTTCTCAGTTTCTAATATCCTTATTTTTATGTCCATCCTCAGTTAAGATGGTGGAATAAGCACTGTGGAATGAGGCCTGTCTAAGGACTTTTCCATACCAGAGATTAGGCAAATCACAACATTCAAAAGAGAAATCCCAAATTATTGGTAGATAAGAAGACCTTTTGAATAGAAGACCTTTTCAACACAATAAACCCCTTAGCTGTAACAAAAGCAACAATTTTTTCCCCCAAGTGGCTCCCTATGACGGTTAATGAACAATCAAGAATATCTTTTGTGTTGTTTATGCAATGACATTCTTAGCCTCATTTGCATGAGGCTAAATAATCCTCAACCTATATTCTGGTGTGAACTAAGATTGGTGACTGGTAAAAATCATAACCGGGGCTTCCCTGCTGGCTCAGTGGTTGAGAGTCCGTCTGCCTGCCGATGCAGGGGACACGGGTTCGTGCCCTGGTCCGGGAAGATCCCACATGCTGCGGAGCGGCTAGGCCCGTGAGCCGTGGCCGTTGAGCCTGCGTGTCTGGAGCCTGTGCTCTGCAACGGGAAAGGCCACAACAGTGAGAGGCCCGTGTATCGCAAAAAAAAAAAAAAAAAAAAAATCATAACTGAACAGCAGTGGAATGATGATGGTGGCGGTAACGATAATGACAATGACATTTTAAACTAAAGCCTTCCTGTTAAATAACGGAAGAGAAACGAAGCACCTAATGCAAAAATTAAAGTATGCTCACTTTATAATCCCAACTGAGTAACTAGATATTGAAGCTACGTAGATAGCCCTCTGTGAAACTTCTTACTGAAGAGCTGTACCCTACTTGGTTATCCAATGCTTATCACGCACTATGTTATTGCTTGACCATCTTCTTTCTCCACTAGGTTGCAAACTCTGAGAGTGCAAGGAAGACCAAGTCTTGCTTACCATTGCTTCCTCAATGTCTGACAGGTAACTTATTTTCCATAGATAAGTAAATAAATAAGTAAATTAATAAATGGTTGGTAGTGAGTTGAATAGTGTCCCTCCAAATTTATGTCCACCTAGAATCTCAGTATGTGACTTGATTAGGAAATAGGGTCTTTGCAGATGTAATTAGTTAACATGAGGTTAACTAGATTAGGGTGGGTCCTAAGTCTAATATGTGTGTCCTTAAAAGAAGAGGAGAGGACACACAGATTCGCACAGGGAAGATGGTCATGTGAACTTGGAGGCACAGCTTGGGGTGACGCAACTACAAGCCAAGGAACACTAAGGATTGCTGGGAGTCACCAGAAGCTAGAAAGAGGCAAAGAAGGATCCTCAAGGATCCTTCCCTACAGCCTTCAGAGGGAGCATGGCCCTGCTGACACTTTGATTTTGAATGTCTATCCTCCAAAACTGTGAAAGATTAAATTTCTTTTAAGGTACCCAATTTGTGGTACCTTAAAAGGCAGCCCTAGGAAACTAATAAATCGTTGAAAAGATATTTGCATATAGTGTGAAATCACACTTACAACATTAAAATAATTCTTTGAATCAGTCTGATAGAACTAGAAAGGCCCAGGGAGATTATATAGTCTAATCTCCTTATTGTTTTTTAAAAAAAGTACAGCTCGGAGTGAATAAAGAACTGAGCTAGTGCCCAAATCCAAGTTCCCTTGCTCTTCTATGAATATATCACACATGCAATGATTTGCTTCATCAAAATAACCTATGCTGTATTATGCACTTGTTAAAGCTTCATTTGTTGTGTTATCTCTATTTGTGGAAGTAGATTTAGATCCCTATTTTAAAAGAATCTTGCTTCCCTTTATGCCAGGTTATAAATCTTTCCCCCAATTTTTCTTCAAAAGCAATTAATGTCAGAAAAGGAAACAGATTTTAAAACAGCCAGCCAAAATTCTTACGGCTTAGAGCCATGGCGTCTTGGCCAAGTGTAACGGAAAGAAACAGGACTAGAATTTAAACCTGGTCCTAATTTATAACCAGACCTTCCTATATTGACCTAGACAAGTCTCTATGCCTCAAACTTCCTCATTGTAAAAGTGCACACAAATATCTATCTTCCTCCGAGGTCATAGTGAAGAAGTGAGGACAAAAGTAGGGAAAAGATCACAAAACCAGAGATGGTTATTGCAAGTAGCACCAGGAGTGATGCCCCTCAACCTCCCGCAAAAAAAGAGCTTTGAGTTCCCAGTCTTCATCAAACCACATACAGGGCCAGATTAAGATCTTTATGGGCCTTGGAAGTTAAAAACATTAAGCACCCAACACACAGGTAACTCAAAATATATTTTACATTGCTGAGCAGTAAAACATGTGTTTTACAACTTCTTTTATAACCCAGCAAAGTTTTTATAATTTCCCTTGATGACTATTTTGATGCTTGTTTATACATTTTTGTAATGTTAATTGTCATTTTCATCCTGATCTTTGCTTGACAGTTTCACTGGTTCTCTAGGGTTGTGCTGTGGCGACCTACAGGGCAGCCCAGCCTGAGGGTACATCATTTACACTCACTGGACACCCCCACAGCTCCCCACCTATATAACATTTTGGGAGTGTCGCTTTCTATCCATAAGCCCTTCTTCAATTAGTATTGGAAGAATTAAAGTTTGGGTCTATTTGCCCATCTTTCTGTCCAAGTATGTTCTTAAATAGCATTTTCAATGTTATCAAAGATAGACAAATTTATACAAATTAATAACACATCAAACTTGCATTTCAGAATGAAAGGTTTGCTGAAAAGAAAGTAATGCATAATTATGCCCATCTTAGCTCCAACGTTTCTAATATTTTGAACCAGACCACTCTTCTAAATATAATTTTCTGCCCTATTTGGCAACCAAGTCATTGGAGAATTGGATGAACTACATCAACGTAAAGGGAGATGGAATGAGCCTGGGCCATGTGTTCTAAGTGTGCCATTTTAGATCTCTGAACCACTTTCAGACACTAACTTGATAACATTTTATACCCTCATAAATTCTCCCCTTCATTTTTCCTTTGTTCACTAATACAGCCATGAGGTCTTAATTAGACATCTATATTCAAAAATGCTAGAATTATACCAAGAGGGTTGTTTTTAGCCTTAAAAATTACAGTAGGAAAGTCAAAGTCCATGAAGTTAAGGTTAACTTTACCTATAATATGCTTTCTGAGATTTGAGTTATGGAGGGTTCGTGTGTGTGTGTGTGTGCACGCATGTGCGCGCTATAAGGCAAACATTTTAGTGGTGGTATGCTTATGGAAGCGTGTTCATGAAAAATAATAATAATCTCAACATTTACAAAGCTCTGTAACACATTTGTTCCTCACAATAACTAAATTCCAATTTTTGAAAATGATTAAATTGACAGTCGGGATTTTGGGGACTTTACCCAGAGTCACAAAGCTAAAAGACTGGACTGAACCAGAATATTCTAGCTCCTAATCCAGTGTTCTCTCTCCTACACCTCAATGACTCCCCTAAAATTTTGAGAAGATATGTTGTATTTTTGTATGAGGAAGTGTTTTAATGCCTTCATTTGGCTACAAACAAAATGCACAAGCCATAGGATGCTGGGGAATCCAATTTCATCCTAACACTACCACATATGCCATATATTTTATCTGTGACTGTGAGAAATAACCCTTCTACTTTGTTATTCAGTTGTATCTTTTCACTCCCTAAATAGGAATAACAACATTGTACATGGCTCCTCCAACCTAAGTGATTCCAGAAGATTAATGTTCATGAGCCATGAATGGAGAATCCCTGAAGTGGGTGGGAAGCTGTGGGTTCTCTGAAAGTGAAGGGCACAGAAGTAATTTCCATTAAAAGAAACAGAATTGGAAGGGCAGGGTGGTCAGCCCCTAGGCAAGGCTAGGTCTACTCAGGGCTAGTAGCTAGGAGTTGAGGTCAGAGAAAAGGAATAGGGCCGATTATACTCCAAGGTCTATACCAAGAGCCCTTCTGCTTGCTTCCCATCTCTCCTCTGAATGTGTATATTTGTTTCTATTCATGTGTACATATGTGACATTTTCCAGCATGATTCCTGTCCAAGCTATTCTGTCCTATTTTGAGTACTTGGGTCAGAACCCATATCTAAATTTTTCTTGTAGAAAATATCATCACTGTGTAAATAGTGAACAATATTAGGCCCTCTTGATATTGTTCATCCTCTTACACATGGATGAGCGCTTGGCTTCCTGAGAAAAGTGTTCTTAACTCCTCAGGAAATAAGAGTGGGTTCTCTTTAAAAGATATCCAAGAACTGTTAGTTTTACTGTGGTGCCCCCTAGTGCTATGTGAGATTAGACTCACTTTCTGTATTTGTCAATATGTAGACCACATAAGAGAAGCGAAATTTGGAGAAGCGACAAATTGGGTAATTTTTCCAGTATTTTCTTTTGCATAGAATGGAATGAAGTGTGTTCCCTTAGCATGAGTCACAAGACCCTTTGTGTCCTGCCCTCACCTAGATTTTCAGCTTCCTCTTCCTCCACTTTCCCCAATGAACTCTCAACTCCAACCATTCTGAACAACTTGCTCTTTTACCTAGGAAGCCTTCTGCCCCTACTCACCCACCATCATCCCTCTTATCTATTTAAAGAATTTCCACCTTTCTTCTAATATCAGTGAAGCATTACCTCCTCCTCCGGCTTTTACCCTCCCTGAGTTTCTGTTTTCCTGCCCATAAGTGGACTATGTCTAATGTCTGCTCAAAAATCCAACAATTCTATACATTTTCACTACCTCCTTTAAGAGCCTCAAAATACTTAGTGACAGATCAGTTCAATACTTCAGATGTTTCTTTTTAGCTCCCATAAAATTTCTTATAAAATGCAAATCCAATTACACTGAAAATTATTTCCATGTCTATCATAAAAAAATTCTTTAAAAACTTGTTAAATTACATGGGGACACATTTAATTTGAGCTAATCTGAGACAAGATTTTTTAATCAAAAATGCCTCTTTTTCTTCCTAAAGGATACAAAGTTCAAGTTATAGTCCGAAACTCCATCAAGAAATTCTGGCCATCACTGATACAGAATTGGTCAGCTCACTTTCCAAATGCCTTCACTTCTGTCTTTCTCAGGAGTAAAAGTGATAAGAATGTAAACCTTTAACTGTGGGTGGGATGTGCTGAAGAATTATCACTAAAAGCACATCTTTAAAGTACTCTGATAAAGATGATACAAATCTTGGAAGAGCCCAGCTTCAATAGCTCTGAGACACATGGGTATAATTTGCAAAAGCTTCTCACCTTATAGATCAGCTTTTTTCTGCCACTGTTCCCAGGTGAAGTTATGGGGAAGCCTGGAGCGTGATACTTTAAATGGCAGTCCCAATAAACATCCAAACAGCATGTATTGATTTTTGTGACTCAATTTTATAACTTGTATCATGGATATTCTTCTACAGCATCCACTTCTTTCCCTTTTCTAAATAAGGTATTTTGCTAATCTAGAATAAGTTACTTAGATAGGTACATGGTATATAAATAAATACAGATTAAAAACATATATGCAAATTTGATTTCCCTCAGTCCCTTCTTAAGAACCAGGGTATCCAGAAGCTTAGACACAAAAATCTGTTTACTTAAATTAGTATTTCTCAGATCCTCATACCCATTTTATGACTATATATATATAAACTACATACCCACAGGATATTGACCTGGAAGAGATATTTCTTGATCATTTGATCCAACTGCCTCATGTTTCAGATGAGAAAATCGGGACCCAAAGAGGGATGTGTATTATATAAGGAGTGGGTAAGGTCCATCTTTTTTTCTGACATTCAAAAACAAAAACTTCTGCTTTTCACATAATAAAACTTAACCAAGTGGTGAGAAAACAAAGGTTACTAAATAAACTTGACTGAAGGGAAGGTTGACTGCCAAATGGAGTTTAACAGTTTCATATGTATTTTTTTTACAGAGTCATCCATATAGGAAAATTTTTTATGAAGTTTAAAATTAAATCTAAGAAATAAGAAAAGAAATCATGATTATTCTCCAAATATCTTTCTCCTACAATGAAAGAGATCCAATTTAACTAGGCAAATGATGAGCATTTCAGCTTTATTTCACCCCCTATACATATCACTCTAATATTATGTCTTATAAAAGTAGAGATTTGATTGGTATCACCACCTACCCCATCCGTCAACCAAAATTCCCAACAATCTTATCTATGAATTTAGAAAAGCTATCAGTCTATGTCCCTTCTTCAGCAGTTACTTTACACCCTTCTCTCTCAATCAATGTCTCTCTCTCTCTCTCTCTCTCTCTCTCTCACACACACACACACACACACACACACACACACACACCTGCTGCCACCATGACTGATCAAGTTCTGGGGAGAACACACACGACTGTCCTTCCCCTTAACAAAGCTTATGAGATTAAATTTAAGGACACAACATGCTGCCCTGGGTCTTATTAACAGTATAAGAAATTATGTTAGCTGAAACAGTCTAGCTAGAAGTAAGAAAAAAAAAGTTAATGTCAAGTTAAGCATTTCAAATATCTGTGCCCCCAAAAGTTCTGTATCCAGAGTATACAAGAACACGTTTGTTGAGCAAACAGCTCTAATATACCTCCTCTATCTTTGCTTCCATTTCTGGGCCAGGACCAGAGAAAGCTAATTCTCTCACAAAGATCAGCTCCATGAATTCTAGTATCCTGGAAGCCAGCACTCAGCTTCCCTTCCAGGCTCTAGCACAGAACTGCTGGGCGACTTGCTAGAAAGGACCCCTCTCCTCTGCATCCCTTGGGTACTGATAGTTTGGGGCGGCCCCCGCCACCAGCTGGCTACACATCTGTATCTGTTTCACCTTTTGCTCTCTCCTGCTCAGAGCCCTAGTGCAATTAATTGCTGAGCCTTGACTGGGGCCATATGTTCTGTCTTTTTATCATCCCACAGTGTAAGGAAATATGTAACACTGTGGTTGTTTGAAAAAGCACTCTCAGGACTCCCAGACCTGGTGAATAAACTCAGCTGTTCTATTTTGGGTTACTCTTTGTTTTCTTCTCGGAAGGGCCTAATTCCGGTCTCTGTCTTGGGCATCCTGCCATGGACACTTTGCTCCTCCCCCCGCCCCCCCCCAGATCGCCTACTCTAATTTCACCCAAAGGCTTCTGTGACGAGAAGGAAACGTCTGGCATGATGAGGACAGGATGGGTGTGCTGTGGTGCTCACTGGTCTGCAGGCTTGAGTATGACATCAGCTATACTTCGGGAATTTGGGGACACGAGCACTCTATAGTACAGTGATCACAACTAGCCTGTAGGCACTGAAAACCCCTATTTCCTGTAGGCGAAGACAAGCCCAGGCATCGTCTAGGACTCTGCTCATCTTATCCTGATCTAATTTGAGGTACCCAGTCTCTGACCTGGCCATCAGAAATAAAAGTTCCTATTGTCTGACCTTTACCAGGGAGAGACTTTTCTAACACAGAGCATCCACCAGGGAAACAAGAACTCTCAGACTAGCCCCAACAAGGGGACACTATTCATTTCTTTTCTTCTCAGTGGAATCTCCTGCAGTCAAGAACATCCTTAAAGAGCTAATAATGTTTGTAGATATGAATAAGTAAATAAGAAAAAATAATGTAAAAGGGACCATAATAAGGAGAAGGAAAAATGGAAAGAATATCTTCATTAAGTGGGGGAAATACTAAAATGATGATCTTCCACTACATAATGTATTGGACAAAGTGCTGTCTATAAGTTGTGATTGGTAGAGAAAGGCTGTGAGAAACAATATCTGATCAAGTTACTGGGGTAAACGTTTGGCCATGCATACATACAGGCGTGAACACATACATCTCTGCCCTTAAAATACATAGGCTAGCTATTTAAAAGAACTTAATACTGATACATTTAGCATTCTTCAAAAAACATATTTCCTTGAGAGTCTATGAGGCTTATGGATACGATAGGAAAGTATAATAATGTAAAGAGATTTTCTTATAACCTTTTTACATTAATTCCCTGATCAGATGCTTACTAGCAAAACAGGTAAACCAAGTAGGTATATCAGTGACTCAAAGCTTCTAAGTGACAGCTCATAAAGGAATACCAGGATTCTTGCATTGCAAAGAAAAAGAATAATCCAGAAGCAGTGCCCCTGCCCTATCTCCACTGTGCCCCACCACTGCCACTGCTGAAAAAAAGGAAGGAAAACAGAGACAAAAGGGTGTTTGACCACACTTTTACGATTGCTGAGCAGAAAAGGGAAAAAAAAAAATTTTGGTGTCAGATTATTTCCAAGTGACCATTTGCAGCTGTTGGAGCTGCCATCAGCCTGAGCTGGAGGAAAGGACATGCCAGTGGTGCATCTTACCTGAGCAGAGAAGTGCAGACAGATGTAGGTGAGACACAGGAGCAGCCCCAGCCCCTGAATTACGGAGGACACCAGCAATAGCTTGTTCCTCAAGAATCTCCGTCCTGGTGCGTTTCCAACATGCTCATCCAGGGGTTGGACCCCTTCCATCTTCACAATCTGGATGCAGGGAAGATGAAAACTGTGACAGAAGGGAACCTGAGGGAGGACTGACCTCTTCCCCGCAAAGAAGGAGATGAAGCCAAAACAAGGTGTATCAATCAGAAAACACACAAAGGTCCCAGGACCAGAGACAAGAGGCGATTGAAAGAGCAGAGCGGACTCTCAGTTTTAATGCTGCAGCTTTTGCAGGCAGGCGGGGGAACTTCTTTGTGACTAATCTGAATTTCCCCTTTACTTTCTTTCTTTTTTTTTTCTCTGGGCTAACAGGGAGTTGTTTTTGTGGCATTCCAGTTCTGATTTGAGTGACTGTGAAATGACACTCATAAAAGTGTGCTATTTTCTTAATTTCTCATTGCACCAGTAACCAAATTGTGGGTCACTTGATAAAGACAAAAATCATCATCCGTTGATGTAGGAGCTCATCGATCCCTTCTCCGAGGTGTCTTAAATCATAGAAGAGATTTAAGGAAAATACTAGCCTTAAGTTCTTGCCTGCACTTTATTGGGTAACTAAGCACTGAACCCATTCAACAGATTCAGGGAAAAAAAGCACATGAAGACCATTCTTCAAGTGAAGAAAAAAAGAGAAAAGTTTAAAATAGGATGGTGAATCATGTAGAATAAAGGAGTAAGATCCTCTAGTTTTAGTCCATTGCATTATAATAAACTAGCATATACTGAGCATCTACTGTGTGTCAGGCACTGTGCTAGACAGCCCTAAAATCTTTTTCTCATTTAATCTTTGAGGCAAATTTAGTAAAAACTTACATGATTAATTTTAAGCAAAGCAGGAAAGAAGCAGAAGAGTATCCTGACTTTTTCCCTTCCCTCCACTATACATTTTCTCCATACATAAGTTTGCATGAATGAACAAATGAATAGCTTCAAATAAGCTTTGAAGGTTGTTCCTTTCTTTGAGGTCAGCATAGACACAGAACTTGGAAAGTAAGAGTATTCTACCAATAGACACTACTTACCCTTCACCACTGAAATAAATGATCAAATGAAATAAATGATAAAATTATTGATAATGTCAAGTTCATATTAATAAATATTTACTGAATACATAGTGAGCCCAGTACTATATTGGACAGTATAGGTACACTGGTAGGGGCTGTTTAAGACAGAACAACTCTTCTGTGGGCAAGTATGTCTCTCTGAGCTCCCTATCAGCCACTCAATGGATATTTAAAGAAGGAAAGGAGAGAGAAATAACATCAACAAAATAAATGAGCTGTTGTATGCAACTTAATTTTATAGAAAATTGATATGAGGCATATTCAAGAGGGAAACAGCTTGTGGGAAATACATTTATTAATACAGTAATACAGTTTAAATCAATTAATATATGAATTGATACCCTCATTATAATCATTATACTTTGCATTTGCAGAACATATTGGTCTTCAGAAGTTCAAGTTTTTGTCTGAAATATAAGGTGACTGAGACACTACACCATACATGCCAAGCCAAAACTAGAAATCAAGTTCCATCTAAGGTTAACTCTAAATAGGTATTCCTATGAGAAAAGTATGTGTAACATACAGGGTATGGATTAAAAAAAATTGAAAGGCAGAGTCAAGATGGCAGTGTGGGAAGATGGGGAGTTAGCGTCTCTCCCCAACTAGGGCACCTGCTGGCCGCTGGTGGGGAACTCTGATGCCCAAGGAGACGGAAGGAACCCTAAAGTGAACTGGTAGGATGCAAAGGGACTGAGGTGGGGAGAAGTGGAGGCCAGACAGGATCTATGCCCCTGAGGTCAGGGAGATCAGGACACACAGGCGGGAGGGGCCCTCCACCAGGAGGAGAGGAAGAAGGGCAGAGGGCGATTGCCCCGCCCACTCATGCCAGGGAGCCTGCTGAGCTCCCAGGCCTGTCCCCTGCCCTCCAAAGCCCCCTCCAGGCTGCATGGGTCCTTGTGGGCACAGTAGGGAGGCCAGGGAGATTAGGAGAGGCAGGCAGGAGGGACTCTCCCAGACTGGAGGAGCAAGAGAGGAGAGAAGGGCATTTTCCCCGCCCACTGGAGCCCCGGAAGACTGCTGGGCTCCCAGGGGAGGTCCCATGCCCTCTGAGACCAGGGGTGGGGGGCAGGCCTGAGCCCTTTCGGTCCCTTGAGCCTAGGCCCCACCCCCCCACAGCCCCCAGGGACTTTTCCAGCCCTGTGGGTCCTGAGCATTGGCCCCGCCCACAATGCAAACCTCGCCCTTGCTCAGGCCCCACCCCCTACAGCCAAGGCCTCGCCCGCCCCCCACCTTTTTTTCTTTTCCCTCCTCCCCTTTTTTACTATTGTGGTACTGCTGTACCTTCTGGTTGCTGTTTTATCTATATTTTTATTTTTATATTCTTTCTAACATATCTGTTGCCTAGTCTAATTTTATTTTTTACTTTGTTAATGTTCTCTTTATTTATTTTTTTTTGTGCCGCCCTAAGCGGCTTGCAGGATCTTGGTTCACAAATTGGGGGTCAGGTCAAAACTCCTGTGGTGCGAGCTCTGAGTCAGAAGCACCAGACAAACAGAGAACCTCAGACCCCAGGGAGTATTCATTGGAGTGAGGTCTCACAGAGTTCCTCATATCAGCATCAAGACACAGCTTTACCCAACAGCCTACAAACTCCAGTGGTGGAAGCCTCAGGCCAAACAACCAGTAAGACAGGAACACAATCCCACTCATTAAAAAAAAAAAAAGAGGCTGCAAAAAACTAGTCACAGATAAAGGAGCAAGGTCAAAACCTACAAGACCAAATAAATGAAGAGGAAATAGGCAATCTACCTGAAAAAGAATTCAGAGTAATGATAGTAAAGATGATCCAGAATCTCGGAAATAGAATGGAGGCACAGATTGAGAGAATACAAGAAACGTTTAACAAAGATCTAGAAGAAGTAAAGAATGAACAAACAGAGATGAACAACACAATAAGTGAAGTGAGAAATACATCAGAAGGAATCAATAACAGAATAACTGAGCCAGAAGAACAAATAAGTGAGCTGGAAGATGAAATGGTGGAAATAACTGCTGAGGAGCAGAATAAAGAAAAAAGAATGAAAAGAATTGAAGACAATCTCAGAGACCTCCGGGACAACACTAAACGCACCAACATTTGAATTATAGGGGTCCCAGAAGAAGAAGAGAAAAAGAAAGGGTCTGAGAAAATATTTGAAGAGATTATAGGTGAAAACTTCCCTAACATGGGAAAGAAAATAGTCACCCAAGTCCAGGAAGCACAGAGAGTCCCATACAGGATAAACCCTAGGAAAAACACACCAAGACACATATTAATCAAACTAACAAAAATTAAATTCAAAGAAAAGATATTAAAAGCAGCAAGGGAAAAACAAAAAATAACATACAAAGGAATCCCCATAACATTATCAGCTGATTTTTCAGCAGAAACTCTACAGGCCAGAAGGAAGTGGCATGATATACTTAAAGTGATGAAATGGAAGAACCTACAACCAAGATTACTCTACCCAGCAAGGATCTCATTCAGATTCATTGGAGAAGTCAAAAGCTTTTCAGACAAGCAAAAGCTAAGAGAATTCAGCACCACCAAACCAGCTTTACAACAAATGCTAAAGAAACTTGTCTAGGTGGGAAACACATGAGAAGAAAAAGACCCACAAAAACAAACCCAAAACAATTAAGAAAAAGGTAATAGGAACATACATATCGATAATCACCTTGAATGTAAAATGGATTAAATGCCCCAACCAAAAGACACAGACTGGCTGAATGGATACAAAAACAAGACCCATATATATGCTGTCTACAAGAGACCCACTTCAGACCTAGGGACATATACAGACTGAAAGTGAAGGGATGGAAAAAGGTATTCCAGGCAAATGGAAATCGAAAGAAAGCTGGAGTAGCAATATTCATATCAGGTAAAATAGACTTTAAAATAAAGACTGTTACAAGAGATAAGGAGGGACACTACATAATGATCAAAGGATCAATCCAAGAAGAAGATATAACAATTATAAATGTTTATGCACCCAACATAGGAGCACCTCAATACATAAGGCAACTGCTAACAACCATGAAGGGAGAAATTGAGTTACACAGTAATAGTAGGGGACTTCAACACCCCACTAACACCAATGGACAGATCATCCAAACAGAAAATAAATAAGGAAACACAAGCTTTAAATGACACAATAGACCAGATGGATTTAATTGATATTTGTAGAACATTCCACCCAAAAGTGGCAGAATACACTTTCTTCTCAAGTGCACATGGAACATTCTCTAGGATAGATCACATCTTGGATCACAAATCAAGCCTCAGAAAATTTTAAAAAATTGAAATCTTATCAAGCATCTTTTCTGACCACAACGCTATGAGATTAGAAATCAATTACAGGAAAAAAAAAAAACTGTAAAAACACAAATACATGGAGGCTAAACAGTGCACTACTAAATAACCAAGAGATGAAAAAAGAAATCAAAGAAGAAATTTAAAAATACATAGAAAAAACTTACAATGAAAACACGACGACCCAAACCTATGGGATGCAGCAAAAACAGTTTTAAGAGAGAAATTTGTAGCAATTCAATCTCAGCTCAAGAAACAAGAAAAATCTCAAAAAGAAATCTAACCCTATACTTAAAACAACTAGAGAAAGAAGAACAAAGAAAACCCAAAGTCAGTAGAAGGAAAGAAATCATAAAGATGAGAGCAGAAATAAATGAAATAGAAATGAAGAAAACAATAGCAAAGATCAATAAAACTAAAAGCTGGTTCTTTGAGAAGATAAACAAAATTGGTAAACTCTTAGCCAGAATCAAGAAAGAAAAGGGAGAGGACACAAATCAATAAAATTAGAAATGAAAAAGGTGATATCACAACTAACACTGCAAAAATACAAAGGATTATAAGAGACTACTACAAACAACTATATGCCAATAAAATGGACAACCATGAAGAAATGGACAAATTCCTGGAAAGGTACAATTTTTCAAGACTGAACAAGGAAGATTTAGATAATACAATGAGACCTATCACAAGTAATGAAATTGAAACCATAATTAAAAATCTTCCAACAAACAAAAGTTCAGGACCAGATGGCTTCACAGGCAAATTCTATCAAACATTTAGAGAAGAGCAAACACCTATCCTTCTCAAACTCTTCCAAAAAATTGCAGAGGGAGAAACACTCCCAAATTCATTCTATGAAGTCACCCTCATCACCCTGATACCAAAACCAGAAAAAGACATCACAAAAAAAGAAAATTATAGACCAATATCACTGATGAACATAGATGCAAAAATCCTCAACAAAATACAAGCAAACAGAATCCAACAGCACATTAAAAGGATCATACACCATGACCAAGTGGGATTTATCCCAGGGATGCAAGGGTTCTTCAATATACACAAATCAATCAATGTGATACACCATATAAACAAATTAAGGAATAAAAACCATATGATCACCTCAATAGATGCAGAAAAAGCTTTTGACAAAATTCAACACCCATTTATGATAAAAGCTCTCCAGAAAGTGGGCATAGTGGGAAACTACCTCAGCATAACAAAGGCCATATACGACCAACCCACAGCAAACATCATTCTCAATGGTGAAAAACTGAAAGCATTTCCTCTAAGATCAGGAACAAGACAAGGATGTCCACTCTCACCACTATTATTCAACATACTTTTGGAAGTCCTAGCCATGGCAATCAGAGAAGAAAAAGAAATAAAAGGAATACAAATTGGAAAAGAAGAAGTAAAACTGTCACTGTTTGCTGATGACATGATTCTATACATTGAAAATCCTAAAGATGCCACCAGAAAACTACTAGAACTAATCAATGAGTTTGGTAAGGTTGCAGTTTACAAAATTAATGCACAGAAATCTCTGGCATTCCTATACACCAACAATGAAAAATCAGGAAGAGAAATTAAGGAAACAATCCCAGTTACCACTGTAACAAAAAGAATAAAATACCTAGGAATAAGCCTGCCCAAGGAGGCAAAAGACTTGTACTCAGAAAACTATAAACTACTGATGAAAGAAATCAAAGATGACATAAACAGATGGAGAAATATACCATGTTCTTGGATTGGAAAAATCAATATTGTGAAAATGACTATACTACCCAAATCAATCTACAGATTCAATGCAATCCCTATCAAACTACCAACGGCATGCTTCACAGAATTAGAACAAAAAATTTTACAATTCGTATGGAAACACAAAAGATCCCAAATAGCCAAAGCAATCTTGAGAAAGAAAAACAGAACTGGAAGAATCTGGCTCCCCGGCTTCAAACTACACCACAAAGCTACAGTAATCAAGACAGTATGGTACTGGCACAAAAACAGAAATATAGATCAATGGTACAGGATAGAAAGTCCAGAGATAAACCCACGCACATATGGGCACCTAATTTATGACAAAGGAGGCAAGAACATACAATGGAGAAAAGCCAGCTTCTTCAATAAGTGGTGCTGGGAAAACTAGACAGCTACATGTAAGAGAATGAAATTAGAACACTACCTAACACCATACAAAAAAATAAACTCCAAATGGATTAAAGTCTTAAATGTAAGACCAGACACTATAAAACTCTTAGAGGAAAACATAGGAAAAACACTCTCTGACATAAACCACAGCAAGATCTTTTTTGACCCACCTCCTAGAGTAACGGAAATAAAAACAAAAATAAACAAATGGGACCTAATTAAACTTAAAAGCTCTTGCACAGCAAAGGAAACCATAAACAAGATGAAAAGACAACCCTCAGAATGGGAGAAAATATCTGCAAATGAAACAACAAAGGATTAATCTCCAAAATATACAAACAGGTCATGGAGCTCAATATCAAAAAAACAAACAATCCAGTTGAAAAATGGGCAGAAGACCTAAATAAACATTTCTCTAAGGAAGACATATAGATGGCCAAGAGGCACATGAAAAGATGCTCAACGTCACTAATTATTAGAGAAACGCAAATCAAAACTACAATGAGGTATCACCTCACACCAGTCAGAATGGCCATTATCAAAAAATCTAGAAACAATAAATGCTGGAAAGGACGTGGTGAAAAGGAAACCCTCTTTCACTGTGGGTGGGAATGTAAGTTGTTACAGCCACTATGGAGAACAGTATGGAGGTTCCTTTAAAGACTATAAATAGAACTACCATATGACCCAGCAATCCCACTACTGGGCATATACCCTGAAAAAAAACATAATTCAAAAAGAGTCATGTACCACAATGTTCACTGTAGCTCTATTTACAACAGCCAGGACATGGAAGGAACCTAAGTGTCCATCAACATGTGAATGGATAAAGAAGATGTGGCACATATATACAATGGAATATTATTCAGCCATAAAAAGAAATGAAATTGAGTTATTTGTAGTGAGGTGGATGGACCTAGAGTCTGTCTGTCATACAGAATGAAGTAAGTCAGAAAGAGAAAAACAAATACCAGAAGCTAACGCATATATATGGAATCTAAAAAAAAAAAAAAAAAAGGTAGTGATGAACATAATTTCAGGGCAGGAATAAAGAGGTAGACATAGAGAATGGACTTGAGGACTTGGGGTGGGAGGGGGAAGCTGGGGCAAAGTGAGAGTAGCATCGAGATATATACACTACCGAATGTAAAATAGTTGGCTGGTGGGAAGCAGCAGCATAGCACAGGGAGATCTGCTAGGTGCTTTGTGACCACCTAGAGGGGTGGGATAGGGAGGGTGGGAGGGAGACGCAAGAGGGATATGGGAATAGATGTATGCATATAGCCGATTCACTTTGTTGTGGAACAGAAACTAATACAGTATTGTGAAGCAATTATACCCCAATAAAGATCTATTAAAAAAATTGAAAGAAAAATCAAGTGTGTAGAACTTAATTCTTGAGTAATAGTTAATAGTTATAAATAAACATTAAAATCGCTAACTATTTACTCATTTGTTTCCAAACACTGACTAAAAGAGCCACAGCAAAAAAAAAAAAAGGAAAAAGCCTAAAATACCATTGGAAACAGTAGAGACCAGAAGAAAAAGAAAGAGTAAAACCTATTAGTGCTGAAAATCAAAGAAAATGTTTTTAAATGAAAAATAAAAACATTTATAGAGTGCATCCTTGTGCCCTGAGCAGCATGTTTTCTCACTGTTAACAGCCTGGCTTCTATAAAGAAAAACTGACAATTACTGATATAAATTACTGTCTTTATAGACAATGAGAACTATGCAACAGAATGAATTCCCATTTTGATGATGCCCCAGGAAAGTTATACTAGCTATACCAACACTTGGTCCTGCACATCTGAGGCACGCCTGTCATCTCCCCGGCCTCCATCTCCTACTGCCGTATTTTGCCTACTTGTAGTTTTTTACTGACATTTAAATGATGTTTTACATTTGTTTCTTTTTAAATTGAATATATTCTCACAGCTTCTTCCCATTCTTTGTGGGAAGAAGGGGAATACACATGGAAAAATAAATATTAATTGGGCTGGAAGTTCTGGGCAAGACCTTTTGATAAGACTATGAAAGCATTTCAAGGTTCATCATTGGGCTGGTCTAGCATTTGGAACAAATGTAACCAACATCAGACATATCAGTGTTGGCATTTCAATCTTGGGCAGATGGACAGAGTCCTCCATCTCCAAAGTTGACATGTTTTTAAAGAGGTCAAGTGTGTCACCTGAATCTATGTGCAATTTTTAAAAAATTATCTCACAAAGATTAAATACACAGATACACCAGAGCAAATCAGCCTTGGAATGGAAGCCTCAGACTTCATTCCAAGCAATTATCTTCCCACAGATCTTTAATCTCCAAATAAATAGCCACTTCAAGTCTACAGAAAAGTATGGGGGGAGGGGAGGTTTAAAAACAAACAAACAAAAAAAACTTTGACAACTGACAGAATACCTCATGTTCAGGAAGCAGCAAAACTTTTCTTTGGTTGGGGGGTTGGTATTTGCTTTTTTTGTTCTTTTGTTTTTGGGGAGGTTGTTTGTTTTGATTTGGAGGGTTTGGGTGGTAAAATCTGCACTTTTCATTTGTTTCTAAGTCATTAGTCCATTCAATAAGCATGAGCCAGGTGCCTACATGCTGGTGCTGGGGGAAAAGAAATGAACTAAAAAGGAGGTCACAGACAGGTAGGGAGGACAATCGCGGCCAGGGAAGTATTGGGTCTGAGGTGGCTAGGCAGGAGGAAAGGGTGCACAGGAGTGGGTTAAGGACTTTGAACTATATCCTGAAGGCACTGGGGAAATATGGAAAGCAGAGTGTGATACTATTACATTTTAGAAAAAAATCAGAGTGAAATATAAATGGCAGGGCGGGATCAAGGAGATCAGCTGGGAGATTTTCCAGGGTGCTCTGTGCCAGTTGAGGAGATGAGTAAGTCTAAAACCCCACCTCTGCACTCAGAGCCCCCCATCCTAGAGCAGGAGGTTTCATTCTACGAGAAGGGGAGCTATTATCTTCTTACAAAGGTGTGCTCTGCTTCCCAAGTCCTGAACAAAGGGCTGCAACCACCCATATTAATGTACATTTTTCTAATTCATAAACTCAGAGAGGGATCCTTGTTCTAATTCACACAAAGACAGCTGTATGAGCTGGGTTGTCCTCAATCTTGTAATTATTTAAGTGAGAAATAATAAGGTCCAGATCTAAAACAGAGAGGATAAGGAGAGGAGAAGATATTCACAGTGGATATTCATTCACCAAACATTTTGAGGGCCTAATTTGTGCCACCCTCCAAGTGTACAAAGGGAGTCATAACTTAGCTCTGACCTGGGACAGGTGACAGAGTAAGATGGGAGGTGATAGAAACAAACGCATTTCAAATATCAAACACCTGATTTGCCATTTGCCTTCTCAACCTGCTCTTGATCTTAATGTTCCCATTCTAGTTAATGTATTCGGCACTCCAAAATCTCAAAACCCCAGAATCAGCTTTGATTCTTCCTTGCCTCAATCAGTCAGACTTGTAGGACTATCCACTATCCCTGCAATACAGCTCATACTTGGCCATTTCGACTGCTTCTGCTCCAAGTCCTTTCTACTTTCTCCCTTGAACCTCTGAATTTAACTTACAGCTGTTCTCCCTACTTCCATTCTCTTTGATGTCTAATCCATTCTGCTTTGGCAGAATCTTTAAACCCAGCGATGACCAAGTTCTTATCAAGGAGTATCCATCTCATGAAGTTGAAATTCTTTAGCATGACACTCAAGTCACACTGTAATGGAACCCCAAGTTTCCTCTCCAGATTTATCTCCATTTTTATCTGATTATTTCTGATGATCATTTTGCCTCAACTATCCTTATCCTCCATCTCTGATGATCAAAATCCTACACCCTACACACTTTCCATGAAGGGCTAGCTGTCTTGTGAGGTAGTGAGCTTGTGGTGCTCCAGAAGAGGCTAAACAATTCTAGCATTGAGTAGGGGATTTGTAGGATCAGTAGTTTGCAAAGCCTAGTTGATCATCAGAATCACTAAGGAGAGATTTTGAAAGGTTCAGATTCCTAATCCCTAACTCTAGAAACTCTGATTTGATAAGTTTGGAATACTGCCTGTGAATCTGTATTTCTAAAAGCTTCCATAAGAGCCAAAATTGTGAATCTCCCCAAATGACTACTTAAAGTCTGTTTCACTGTTAGATTTCTATAACACGAAGCCTTGCCTGGGCCTCCCAGAAGGATGCGGTTGTTTCTGCCCCTGTGTAGATAGCATTATCTTACAACTATTCAAATCTGTTTTCCATCACCTCCATGACACTGCATGATCTTGAGGTCAAGAGTCCTGTATCGCACTCACTCAAAGGGCCAGAATAGTCTTTCTATAAAGATTTGACAAATTAAATTGAATTTGCTTGCAGTAGATTTGAACTATGCTATTTTCAGGACCAAAAAAGAATGAGAGTTTAAACAAAACTGAAAATGGCACTATTAAATACAGAAGTCTCCTGATAGCTGGACTTTGATCTTAGTGTGAAAGATTAGCAAACCCGAAATGTATACTTTTCATTGAAACCGGATGCACACCATTAGTACAAATGCAAATGTGAACTCGTATAGTAATATTCCGTTGGGTTTCAGACTCATTAGCCCCTCATATGTCAACTCCTCTTCTTCCGATGCTGATTTGCCCTTTCATTCTTCATGTTTGCTCCTTTTCTTTATCTTGAATTGACCACTGGAAGTTATTTTAGGGCATGATGATAGATTCTAAAACTTAGTGGCACAAAACTGCTACAGAATCTTTTTCTCTCTACGGAAATATGCCCATGAAGTACTACACCATTAAGGAAAGCAAAGATATAGACAGTTTTTTGGCTCACAAAATTACATTTTAAATTGTGCATTTAAAATATGTATGCAATGCCAAGAATATATAGAAATTTATAAGTAGATCTTTCAACTAATAATATAGGCAAGTTTTCTAAAAATCAACTTTACTGAAATATAATTACAGATAATAAACTATATCTACTTCAATTTAACAATTAGATGAATTTTGACAGCTATATACACTCATGAAACCACCATCACATACAGAACATTTACTCATTCCCAAAAGACAATTTTCTTTAAATAGTAATCATTCCAAAAGCAAACCTAAACTGAGTACATAAGAGATTCCCTCCTCTTTCCAAAATACATTTAATTGGGTATAAATTGTGTAAACCAGTGATTCTCAACTGGGGTGATTTTACCCCCCCCCCCAGGAGTCATTTGGCAATATCTGGAGACAGTTTTGGTTGTCTGGATTTGGGGTGGGTGCTACTGATAACTAGTGGTTAGAGGCCAGGGATGCTGCTAAACATCCTACAATGCACAGGATGGCCCCCACTACAACAAAGACTATTGGCCTAAAATGTCAGTAGCGCTGAGGTTGAGAAACCCTGGTATAGATGTCCATGTCCATAACTGACCTTGAATGAAGCAATACAATACTCACTTTCTAAGTCTTCGCATTTGCTTATTGTCCTGCCTGAAATGCCTCTCCAATGCCCACCAACAAACGTATGAAGAGGGTACTATTTTTCTCCCCATTTTATAATTGAAAGAAACTGAGGCTTAGAGAGGTGAATTAACTTGGCCCGGGTCATACAATTAGTATGTGGCAGGGCTGGGATCTGAATCCAGGTCCTTTTCCTCTGGAGCCTGTTCTTAAATTCTGTGTGATACTACTGATTTTTCTAAATAAAAATACAAGCTCTATGTGTGGGCTGGGCACTTAGTAAACAGTCAATATATCTAAGCAAATACTAACATGCCGAATGTACACAGGCACTAATTCAATAGGAGAAATTACCTTCTTTCTGTCAATTAGATATTATTTTTTTTCCAAATTATTGGTGAATGGGAATATATCTTATGTTCTTGGGTGTCTTATTTGTACCAAGCACAAAAGCCTCTTTTCATTCAATCTTCCTGGGAACACTGTGCATGGTTATTAGTAACCACATCTTTAACATGAGGAACCAGAATCTCAGAGTAAATTAACCACAACAGTGTTGGGATTTAAACCAAGATCATCTGGGTTTGTCTGTTTATTTAACTGTACCAAACCCTCAGTAGCTGCTATTATAAACCGAATGTTTGCATCCCTCTTAAATTCCTATGTTGCAGCGCTAACCCCCAGTATGATGGTATTTTGAGATAGGGCCTTTGGGAGGTAACAGGTCATGAGGGCAGGGCCCTGATCAGAGAAGTGAGTGCTCTTATGAGAGGCAGCAGTTTGCTCTTTCTCTCTACCTGCCAAGTGAGGACACAGTGAGAAGGCAGCCATCTGCAATCCAGGAAGAGAACTCTCACCAGAGCCTGACCGTGCTGGTTGCTTGATCAAGGCCTTCCAGCCTCCAAACTGTGAAAAAATGAATTTCTGTTGTTTAAGCACCCAGTCTACGGTATTCTGTTATGGCAACCTGAGCAGACCAAGACAGCTGGAAATTATAAAACTGTACCAAAAGAACACTGTTTCTTAAATTCTTTCTTGTTTCTACCCTCAGATATATCCACTCTGAGATAAGGAGCTTTTACCCTGTTACCTTCAACGTCCTTCTAAGGAACTTTTTTCTGAATGTCTTCCTATACTGTAGCTAGAATAAAATAATCTATACAATACACCAAGCAATGTGTCTAGGCAGAGTAGGCTCTACATAGACACTATTGTGTTGTGTTTTTTAAACCTGTAAGTGCTTTTCAGTGTTTATTCTTTCACTGACATATATTAACCACACCTTAAAGCTTTTGGCAGGTTCGATCAGCAGTCTCTCTCTTTGTGAAGGTAGTATTCTCTATGTCCCTACCCCCAATACCACTGTATATGGTTTGTTCACTCATTTCTACCACCCTAAGCTTTACTGAGAAGTCCTTTCTGCAAAAATCACACACGCACAGAAACCCTATAGCTTTATTCAAATTAGCTTAGGGAATTCCTCTAGGCTTCTCCTTCCTACTTTCTGCTGTGCTCCTTGGTGCTTTCTGCAGTTCCTACCATTTTCCTTCCTATATTATCTCAAACTTTCCAACATATCTTTGTTAAACTTGGAATCTAGATCTCAACTTCCTGTTTCATCACTGACCCTGAAGTCCCAAAGGATGCCCTGCTAGGCATTGCTCAAGCTCCAGGTCCCCCAAATCCCTCTGCCCTAATGTGGGGCTCTTCACCACACCGGTGACCTTCCCTCTGCCCTAGGCTCAGCATGGGGAAGATGGATTAGGCTCTTCTTTTATTACAGATCACAGTCTGCCCTGTCTCAGAGTTCTGCATGTATGTGCCTGTCTTCCCACATGGAAAAGAGTTCAAGTCCCATTCATTCTCATATGTCCCAGCTCCCCTAGCACCAGTCTATGGCTGTGCTCAAGACAGGAAATGAATTAGACTGAACTGAGGCTACAGTTGTATTCTAGTTCTTCAGAGCTTTTATTCTTCTTTTCTTCTACCCTTCTAGTTCCATGATTCCCCACCCTTCTTTGATCCCACTTTGCTTTTATTCTTGACACTTTGGGCAAAAGTCAGAAGACCTGTATGCAAATCAAAGCTTTTCTACTTGCCACTGGACAAGTTATTTAACCTCCCAGCCTTCATTCAGTCATCTACTATAGAGGAGAGAGAGAAAGAGAGGGAGAGAGAAAGAGTATCTGATATATGCTAGCATTCAATTATTGTTATTTGTCACTATTAGTATCATTATTGTAGCTTGAAAATGGCCATGGTGAGAGTATTTACACCACTGAAATTAGTAAACACTACAAATTGGGACTTTTTTTTAGACAGCTGCTTTACCAGCACACCACTAAGCTAGTACTGCATACTGAAATGATAATGTTTTTGATCTATTAGGTTAAATAAATCATTATTAAAATTAGCTTCACCTGTTTCTTTTTACTTTTTTGATACGGCTAGCAAAGAATTTTAGATTACATTGTGATATTCTTTTTGGCTGGCGCTGGGCAAGATAGACCCTAACCTACATGGTAGCATCACCCCATCAACACCCCACAGTTTGGTCTCCAGGTATTTCTGGGCATCCCAGGGAGAGCTCAGGTGCTCCAAAAAATGGTCTGAGTTGATATTTGCCACCTTAATCAGCAGTTCTCTCTTTGAACCATTGTTCTTCCTAAGTCTTCAGGACCCTTGCACGGTCTAATTACCTTGACATTCCAGACAGATCTCTCCACATCCTTGTTTGATTTGCTGTGGGTTAGGTCCCTTCCACAGCTATTAGAAATGTCTACTCAGAGCACCCAAGAACCCAATATCTCTATTTCAAGGGTCCTTATCCACTTCATCACAGTTCCAGGTGGCAACAAGGTAAGAACCAACTCAATGCCCACCAATGAAAAAATCCTAAGGCTCCTTATACACAGAAGTCCCTTCTTCTTTTACACTCTCTCTCCAGTTACTTAGACCTCATCTTCTATTCCTGGCCCAGGGAGAGAAGGAGAAAATTCTACGAGGGGCAAAATTACCCTAATATACAAAAAACTACCTTTGATGTTTCCTAGCTGCCCCCACCTCTAACTTTTACATTATATTAAAGCTTCTTCATAATGTGTTAAATGTGAGATTCTGTTATTGCAAGGTTAGTAAAAAAATCATGTTTTTCATGGGTCTTTTAGTTACTGCTTAGATAAATAAAAGGGAGAAAGGTTTATTACTTGTTTGTTTCTTTTTTAACTTGTTTATTAACACTGATATAAACAGTAAGACTCAGTAGTCTAGGTATGATGTGAAGTGGCTTGACTGCTAGGGTCATGGCCGTAGAGATGGTGACAAATGACCAGATGTGGGTTATACTTTGGAGGTAGAACAATAAGGTTTACTGGATTAGATGTGACAGGTGAAGGAAATCAAGGAATCAAAGGTGACTTCTGGGCGATGTGGCTGAGTAGCTGTGTAGTGGTGTCATTAACTGAGCGTTAGAGGAAGACAGGAGGAGCAGATAGGGGAGGCAGTTTGCAAGTCAAGAGCTCTGCTTTGGACAGCTCCTCATTTAAACACCACAGAGGTGTTGAAAATGACTCTAAGAGTAATTTTATTTTCCCCATTTTACAGATGAGGAAACTAAATCACAGAGACGTTATGTAACTTGGCCAAGATCATTTGACTAACTCACTCCATGTGACGTTTTCTTTTACATAGCAGTACAGAGGTTAAGGTTGCTGAATTCTAATCCCAGGACCACCATCTACTAGTTGTGTGACCCTTTGACAAGGCATTTAATTTCTCTGAGCTGTGATTTTGTCCTTTTGAAAATGGAAAGGTTCCTGCTCAGGATCTGTGTGAGGGTTAAGTGAGACGAGATAGGCAATGTACACGACATAGCATATAATAAATGCTGGGTAAATGTTAGCTAATATTATAGTTGGTCACTTTCAAAGCTAGGAATATTGTTGTTGCCTTACGATCTTAGGTTTACTCCAACTAAAAGGACCCATCTAGGAGGTATATTTTCTCCATCCAATTGTCCTTTAGCTTTGGCACTAGTTGAAGACTAGTTATCAAGACTAGCTACGACTCATTATGAAGACTATGTACCAGAATGACAACTTGGTCGTCTGTGATGGATATATTCTGACATCTAAAAATTAGGTGGGGCGGGTAGGAAAGGGGGCGGAGATGTACTAAGTGAAACCTGAAATAAAGCCTGACTAAGTAAAGGAAACATCAGAGACAAAAGACAAGATACAAAAACTCCACTGAAAGGGTCTGAAATGACCAAAGAGAAAAAGTCCCAACCTTAATCAGGGAAAGTTAGTTTCATCAGTGAAAAAGAATAACCACACACACGATACAATCAGGCAGTAGAGATCTTGATACTGGAAAACCAAAGGTGAGGAGTATTCAACAGCATTTCCCCCACGCTCACCTCACAGGAAGAACTGGTCCAAAATTAGCAATATTGAGAGGTCTTAGTTTAAATGCCTGGAAAATTCCTTCCCTGAACAGCAGCCTCGTCCACCATCCCAATGGACACCCTAACTTCAGAATGCCTTTGGTGATACCACCCCTTCTCCATCAATGGCCAAAATAAACAGCAGTGAAAAATCACTGACAACTGAGGGCAGGGGTAGGGTAGGGGAACGACCCACTGAACAGTCACCAAAATGGTGCCCTTTCTATACCTTTGAAAAGTAAAATGAGGACGCGATCATTAATTTTAGTATGAAAAGCTATCAGAGGAAGCAGGGCAAAAGCAAGACCACAGAGAGACATGTGAAAATGGCTAACGTGTCATGCCTTCTCTTTTTCAGAAGTATAGGGTCCACCCCACCCCAGGCAGGCTTCCTCCAGGTTGGATCCTGGCTACTCGTCTGGTGTGGGGTCTTTGGTGCCTGCAGCCTGGGGAGTTGGTCTAGTAGAACTGTTAAAAGCAAGAGCTCTGGAGACAGGCTGCCCAAGTCTGAATCCCAACTTACCTCAAGCGTTTCAGTCATAATGGAAGAATTATTGGAGTAACTGGGCAAATCACTTAACCTTTCAAAGACTTTGTTTTTCTCATTATTAAATGAGGGAAAGAGTATAGTAACTGTATCTAGTATCTAACTCTGCAGGGTTGCTGTGAGACGTCAGTGAGGTAATGCACGTAAAGTACCTAGCATGCAGCTTTTAATAAGCATTTACATTATTATGTCATTATCTGTAGTTTCATTCTGATTAGACCAGGATTTCTCAGTGGGAATGAGCCTTAAAAAAAACAAGTGCCGGGAACTTGTTCCTTTTCAGTCTACTTCTGTGGCTTGCCACTACTCTAGAAAAGAATATTTATTGAGTACTCACTAAGTGCCCCCCAAAATTGCTAAAAAAAATAGCAGGGAACCATTACTTAAAGTCCCAAGAATAAAAAAAGAGAGGCAGGAAGATTAGACAAAGGTGGATTTCAGAAGTTCTCTGAAAGAGATGAATCAGTGAGGAGGGGTAAGAAAAGCCAACTTTTGCATACCTATGAAGGTTAGGATCATTTCTAATCTGTCATAAAGAGCTGTGACTTCCTCTTGTATGTTTTTATTTTTCTTTCTTTTCCCAAACATATCATAGAAACCCAGGGAAACATAAAAGCTGTGTTGACTGGAAGCAAATATGAAAGGGGAGGGTAGAAACTCTATTGTGTGGCTGTATCTTGTTTCAGTAAGAGCTCCAGGAGGAGAGAAACCCCAGGGGAAAGAATATGCGGTGGCTAAAAGCAGACAGCCAACCAGTTACTCCTGGGGACCCCCAGACAGTAAAGAAGACACAAATGAGGTGGTTGCCTCAGGGGGATGCCTGTCAACTCCGCAGCAACTCTGGAGGGATATGCCCCAGCCCAAAGCCCCCGGGTGATTTCCTCCTCAGAAAGGGCAGCCTGGGATAATGGCTAGAATGCTAGACTGGTGGGCAGAAAGGTGAAGGTAGTACTAGGGTAATTTATTGCCAAACCAGGATTCTTTGTGAGTGAAAAGGAAGACTACTCAAAGTAATGCTGGTCAACAGCTCGTACCAAGAACGCCAGGGCAAGCCAAGGCATGACCCTAGTCAATGTCCACTGTCCTACTCTTTGCACAAACACATAACTAGAAGACTAGAAGCCGCCTGCTGGGGAACAAAGAAAAAAAGAGTGGATAAGTGATGAGCAAGGAAACAAACTTTTTTTTTTCATTTTTTTTCCAAAACAAACAACTTCTTATTGAAGTATAGTTGATTTACAATGTTGTGTTAGTTTCAGGCATACAGCAAAGTGATTCGGTTTTTTATATATGTATATGTACATATGTGTGTGTGTGTGTGTGTGTGTGTGTGTGTATTCTTTTTTAGATTCTGGAAACAGGCATTTTTAAAAGGCACTGCTGGTGCCCTTATGGAGCAACTTTATATTCATGATCTCATGTAATCCCTTGCAGAGTGGGAACTATAGAGGAAGTGATGTTGCTGGAATGTGAACTCAAGACTGTCTGAAGTGAAAACACTTCATCCCTTTTTGCCCCATCCTACCACCCTGGTTCCAGCACTCATCACCTCACTGGCAGGCTGTAATGGCCATAGGAACTACTCTTACTGAGTACTCTGAAAACTCTACTGGATACTTTGAATATGGTAGAACATTACAATCATCAAAAACCTGCAGGGCAATAAGGAAATGGGAGGTTCAGTAAAGTTAAGGGCCACATGGGGGTAAGTAGTGAAGCTAAAACTAAAACTCAGATCCGTCTGGCTGCAAAGCCAATGCTCTCACTCACGAAGCTGTACAGAGTGATGGGATTAAACTGAGAGTGAGGGGGAGTGGGCCTGCAGGGCTGTATGGCACAAGCAGACGGAGAGACAGGTTGGTCACAGAAGCAAACTTTCCCACCCAGTCCTCGGCTCCAGCCAGGCCTGTCCTCCCTGCCACCTAGACTCCCTGCGCACGTGGTCCTCGCCACCCCTTTGTAATTAATTGACCACACTGTTCTCCCGTCTTTTAACCATCTCCCCTTCCTCTCTGCCAATCTATAAATTAGCCTTTGTCATGGTGACACTTTATTTCCGTCACAGTGTTTTACTCATACAGCTCTGTTTCCTGCCCGTCCTGGCTGTAGTTTTTCTCTGCATAGAGACTCTAAGCAACTTTCAGAACTGTGGCTCTCAGTCCCTTTAATATCCCACAGTGACTAGAAGGCTACAGTCACGTGGTAAGAGGTGGTTAAACTCTCCTGCATTAGGGCTGAAGGCTTGTAGCACTTTTCCTCCCCGACTCCAACATCGAAAGAGGAATTCTCCAGGAGAAACAGAAGCCACTCTTTCTCACACACACACAAACACACACACACACACACACACACACACACATCTCCGTCTCTCTAAGTCTCTTCTGACTTCTAAATATCACCAACTCTCAATTTTCATAGACTGTGCTGGAATAACAAATGCATTAAAAATGAAAAATATAAATAATCCACAGAATTTCATTTGGTCATTAATTTCTTCCTCCTCGCTTTGAGCCAATCTGTTAAATTGACTTCTCTAACACATGTGCATGCTTGACCTTGCTCTTGGGCCAGATTTTTTCAAAATGCACCAAAATTCACTGGATGATATGTTCCCTAAGAGGAGGGACTAAAGCGTTTCTCAGTGCCCGGCACATGTAGGAGCTTTACATGTTTTTTGAATGAATGAGGCCCAGATGGATGATGGCTGTCCCAGCAAATGCCAGGTTAGACAGAGCCCCAATAATTTCTGTGTGCTATGTAAGCCCCTAGAACTTAGGTGCAATCTGAGTAAAAAGAGGAACTACGAATTGAAATTAAGTTGTCATGCCTGGGCCAAAATAAGTGGAGGTTTTAAAAATAGAAAAATAGAAGTTTGGGTTACAATTCTTGAACACAGAGATTGTGCATGAAGGCTCATACCAACTACAGATGTGGAGGAGGAATAAGAATTTTCTCGTCATTTTACTGGAAAATAAAAGAACAAAACAAAGACTATTAAGCACCTAGTAATCTACTAAGTCCTCAAAATAAGTTTACTTTACCTGACTTACAAAATGTGAGTAAAAATGATATGTATGGCCTTTCTTAAGTTAAAGAAATGAATCAAGTATTGATCTGGGTGGGGCATAATTCATCATACCTAATTATAAGTACATCACCCATTACATCATGTTTCTTTTTCAGAGCATGATCACAGAGTCAATTTTGCACAAATATTCGTGGGGCAGATTACTAGTTGCCCCTCCTCTTATTCTTAGACCCTTGGTCATACAGGTAGAGACTACATTTCCCAGCTTCACTAGCAGTTGTGATCATGTGATTTGATTCTCCCCAATGGAATGTGAGAGTAAGTGATAAATATAATATATATTCTATATCACTTGCTTAAAAGGAAATTGCCTGCCTTAGGCTTCCTCTCTCTGTTCTTCTTTGAACTGAAACACAGGATATACCACATGATTTAGCTTTGTCTATGCAAATGAGCATCACTCCCTAGAAGGCAGAGCAACAAGGTGAAAGGAGGAGCCTGGATCCCTGATTGGCCTCATAGAGAGACATGACTTCTATCTTCTTTAAGTCACTGTATTTTGGAGTCCTTTTTCCCACATCTTAGCTTTTTCCATATTTAATACAATTTGAGAGAGATTTATCTGTCTTCTCAAGGGCTCTCTTAATCCTTGTGTATCAAAGTCATTCTTCTTTGCATCATCTAATCATGTTATCATCTTTATTGATTTTCTCTTCTTCAATTGTCAACTGATCTGAATCTGCCACAGCCTCCTTTTTCAAAAGCTTTGTGATTCTCCAATGTGCTTTTACAGACTTCTTAGTATCTTGACTCTCTTACAAGATTTGCACTTTTACTCATCACTCAGTTTACTTTGCATTCAAATGCTCACAACCATGGACTTAGAATAAGATGGGGAAGGATATTTATGTGTGGACTAATTTCACTATTAGCCAATTCACTGGTGAATATTTTATGTTGTAAAAACTTTTGCTTCTCCCTATGATCTAACTGCAGGAACTTGGATAATGCTACTTAAGTGCCAAAGTATCATACCTGAGAAGAGTTCCAAAAGGTGTTTAAGGGCTTCCCTGGTGGTGCAGTGGTTGAGAGTCCGCCTGCCGATGCAGGGGGTTCATGCCCCAGTCCGGGAAGATCTCACATGCCGCGGAACGGCAGGGCCCGTGAGCCATGGCCGCTGAGCCTGCGCGTCCGGAGCCTGTGATCTGCAACGGGAGAGGCCACAGCAGTGAGAGGCCTGTGTACTGCAAAAAAAAAAAAAAAAAAAAGGTATTTAAGAAAGGGGGAGCTTGTTGTATATATATTTTTTTGTGGTTAACCTAGATTTTTTATAAACATGCAAACTTAACAAACTCTAAATTTCATAAATATTTTTAGCTGCCTCTTAAACACTGCATGTATCCTACAGTGTTTCAACCCTAGTCAGCCATCACTCCTTGAATTTAAATTCTATGGCTATCTAGTATTTTGGTTCTATCCTGTTTTGATTTGTCTAACCAATTAGACATTATTATTACTGTTGCTGTTTTATACAATGTTTTTATTTAACCACATATTAATCACATATTTGCTCACCATTTCTTTTTGCAACTCAGACTTCTCATTCATGCTCAAACCCCAGAGAGGACCGGCTTGTGGCTATAAATTCTTAAGAGACATTTTTTCCCTCCATTCAAACCATGGTCAAACCAGACAAGTTTCCTTATTGTCCCATTCCACACGGCAGATTCATTTGGAGTTTAACCTTAAACTGAGCTTTGTGTATGTGTCTCATATGAGATCCCCCAAGTTAGGCCAATCTTAGGCTTTATCTCTTGCCTTCTAAGTCCTGTGTATACATCAAAATAAAACCTCAAGGTCACCAAGATTTGTCAGATAACCTCAAATGAAATCTGCTTTGATGTTCATTTGCCCTCCAGGTTCCCACTTTCACTTAGTTTTCAACCTCTGCGAATGTCTGCCTTCCTTTCTTGCTCAGAGATGTATTTTTTAAATATTCTTTATATTCCATTCATTTATTTTGGTTGTTTTCAACCGGAGGATAATTCAGGATACCTAACCCTCTTGCTGCTAGAGCTGGAAGTCTGCAATCCTAATTTTAAACAATCAACATTTTCCTAAATAAGGTCTCTGCCACAGTGTAATAGTAGTAATAATAATAGCTAATATTCACTAAGCATTACTATAAGCTGAGTACTGTTAAATGTGTTTTATTTTATTAAGTCATCTAATCCTCACAATACCACTAGAAGATCAAACCCAGATAATCTGACGCCAGAGCCCATGCTATTAACTACTACACATTCTGTGTCTACAAGGCTTAGATGACAAAGGAGGGTTCGATTTCATACGTATAGGAAGAAAATATGCAAATCTTTCCTAATTAATGCAGCCAGTGAAAACTTCACAGACTTGCCAGGAATTGTTTTTCTAGGACTAGGAATGAGTCATACAAAACCTCTTGATAGGCTCTGTGTTTGAGATGGAGTCACAGGTATAACATAAAGCTAGGATTGTGATAAGGTTTCATCATATATGCCACATCTTCTATATGGAGTGACTGTGTAGGACCTGGCCTTGGGAAGGAAACTGAGGCTATCTCTAGACTCAAGGAGAAAGGGGGGTTTTGACCAATTATCAATGTCTTCCATGGACCAGGAGGCAGAAGTGCCATCTCTGGGCTATTCCTGACCTAAGATGTAGATGACGACAAAATCCAGTCCTTGGGTCAATCTTCCTGCCACCTACCCTGGCTAACTGAGCCAATCTTCCCTGGACTCCCAAGTTATGCTTTCTCTCTGTTTCCTTTTTAGCAGCAAGTGAAAACCTTACCCAGATAGATCTAAAGTCATTCTCTCTCCACAGCTCCTTTCTCTGGACTGTTTTACCTAACTCTATTAAATGCAGCTTTGCAGATAAACTGGCCCATGTCTTTAGAACTGAGAAGAAACCAGGAAGAAAAGAATAAAAAATGAGCACAGAAAATCCTGTTCTAAGTGTGTATATGCATATCCGGGGCCGGGGGCAGGGGGAGGGGGGAGGACAGACAACTGTCCTGAGTTTTCTGAGCTTTCTAAATCCAGAAATACCAGAAGACATTTTCAGTGGCGATAAATGTAAGTTTCGGAGTCATTCTGCTGGAGTTTGAATCTCAGCTCTACAGAAAGCTATTTGACTTTGAGCAACTTACTATCTCTAAGCCAGCTTCATCATCTATAAAATAGGGATAATAGTTATACATATATCATAGCAATTCTCAAACTTTTTAAATCTCAGGACCTCTTTATACTCTTAAAAATTATTGAAAATTCTTAGGAGCTTTTATTTATGTGTCGTACATCTATTGATATTTACCACCACAAAAATTTAAACTGAAAATTTAAAAAATATTTATTTATTCATTTAAAAATTAACCCTATTACATGTTAATATAAACAACAAATTTTTATGAAAAAAACTCTATTTTCAAAAAAATTAGTGAGAAGAGTTTTACATTCTTATAATTTTTTAAATGTCTGGCTTAATGGAAAGTAAGTGGATTCACATATCTGCTGCACTCAATTTGTTGTGACACGCTGCTTTGGTTGATGTATATGAAGAAAATATAACCAACTACAAATGGGCAGTTAGAAAAAAGAGGAGTATCTTAATATTCTTTTCAGATAATTGTGGATATTGTCATTTGATTACACACCAAAACTCAAAAGTGATAGTTTATTAAAGGTTAGTTGTCATGTAGAATCAAAAATCATATCAATGAACATATTATACTGTTACATGAAGATCCACGGGAATATCTTACATCTTGAAAAGATCTTTTCCCATGCGTAAATTTGCAGCATTATTTATTCATGGGTCATTTTAAAATATTGGTTCACTGAGTTACACAGATTTTTCAAACATGGACCCACTGCCTTATGTTATGGCTAAATAAATAAATCACATTCATTAACATCACCACTAAGTTCATCATAAAAGTCTTCCAAGTATTAGAAAGCTGTCAATCTCAAGGTAGCAGATGCAAGTTTTCCCAAAGTTAACTTTCACTTGAATGCCTGATTTTATCATTGGCAAAAAACACTGTCAGTGGTTCTTGAAACAACAGGTACACTTCTTCCACTTTTAAGAAAATGTCTGCCAAATACTCAAGCCTGAAAAATCAGAAAGACCAACTCTTTGTTAGTCTTTTTTTTTTTCAAGTAAAAATTGTGTTCCATGAAAAAAAACCAGCGAGTTTAGCTCCCAACTCCGTCACACAGGGCTTTCCCTTGAGATAAACATCATCAGTGTGCAACACAAGCACTTCATGCACACGTCCCATTTCACCACCTAGAATAATAAAAAGATTTACACTCAAAGAGTCAAAGTTTAATAAAATTAATTTTTGCTGCTTCATCAGGACATCTAAAGTAAAATCGGCTTTCTTTTTTTTACTGTTAGTACCTGAAGAATATAATGACTATTACAATGTAGCACCAGTACCTTAATTTATGCGAAAGTGACAGCAATTATCTGTCATCAGTTCAAATGTCAACACAGTGACAAAGGCAAGAATGTCTTAGTATTGTCATGAAAATAGCTCTGAACTCACAGACCTCTTAAGGAACCTTGGGCTCACAGATCACACTTGAAAATTACTGCTGTAAGACCAGATATCAATAGACTTTTTCTGTAAATGGCCGGATAGCAAATATTTTCAACCTTGCAAGCCACACAGTCTCTGCCACAACTACTCAACTCTGCCATTGTAGTGCAAAAGTAAACATAGGCAATACATTAAAAAATGAACATGACTATGTTCCCATAAAACTTTATTTACAAAAACAGTGGACAGGAGTTGGCCCCAGGCCATAGTTTGTTAATCCATGGTATAAACCAAATGAGATAATGAATTAAAAATACTTTCCACAATTCCTGGAGTATAATTTATAGTAATTACTCAGCTAATGACAGCTATGATGACAAGTTTTCTTAACTCTCTAACACACACACACACACACACACATCACAGCAAGATTGAGAAGCCTTAACAATACAATACTGCTTTCTGCTTCCTGTCCTTTATAATAAATTGATAGTTAACCTAATTGATTGCTGAAATGATAGATTCAAATTAGTTAAATAAATAAATAATGAGACAATAACAGAAGTTTAGTAAAAAGGTTTTACTTTAAGAACTTGAGGAGTTTGCAAATTTACTTCACAGCAAGGCACTATTTATTAGACAAGCATTGATCCAACTACCTGGAGCTCTGAGTCCTAGTTCCAGATCTGTCATTAACCAATTTGTAACCCTAGATTCCTCTAGGCCTCAGTCTCCCCATATTTAAAATGGAAGACATTGAGTTGGATAGTGTATCAATTTCCTATTGCTACAATAATGTTGTATAACAAACAACCACCAAACATCAGAGATACATCACAATAAGCATCTATTTAGCTCAGGCATTTGTGTGTCAGCTGCAGGTCAGCTGACTGAGGCTTGAATTTGTTGGGTGGTTCTGCTCCACATGTCTCTCATTTTCTTTCTGAGACCAACAGAAGAGTCTGGGCATTATCTTCTGGTAATGACTGAGGTACAAGAAGCCAAAACAGAAACATGTAAGGCCTCTTAGGTCCCAAACTTGGAAGTGGCATACCATCACCTCAGCCTCATTTTATTGGCCAAAGCAAGTCACGTGGCCAAAACAAAGTCAAAGGGTGGGGAATACACCTCCACCTTTTCAAGGAGTACAACTTCACAGTCACATGGCAAAGAATGTAGTTACACAGAAGAACCAAGGCCATTCATGTAACATACTACAATTTTTACCTGAGATCACTTCCATTTCTAATAAAAATTATAGCATATTTTAAATTAAAAGGCTTACCTATGTAGTTTTTCAAGAGATTGAGACTCTTTCTTATTTCTATAATTTCTTCAAGTTCACTTGGGCCAATGAAAGAAAAGAGAGAGGGGCAAGGAAAGGCAATAGATAATTATGGAAATGGGAGTGAAGAGTGGCATGGGGGAAGGAGGGGATGTGAAGAAAGAGGAGGAAGGAGGGAGGGAAGAGAGGGAGGGAGAGAAGGAGACAGGTGTGAGAGAGAAGGGAAAAGGGATGAGGAAGGGATGTGAGGGGGAAATTAATAATTAAACTTGTTCTTGGAGAAACCCTATCAAAATGTAACCTCAGCCAGCAAAGTTATTAGAAGCCCATTAGAAAAAAATTTAGCTCATTCTTAGGAACTAGGTTTGAAAAAGATATCTATTATGATTCTACCCAGAATAAGCTGCATGGAAAATGTGAGTGTCTAATATACATTTTATTTTTAATCTTTCTGTAAAGCTGATTTAGCATAAAGCATGTCTAATTAATTTAAACTTGTAAAGCTTTTATTATACAAGTCAAATTTCATAGAAAATTATCCATGTCTAAAAAATTGAAAATGAGATTTTAAAATTATACCTTTTTTATTATTGAGCTTATTTTCTACCACAGTTTCAGATCCTATTCATAGCTTTACCTCATTTTTTCACATTTACTGATTGGTATTGGCACTTTCAGACTATAAGTCTCTGATTTGATACTAAGTTTGATTTTAAAGCATTTCCAGCATTATGTTCTGTTAGTTTCATCTTGCATGTGTTCCCCTCATTTTTATATGTCTTCTTTATTTTTTTAAGTTAAAGTATAGTTGATTTACAGTGTTGTGTATATGTCTTCTTTATTAACTGTTTTCCACAAAATAATTTTAGGCCTACAAACATTTTGAAGAGGTCACCTAATTTAGTAAGAGAGAAAATATGTTTCCAAATCTTTATTTTTATTAAGGGGCTATTATGACAAAGGTTAAGACATGTTTATAACTAAAGAGTTAGAAAGCTGGAATCAACCAAGAATCTGAAATTACAATGATTAATATTTTCCATCTGTAGAGTCTCTAAATTCTGAAACCAGTTTGAACCAATTCATGTTTGGAGGCAAGTGACGTGTAGGAGGCAAGAGCACAAACCAAGTCTCAAACATCTACGTTCCAGTCCCAACTCTGCTACTAATTACCTGACAAATGACCTAACTTCCCTGTACCAGTCTTTTTTTTTTTTTTTTTTTTTTTGTGGTACGCGGGCCTCTCACTGTTGTGGCCTCTCCCGTTGCAGAGCACACGCTCTGGACGTGCAGGCTCACCGGCCATGGCTCACGGGCCCAGCCGCTCCACAGCATGTGGGGCACGAACCCGTATCCCCTGCATTGGCAGGTGGACTCTCAACCACTGCGCCACCAGGGAAGCCTTGTACCAGTCTTGCCTGAATCATAACAGGAGGAAATCCAAAAACCAAAGACCACTAAGTTTTCTCCCAGCAGCCATGTCTTGCAAATTATTCTTGTCAATTTTCATTATTTTTCTTTCTGCTGACAGATGACCCACGGAAAGCACTGAGATTTGGGGGTTTTTTTTCCAATGATTTTGGTCCTTTATTATCATCAGATACCAGCTTAATTATCTTTCAGTGATACAGAGTCTCAAGCATCCATTATATAAACATTATAAAGGAAACATCTATCACTGGGGAAAGAAAAAATGGTCCTGAATGCATTTGATGTGACAGGCACTGTGCTAGGTGTGTTGAAGCATGTCATCTAATCTTTACTGCAATCCTTTGAGGAATATTTAATTTCCCTTGATTAAGAGAAAAAAGAATCTGAGGCTCAGGGAAGTTACTAAGCTGCTCAAAGTCACTAATTCACTCTCTTATTCATCCATTTAATAAGAATTTAGTGAGCGTGTGCTCCATGGCAGGTATCATTCTAGGGGAGGAATAGACAATAAAAGAGTACTCAAAAAAATCAACAAGACAAATAATGTATCAAGTATTATAAGAACTAGGAAGAAACCTAAACAGGGTAGGAAGCTAGGGAGTGAACAGAGACATACATGATATGAAGGAGAGATCCAGGCAAAGATTTGGAGTGAAGAAAGAGCAAGTATAACAATGCTGAGATGGAAACATGGCCACTACGCAGTGGAGCTAGAATTTAAAATCAGGTCCATCTGACACGCAAAGTGTGTTTCTATCATGTCAGAAAACAAAGGTGCTGGGACTTCCTTGGAGGTCCAGTGGTTAAGACTCCAGGCTTCCAATGCAGCGACCGCAGGTTCGACCCCTGGTTGGGGAACTAAGATCCCACATGCCCCACAACCAAAAAAAAAAAATTAAAAACTTAAAAGCAAAAGCACTAAAAAACTCACACCCTGAAATGAGGTCATTTAAAAAAACAAACAAAGGTGCATTTAATTGATTTCTGTGGAACAGGCTGTGAGGATAAAAATCTCAAAATATCTTAAGAAAAACAAACTCCATCTTCATCGAAAACAGCAATTTATAAAAAGGTGGCTTCAAGGACTTCTGGTTAAAAGTGAGGAAAACTTTTCCAGAATAGGCTGGAGAGAAAGCCTGCAAAAGCACCTTCTATTGAAAGGACTCTCAAAGTATAATTGATATAAGGTGTGGGTGTGTGAGAATGTGCTCCAGCCCTTGAGGCTTCGAGACTCATAATTTAGTGGCAAAATCCATCTTTTCCAGAAAACGTACTATTGAAAAGGATGCAGAATGAATACATCAGTAGGGATGAGGTGTTACAGAACGGAGCTATTAGAGGGTCTCTGTATTATTAATGTTTTTTAACTTCTACTTTCAGAATCAGAGAATCACATCATTCCAGGTTTAGAAATAACTTTTTCTTATGATATATTCCATTGAAATCCAGCCACCATACATCAACCATACCACCACCCCTCCACAAAGGACCACTCAGCCTCACAACTTTATTCAAAATCAACCTGCTAAACTCTGATGCATATTACTGACTTAACAATGGCAAGTCTGTGAGCCTGCTAGCCAGCTCCCTGATGCAGATATGGAACACTGATCACCACCCTCCCTGTAAGTCACCCTTCCTGCATGTATACATCTGTCCCCATCCCATGCCCATCCCCACCAGGGCCTAGCCACAGAACTTTCTATGTTGATCCTTCTTCTGCAACCCTTTCACCCAATTTACCTTGTTCTATAATGTTATCTGTCCTTCCTGAGAATGTATGATTTGTCTCATACCCACATTCTCTTTCCCAGACCATCCTCACAATCCCTTCTGCTCAAGAGCAACTTCTATCTCCCAGGAACTTGTATCTCATCCATTTCCCCAGATGAGGGAGGCTAGTAGATTTTGACATAGGAACTAGAATCTCATACAATCCTGAAAGAAGAGCCTGGATTAGGAGGAAAAGGGAGAAGGAGATGGGTAACTTTAGACCTCCTCTAATATAGCACCGTCTACAGCCATGGGGCAAGAGGCACAGAGCAATCATCTACTGCCTGCTGGCACTTTCAAGCCCCTTTGAAGGAAACAGGATTTATATAAAATGCAGAATGGCTTCTTGGAACCTGTATTTTTCTGCTGAAGAGCCATTTATGCTCAGGTTAGAAACTAACTACAAGCCATGTAATCAATCGTCTGACAAATATCCATCCCCCAGTCCCTATTTATTTTTGTGTCAACTTTGAGTATTCCTACCAAGAGTTTCCCAGTCTCAGCTTCAGCGAACTCAATGGTCAGGACTTATCACTTTCCTAGAGAATCAATTCTATCTGTGGATTACTCTGTAAGAAATGCCTTCCTTGCAGTGCCTTCAAATCCAGCTTCTGGTCCTTAGTTCTTTCATATTACTAGATGGAGTGCCTAGAAGTTCCCAGCCACAAGTACATTCTGAGGCTGTCTATGAAGCAACAGATACTTCCAAATAGAGGGCACACTGCAAGCTGTGGTGGTGAAACAGGGGGTAGAAGAGCTGGAAAGAAAGGCATTAAGAAACGTCTTTAAACAAAGAAAGTATCAATTGGTTTTTATGACCGTAACTAGATAACGTATAATCTAATTTTGTAACTATGGAGCATAAAACTGTTGCAGGTAGTGGAATTCAGAGCACCCACGTACTAACCCCAATTTTTCTGTTAACTAGCATATGACATGGGACAACACAAGTCACCTGTGAGGACCTCTTTTTGCACATCCGAAAATGCAGGGAGGGGTGTTGGAGGAGGAGAAGGGAACCAGATGATTTCTACGGCCCCATGGGGGTACAGAACAAAATAATGGGCTTTGGCATCAATCAGCTGCAAACTCCAATTCTGTCACTCTGTGTGTGATACTGTGTGTCGCTGAACACATTTTAAGCTTCCCCGATCCTGTTACTTGTCCCTTAAGATGAGGACCATTATCGCTACCTCACTGGACTACAGTATAATTAAATGATGTCTCCAGTATCAATTTTTGGCATTCAAGAGATGCAACTTCCTCTTCCTTCCTCCTTTCAGTGAGTCACTCCTGGCACCCAATATGTTTGATCTGCTCAGGAGCCAAGCCAGCCCTCATGTGTCCCAGAACACAAATCTGCTGACTCAAGGATCTAATCTTAACCTCAGTCGCCTGACAACATGGATCACTGAATTCATCTTTTCTCCATTTCACAATTTCATGTAGAGATGACCCAAGGTTACAGACACCTCTGACAGAGTTTGAGATTTTTTAATTTTTTTGTTTGTTTGTTTGTTTTTGCGGTACGCGGGCCTCTCACTGCTGTGGCCTCTCCCGTTGCGGAGCACAGGCTCTGGACACGCAGGCTCAGCAGCCATGGCTCACGGGCCCAGCCGCTCCGCGGCATATGGGATCCTCCCGGACCAGGGCACAAACCCGTGTCGCCTGCATCGGCAGGCAGACTCTCAACCACTGAGCCACCAGTGAAGCCCAGTTTTTGTCTTTTAAAGCCAATAAGAAAAGCAAAGGCTAGTAGAGATGAAAATGCTGTATACATATTTTCAGTGACTTTGGAAGGTACAAGATTATACAATACTTGCCCCTACTTAAGACTTTTATTTAATTAACTAATTAGTTAGCTTTATTTTGCCTCTGCTATGTGCCAAGCCGTGTGATACATTTATGAACAACAGGATATGGTCTCTGCCATCTCTGAGCTTATAGGCTAGCAGACAAGATAGATTATTAAACAAAAATTTATAATAAAGTGTATGTTACAGAAGTTCAAGACACTTGTAGCATCACACCTTCCTTCATGCAGAAGAACAGAAAGTCTTCTAGAGAAAGGAATAATTAAGCTGATGTCAGAGGTATAAGTAGGAATTGAGGGGAGAGTGTTTCAGACAGGAACAGCATATAAACAAATGGCCCAGATGAGAGAGAATGCGTGGTCCCTTCAAGAAGCCAAAACACATTCATCATGATAGCAGTAGAAGTGGTCAGAGACAGACAGAAGAGGGAGGCAGAGGCCAGTCATAGAACATCCTGTAAGCCACAGTATGAGATTTAAAGCTTATGCTAATAGCAACGGAAAGCTGTTAGAGGGTGTTTAAGTAAGAATGTGACATAATAATTTAAGTTTTAGAAGGATCACTTTGATGACAATATGAATAAAAGATGAAAGAATTAGCGAATAAGAAGGAAAGAAAGCAAGAAGGGTAAATGCAGCAGGTTGGGAAAAGAAAGGATAATCTTTTAGGAATTAGAGTTGACAAGGCAATTAATTAGTTGGGGTGAGGGTAAGGAGGAAACCAGAGTGAAGTATGGGTTTCTGGCTTGGACGACTGTGTGTGTGACGGGGCCATTCTTCAAGGTGAGGAACACTAGAGGGGCCTGGAGCACGTTTGCAGGGAACGGAAGATAGTTGTTTTGGACATATCGAAATTGAGATACATTTTGAAGCAGCGAGACTTGTAAGTGCTGAAAATTTGATCTAGATGACAAGAAAAAGGTGTTTGTTAGTATCTGAGAACCCTTCTCACATTATCAAAATGCAAGGTTGAGGAAGATATCCAAAGATAAAATTGCCCATTTAATTTCTCCAAAACGGCCTACCAATAGGGAGCTATCCTCTTGGTGTCTCTGGACGTACTACATGTCCTGTTCCTTGTGATGTCACCCTTGTAACAATGCCAGATCCTGCACACCAAGGGTGGGAGGACACAAGAAAAGGGCAAAGCTGGGTTTTATAGTCAGTGGGAGGACTTGGGCAGAGCACATGTGACTGCAGGGAAGTAGCCTGAGTCTACCTACTCGTTTCACAATACATGCCCTCCCCCCAAGTCAAAGCTTGTGCACTTGAACGCCAAAGTTTCCTGCCCTAAGCAATAATACCAACACATAGTGCTAAATCTTTCTAAGCCTCAGTTAAATAGAGACAGTAACAGTACCTCACAGACTTTGTGAGAAGAAATAATGCATAATTAGCGCTAAACATAGTGCTTGACACACAGTAAGCACTCAATAAATATTGGGTGGTGGTGGCAGTGGTGGTGGTGGAGGTCATACTGATGATCAGAAGCATAACAGATCTCGAAACTCCTAAATCATCAAACCTACTAATTTTCATGTATTTTTCAAAGAATACAGTGCAGAGTATCCTTAATTCTGAACATTCAAAAATTGATAATCCATACATGGCAACTCCCTGTTCATCAATACAGTTCATAAGCTATTCCATATCTAACTATTCTATCTAGATGGCATCCAGTGGCTAACTTGAGATCTTTATTTTAATTTGCCTGATTGGTTTGTTTTATGAACACTTTAATTTTGATCATTTTAGCACATGAATAAAACTTGGATGAACTTAAATGTTTGATTTAGCTGATCATCTTGAAACAAACTTTCAATATTAGAGAGAATATGCCCATTTTTAAAAATTAATGGATTACACTGAAAGTTAATACGGAGATAGAGGTTAAAAAGATAGAAAATTTTTATATAAAACTTATTTATATAAAACTTCCAGTCATGGGTCTTATTCACTTCAGTATTTTCAGTTTCTCAACATAGATCTCAATAAATATTTTTTGAGAGATGGAAGGGAGAGAAGGAGAGTGAGATCTGAGGCGTTCAAGATCAAATCTGTGGAGAGACTAAACTGATTAGGGATCCCACCAGAAAGAATTATTTCATAACATAACTAGGAAGACTGAAATTATGCATAGATGATCTAACAAAGGTTTCCAAAGTGCGATCCCTACTCCAGAACATGCACATCACCAGGGAACTTTTTAGATATGCAAATTCTAACGCTCCACCTAAAACTCACTGAATCAGAATCTCTAGGAGTGGAGCTGAGCAATCTGTTTTAACAAGCTCTCCTGGTGATTCTGACGCACACTCAGGTTTGGAAATATTGAAGAGCAAGGCACAAAGTGGGTCCATGGACTTTAAAGGGTTTCTGAGTGTTTAAAATGGCAAATACTAGGCAGATGTGTAGATCTTAGTCAAATTCAAGCAGCTTTGCTCCCAGAATTCTACATTCACCTGGCATACTTCACACCACTTAGATTAACTGCAGATTCCATAGAAGCATCTGAGTTTCCACTTCTGGTTAACTGCCCAACAGAGAGACGTGAAGAGGAATTTTGTTATAGAATGAACTGGAAAGAAACTGAATTACTCTAGGAACTCCCTGAGGACTGAGACAAATATTGTTCCAAATTATTGGACCCCCATTGTCTGTGAGAATGCCTAGCAGATAGAAGGTACTCAAAATCTATTTGTTGAATGAATGGAGACATTCTGCCTGTGGGAAGGGCTGACCCAGGTGGTCCCTCAAGATGGTATACATGGGAGGGTGATGATAAAGACCTAGGCTTGAGTCTTTCAGCCCTAGCAGCTGTACAACCTTGCACTAGTTGCTTAACCTCCCTAAGCTTTATTTTCCTTATATGTACAACAGAGATGGTAACTTTCTATCCCCTAGAGTTATTCTGAGAATTAAAAGAGAAAATACATGTTAAGGACATAGAAGAGGGCCTGGGAGATAGAAAACTGTCAATTAATGTTGGTTCTTAGAGTTTTTTTTAATATCTGTTATTACAGCAGTACTACTTTGGATGAGTCAAGGCTTAGGAGTAAGGCCTCTATCTTATTCAATTTACATTATAAGGTTTTAAGCCTACCCCATATGGCAACATGTTTTCCCTGAAAAGAAACACAGGGACTTGTCCTTTATTGAAGTCCTTTCCAGAAGGCAGAGAAGTTACAATCAGAGAGTAAGGTAAATGCCCTATTATTGTGTGGCTCTTGAGTTTTAAGCAGGTTTAAGTTGGCTAACAAGGTCAAATGTTTTATGTTTATAGAAGAATCTCTGCCAAACTATAGATTCGTCCACTTTTGTGATATTTCCAGTCCTTAGTCCTCATGATAGAAAAGGAAAATAGAAAAGAAAGAAGGAAGGGTGGGGAGGGATGGAGAGAGGGAAGAAATAAAAATTTTCCTGAAATTCTATCTTAAAGGACAAGTTCAATTGTTAATAATTACGTTGGAGGAATGCTGATCTAAGATTTTAACAGCTTAATTATAGATCTCTTGATATATCTTCATACAGCCTTTATACAATACTAACCTGAGATTTGAAGTTCTGTTGAAGTTGTTGAAATTAAAAATTATTCATTGAAAATAAATATATGGAATTACTTAAGAAGTCCTCCCAGCATGGAACTTCCCATTTTTCTCTTCCTTTGGGTTAATTATCTATATAATACTAGGCATTAAATGGTTAAATACACCCTGCACTCCTGCCCTGAGTCCAAGTTGAATGGTTATTTGCCTTGCCCAGGAGTATCTTGACATCTATACTTCTATCTACTGCAGGATGACTTGGTCTCCAACCAGGAAGCAGCTTTTCCCATCAGAGTAGGATATGTGCTCCATCACTGTGAGCAGACCAGTGCTGAACACAGAGAGAAAGCAGCAGATCAGGAACCAGAGGGATCAATGATCCAAGTAAGACCAAGAGATTCCCCCAGGCTGACAAGGTACTGCAGCAAGTATTTCATAGAACACTTTGGAGGTAGTAAACCTCCAATGAAATTTTCAATAGAAGTTCTACTTACAATGTGTTTTAGAAGTTGCAGATGAAATGATTATCAGCTTACCTGCAGCAGGATAATTTTCAGAACTTCCTTGGAATCTTCCATGCCTCCCTTCCACGGCCTTAACATGGCCTGGCCAACTATAAAAGGTTCCCAATCCCCTGTATTTCCTTGCAATGGGGAATATTTTCAGGTATTTTTCTCCTGCACCACTCACTCTGCTTTGTCAGTTCTTTTTTTTAACCAACCCTTCAACTTTGATCAACATCCTGCTACTCCCCTGCTCATTTGAACCTGATATTTCTGATCTCCCCTCACAGCCAAATCTTCCTGTGTTCAGCTACCAGGCACTTTTTTTTTTTTTTTTTAAGTCCTACACCTGTCTACCAGTCATATCCATTCCAAACACGAGAGCTTAGCTCTGGGATCTCCACTTGTCCAAGAAGAAGGTCAAGAGCAAGGATTTTGAAACAAGAGTGAATGAACTCACTTAAAAAGAATGGAGTATAAAGGGCGTAAGAAGAAGGTCAGTAGAAGCCTGGAGAATAGGAATCGGTAGCAGACCAGTGACTGCTCTTTGCCATGGTGGCAAAGAGTTCTCCTAGGATACTTAGGAGTATGAGTATTCAAAAAATTAAAGTTGGAGAAGGGAAGGAATGAGGAAGATGTAGGCCTTGCAATTCTGCCTTGATAACACAAACATAAATTTAGGCAAAAAGTATCAGGTCCTTGCAATTGCCTCCCATCTGACTCTTGTCTAGTAAGAAAGAGAACTAAGCTATAGGTACAAGGGATGAAGCTAAGATGCATCATTTCTAGGCTCTGCCTAGTGTGGAGAACTTATGGTCAGACAGCACCATACAGTTGACCCTTGAACAATATGGGTTTGAACTGCACAGGTCCATTTACACACAGATTTTTTTCTTCAGTAAATATAGTTGGCCCTCCATATTCAGATGTTTCGAATGTGCAGATTCAACCAACCTCGAATGTAAATGTCCATCAGCAGTTGACTGAATCCATGGATTCGAAACCAACAAATATGGAGGGCCTGTTCTACTATGCCATAAGGAACTTAAGCATCCAGAGGATTCTGATACATGAGGGGGCTCCTGGAACCAATCTCTGCAGATTCTGGGAGACTACTGTAAAATGCTGGTAAGACAGCTGGACAAATTCCTCTGGCATTATGGAGTTTTCCTGCTTAAGCTGAACCAAACATATAAATTAAAGTGAGCTGAGTTTTTCCTCCAAAGCTTCTAAGTTACTCTAAGTCTCTTTAGTCATGGCTAAACAATAGCTGTAAGAAGAAGGTGGGTGCAGTAGCCAACAGGTCAATATGCAATCATCGGTCCTATCTCCCCAGCTCTTCTGAAAGGCATCGCAGAATGAGAGATACAGAACTAAGGACATGAAGGCTTTAGGTCTAGTACTGAGTTTAGGGTTATGGTTGGTTGACTTCTGCCTAAGACCTTAAACTCTTATGTTCTGTTGAAGAACCAAGTTCTAAATGGAGCAATTTTAAAGAATGGATGTAATGCAAAGGCAACCCCGAGACAAAGTATGGTTAATGCAGGAAAATCATTAACATTCAAATTCTTTACATAAGGCCTTATGCCTGAATATAGACCTCTCTACCTTATATCTCATTAACAAGGTCTAAGGTCCTGGAGGAATAGGAATTACTGGATCAAGAATGATGGGGCAAACCTAAATGCCTTGCGTTTATTAAATGCTGTTTAGAAGCATCTTTTGAATAAGGTTGACAAAATTAAAATATAAAGGAGATTAAAAAAGGAACTGCCTGCAAGAAAATGGAACCATAGAAAATGGAATCATAAAATATAAAAGAAGAAAAAAGCCTGGGGCTCAGAAGGAAGAAACGAGGTTTGAAGAGCACATCTTTGCCCCCGTGTACTGGTTATCAAACTTGGCTGCACATTAGTCACCTAAGAATTTTTTTTCAAATACTAATTCCTGGGTCCTGCCTCCAGAGATTCTGATTAATTGGTCTGAGGAGCAGCTTGGGAAAGGAGGTAAGACAACTCTTTCTCTTTCTCAAGCAGCCTATGCAGTCACGTCTGACTGAAGCTGCTGATCAAGATCAGCTGGACCTTGACACTCATGTCCATACTAGGATGCTCCTTACAAGGGTCAAAAAGAACTGACATACAAGGGCGGCATGCCTTCCTGCTTTTTTTTTTTTGCCTATGTGCTTTATTTGTGCTTTCTTCTCAGTTTGTTAATTACTTTAATCTCCTCAAAGTCATGAACAGACTTTGGCATGATGATTGATGTCAGAACATTTAATTATATAAGAAAGCCAAGGTCAATTTATAATACAAAGCCTAATTTACAGGAATATTATTGCCAACCTCTAGAGGGAGCTCAAGGTTCCTTCTCCCTACCTCCTTTCCAATCCCCATGGAGAAACATTGCTTAGGTGTAAGTTTAGGATTTTACTGGCTCTTTGATATTGGATGGTACCACAAGGCCAAGTTAACTATTTTTATAATGTGGGTGTGGCCTATTTTGGATTACCTTCTTCTTTGGAAACTGAGGAGAATGAGGGTAAGTGCACTCGGGTTTTTGTTTGGCAGACAGAAGTAGTGCATAATATGCTAATTAGGTGCATATTAGCAGAGCAAGAAGGAGTCCTTCAAGGGGTCCAATGAAATGCCTTGCTTTAGGCTTAAGAGCTAACCTAAGATTATTTTGCCTCATCTGGCTTCACCTTCATCATCTGTCAGCTTTTAACTCTCCCCTCACCTTCCCACTCTCCCCACCCTAGGCCACAGAAACTCACAATGAGGGCAGGGTTGGTGTAGGTCATGATTCAGATAGTATCCTAACAAAATATCATTTTAATAACATCATCATTTTTATTCGGGTGTTGTTAAAAGAGGGATAAAAGGAGCTGGGAAGAGAGTCTAGTTCTTGCAATTCAGCCTTGCAAAGGTAAAGGGAATTAAGTCAAAAGCAACAAGGCTGAAACTTCTCAGTTTAAATAATAGAAAGATAACAGTGCCTGACCTTGTCTCAACTGTCCATCAACATACCTATGAAGACTGAAACAAGCACACAAACAGAAAAATACTAACATAAAATATGTAATAAAAGATTTACCAGATCCTGAGCAAAATTACCACAAACCCTTGTCTTAGTCTGCTTGGGCTGCTATAACAAAATACAATAGGCTAAGTGGCTTAAACAATAAAAATTTGTTCTGGAGGCTGGGGAGTTCACAATCAAGGTGCTGGCCAATTGGGTTCCTGGTGAGAGCCCTCCTTCTGGCTTGCATACAGCGCCCTTTACACTGTGTCCTCACGTCACAGAGAGAGAGTGCTGTGTGTCTCTTCCTATTAAGGACACTGATTCCATCATGAGGGTCCCACCCTCATGACCCTATCTAAACCTAATTGTCTCCCAAAGGTCTTGTTTTGAAATACCATCATATTGGGGGTTGGGGCTTCAACACATAAATTTGAGGGGAGCACAATCCATAGCAACCATAGAAGAGAGAGGGTCAATTTGAGAAACTTTTATAGCCTGATCTAAATTCTAACCTTGGAAACAAGAGTAAATCTGTATAGAATGAAGACAGACTGAGGCTTCCATCCATCTCTTACTGCACTACACTTTTCCTTAGAAGCATGACTTGCAACAACCAAAAAGCAGATACTTCCCTTATCTTTGGGGGAAGACCCTTTGTGGTGGATGGTCAGGCAATGCCTCCTGCTTTACTTTTAACCACATACCTCTAAAGAACACTCAACTGTTTAAACACATCTCCTACTCTTGAATTCATAGCCATTCCAAGAAGAGTTCTGATATTGTTCAAATATAAAGAGACTCCAAAGACAATATTGGGTTACATGGAAGCTTTCGGTAGATGAGGCAAAGAGATTACAATCATCTTCTTGGATGCCTGTTCTTCTTTAGATCATTTCTCCACTTTTGAACTCATTGCCCATGTGGCTGGTGTGATTAGATGAGGCCAGATCTTCCTCTCCCCTGGGAGAAAACACCATCTATCCCTTCTACTTTAGACACTTGAGAATTTCTTCTCTGTCTCCCATGGGTATTAATCCAGTCTATGCTTTAAATAACAACTATGCACTGATGGCTCCACTTTAACTTCAGCATAACTAACTTCACAAAAGTCCAAATATTGTATGGTAAGGATTCTGATATTAATCTAGTCCCTCTTGATTGGCACCCATTTTCAGCATAACTGTGGCTTTAGACACATATAGCATCTACATTGAGAGTAATATATTTAGATAGTACTTTATTAATATTTTTAACCAGAATTAATTAAGGGGCGGGGAGCATTGCAATGACTTCTGACGTCAACTACCTGGAGTTGGACCAAACTTCACAGGTGAAGGGCACAGTCCTCCACAAGACTGCCCTAATTTCAGATACCAGCTGTAAGTGCAGAGGTCTCCAGGCCACCTTCACTTCTGACCAAGTGTCTACAAATTTGGGGATTCCCACTACCCCCTCAGGTTTGATAATTCACTAGAACAATTCACAAAACTCAGAACACTACTATATTTATGATTAAAGTATTATTATAGCAAAAGGATACAAATTGGAACCAGCCAAAGGGAGAGATGAACAGGGCAAGGTCTGGGAAGGTTCTGTGAAATAAAATTCATATTTTATGGCAAGACAAGAAAAATTTAAACATAAAAAAACTTCTCTGCCCTTTGGCCTCTTCTCTACCCTCTACTGTGCATTGTGTATCTGCATTAGACATTGACCAAACCTCGCGCATTGGCAGAAATACCTCCTTAACCCTAAAGAGTAACATTGTCCTAGCATCAACAAGACGACAACTTAAAAGATAACATTCCTTCTTGATCTTATACAGGCTACAATGACCCTTAGATCTGGATTATGTAAACTATCAATAATATGTCATTTAATGTACAGCCCTCTGTCTCATAAAAAACTTAAATAACTGTCCCTTGACTTCTAACGGGCAATATGGCTCTCAGAGTTTTCTGAGATGCTGTTCCCAAGTTATAATCCTCAATTTGGCTCAAATAAAATTTCCCATTTCTTTGTCACATTTACTGATTTTTTGTCAACGTGCATGGTACAGTTGGCAGGATATCAAAGATATCTACCAGAAGGCACCTGGCATCTACCCGGAACCGGCAGTTGGTACCAGCATGGGCCCACTGAGCCCCACCAGTTTCTCGGTACTCCTCAGGTACTCATTGTTTGAGTGATGATCCTGAAAATGCTATTCAAGCTATTTTGCTTAAGATGTGGAGTCTTAAGGGGCACTGGTGCATTTCCTAGGCCAGGACCCTTAAGGGGTCTGGGCAAAGGCCCAGGGAAACATAGGGGGCTGGATTTTTGTTAATTTGGGCTTAAATCCAAAAAAAATGAGTTGATACATGGTCTGAACAAAACTTTTGCTAGTGAAATGAGAGACTTAATTATTCAGCTCCAAAGAATAAGGGAGACCCACTACAACGACTAAGTAAATACAGTTCCTCCGGGCAGCACCACAGACAGGAATAACCTAGCGCTCTAGCCAGCCATGATGGTTTTAAACTGTCACAGGGAGAAACTAAGCCGTGTAAAAGATGTTGAATTGACCCAAGTATAACTCCTTGAGGAACTTGACTCAGAAGCAGCACACATGTGATCCACCATGCTCTCCTCAGAAAATTGTTCAGATTATATCTCATATCTCATATCTGAATTGGGCTACGAAATTAATACTGGGAAATTGTGCCTCAAAGGCCAAACAACTCCCATGCAAACAGCCACCTACAGGAATACCAGCTGGGTTTATGTATGCTTGCAAGCACTTAATTGAGAATTAAAGGAGATCAGGCCCTAAAATGGCCAAGATGGGGTTCTTCTGGCACTCCAAAACAATTCTGAGCACGCAGTTAAAGCTGGCAGTCTTTTGGATTTGTGCCTTGCAGAGTCTATTGGAAACAACAGTGCTAAGTGTTTTTGTCTTTGATTAGCAGGGAAAAATATTTGTAAGTCTAGCTCCTTGGATCCTTTGAACTGGAGAAACATCTAAATCATTAAAATTTTAGAGAGCTCTCATCTTAAACTATTGTATCTATTTTAATTGGTATGCAGAAGTCCCCAAAGGCTTCAAAATTCCAAAAGAGCCTCATTTAAAGATCTGTTGTAGGGACTTCACTGGTGGCGCAGTGGTTAAGAATCCTCCTGCCAATGAAGGGGACATGGGTTTGATCTCTGGTCTAGGAAGATCCCACCTGTTACAGAGCAACTAAGCCCATGAGCCACAACTACCGAGCCTACACTCTACAGCCCACGAGCCACAACTACTGAGCCCACAGGCCTAGAGTAGAGCCCATGCTCCTCAATGAGAAGCCACCACAGTGAGAAGCCCAAGCACTGCAACGAAGAGTAACCCCTGCTCGCCTCAACTAGAGAAAGCCCACATGCAGCAATGAAGACCCAACACAGCCAAAAATAGAAAATTTTTTTAAATGGCTTGTTTAAAGTCTACTTTATCTAAGTATTGCTACTCCCGTTTCCTTTTGATTTCCATTTGCATGGAGTATCTTTTTCCATCCCCTCACTTTCAGTCTGTATATGTCCCTAGGTCTGAAGTGGGTCTCTTGTAGACAGCATATTTATGGGTCTTGCTTTTGTATCCATTCAGCCAGTCTGTCTTTTGATTGGGGCATCCAAACCATTTACATTCAAAGTAATTATCAATACATATGTTCCTATTACCATTTTTTTTTATTGTTCTGGGTTTGTTTTCGTGAGTCTTTTTCTTCTCTTCTGTTTCCTGCCTAGAGAAGTTCCTTTAGCATTTGTTGTAAAGCTGGTTTGCTGGTGCTGAATTCTCTTAACTTTTGCTTGTCTGTAAAACTTTTGATTTCTCCATCGAATCTGAATGAGATCCTTGCTGGGTAGAGTAACCTTGGTTGTAGTTTTTTCCCTTTCCTTACTTTAAATGTATCCTGCCATTCCCTCTGGCTTGCAGAGTTTCTGCTGAAAGATCAGCTGTTAACCTTATGGGGAGTCCGTTGTATGTTATTTGTTGCTTTTCCCTTGGTGCTTTTAATATTTTTTCTTTGTATTTAATTTTTGCTAGTTTGATTAATATGTGTCTTGGTGTGTTTCTCCTTGGGTTTATCCTGTATGTGTCTCTCTGTGCTTCCTGGACTTGGGTGGCTATTTCCTCTCCCATGTTAGCAAAATTTCTGAATGTAATTTCTTCAAATATTTTCTCAGACCTTTTCTCTTTCTCTTCTTTTCTGGGACCCCTGTAATTCGAATGTTGGTGCGTGTAATGTTGTCCCAGAGGTCTCTGAGACTGTCCTCAATTCTTTTCAGTCTTTTATCTTTATTCTGCTCCTTGGCAGTTATTTCCACCATTCTACCTTCCAGCTCACTTATTCGTTCTTCTGCTTCAGTTTCTCTGCTATTGGTTCCTTCTATTTTTCACTTGTTATCATGTTGTTCATCACTGTTTGCTTACTCTTTCGTTCTTCTAGGCCCTTGTTAAACATTTCTTGTATTTTCTTGATTTGTGCCTCCATTCTATTTCCGAGATTTTGGATCATCTTTACTATCATTACTCTGAATTCTTTTTCAGGTAGGTCACCTATTTCCTCTTCATTTATTTGGTCTTGTAGCCTTTTACCTGGCTCCTTCGTCTGTAACATATTTTTCTGTCATCTTTTTTTGGATGGGTGGGGCTGTGCTCCTCTCTTACTGGTTGTTTGGCCTGAGGCATCCAACACTGGAGCTTGCAGGTGGCTGGGTAGAGCCAGGTCTTGGTGGCAAGATGATGACCTCTGGGAGACCTCACTCCAATTAACATTTCCTGGGGTCTGACGTTCTCTGTTAGTCCAGTGGTTTGGACTCAGCACTCCCACCACAGGAGCTCAGGCCTGACTCCTGGCCTGGGAACCAAAATTCCACAAGCTGCATGGTGGGGCAAAACAGCGCAGAATGATAACAAAGAATAAAAAATAAAGTAAAATTAGAAAAGTAAAAAATATATTAGAAAAAATATAAATAAAACACCAACAAGGAAAACAGAACCACAATAGCAAAAAAAAGGCCGGAAAAGGCCTTGTCTGTGGGGGGACGAGGCTTAGGCAGGGGGCAGAGCCTGGGCTCAGGACCAGCACAGCTGGAAAAGGTCCCTGTGGGGGGTTGGCCAGGGCAAGGCTTAAGCTCAGTGTGGCCAGAGGGGGCCTCGGAGGGCAGAGGTTTAGGCCCGGGACCCCAGCAGGCTCTCTGAGGCCCGAGCAGGCAGGAGAAACACTAGCTGTGTTCCCCTCCAGCCCCGATTCCCTGAAGCTCTCTTCCTGTCCCTGCTGATCCCCTCACCATGAGTGGGCCCCTCCAAGCATGGGAACCCCCTCCTCTCCCCCAGCTGCCCCTCAGGTGCACCGGTCCCATCTCGCCTCTACTTTTCCTCCCCGCTCCCCAGGCCCCCCAGGACCTGCACAGCCAGAGAAGGCCTCAGAGGGTGGAGGTTCAGGCCCGGGACCCCAGCAGGTTCCCTGGGACCTGAGTGGGCAGGGGAAACACTGGCTGCATTCCCTTTCAATCCTCTGATCCCCCGAAGGTCTCTCTAGTCCCTGCTGGGTCCCTCACCGTGAGTAGGCCCCTCAGAGCATGGGAACCCCTCCACTCTCCCAGCCACTGCTCAAGGGTGCTGGTCCCATCCCGCCTCCACTTCTCCTTCCCCACCCTCCCCACCACATCCTACCCCATCATGCGGGGGTTCCTCCCATTCCCTTAGGTCTCCAATGTCCCCCACCAGTGCCTGGTAGGTGCCCTAGTTGTGAGAAGATGCAAACTCCACGTCCTCCTACTCCACCATCTTGATAGCTGATATCTGAAGCGGGGGGGGGGGGGGACTTCTCTCCTAAGCTAGATGAGAGAATGTAAAACATACCAATATTATATCCATCCTTCGATATCACTGAGGTAGCCACCCAATTCTATCAGGAAATAAAAGCAACTGTCCTTGTTTTACAAATCTAGTATTTACAGGACCAGAGGTGTGGCTCCAGAAATAATCCAAAACCCACCAATTTTAACACTCCAAAATCCTCCCCTATTTATCTTAAGAGGTTTGTAAGTATTGAGAAAAAAATTGGGGGGGCGGGGGGCTTAAGGGAACAAAGTCATCCTAGAAGGAACTTGCCTTTCTTCTCCCATACCTCTGAGATGCAAATGTTCTACCTGGTCTTCTCCAGGAACCTTATCTCTGCCATCTTTTTAAAATGCAAATTTCAGGAAAAGGGATAGGTAATTTGGAACCTGACTTGTCAAGAATGAACAGAAATCTTAAGTATCTTCTCCATAAATATTAGGGGACAAGGGCAAAGCTTCTGGCCATTTAAATCAGTTTCTTGACAAATCTTCCCTAAAATCCTTCTTATGGCTAGATTTTTACACTCCACTGCCCTGATGATTAAAGATGTTACAGGGTATGAAATTTTAATGAGTACATCAAAGTTTCTGAAAGCAAATGGTTTATCTCTGCTACAAAATGAGTCACTTGGTCTGATTCAATCCGTAAAGGAATGCCAAAACGAGGAATAACCTCAGTGATTAATTTCTTTACCACTATTGCGGCATCGACACATCTAGTCAGAAAGTGTTTAGTCCATCCGCTAAACGTGCAGACAACAATCAAACAGTGAGTACAGCCCACAGCTGGGGACAAATCTATTAAATCCATTTGGAGTGCCACAAAGGGAATGTGGGCTTTGGAGGACATCCTGGGTGATACGGATTTCTCCTAGAAATTTGGTGAGATTTACAAGTAGTACATTGAGAAATAATTTGGTCAGAAATTTCGTGGATACCAGGGCAAAGATAATTGTCTTTCATTTCCCTAACTATCCCCCCGCCCCCGGCCAAGTGCACATATGTCCCACTTGATGGGATTTAAGTGCAAGCCAAAAGGTTAAATGAAAGGAGGCTATAGGAAATCCATTTGGACCAATATATAATCCATCTGGTAATTGTTGGCACCTTTTGTACCCATTTGTCTTTTTTAGATCGTGGAGTTTTTGCCTGATAATAATTATCAGTCAGGAATAAAGGCAGGTTTAAAAATTATGTGCAGAAAAGATGAGGGGGTCCATTTTGAACTGCATGTTTAGCAGCTGTCAGCCTTATTATTTCCTAAAGATACATCACCTGTCTGTGCTGAACAATAAACAACAGTAATTTTAGAAGGGAAGTGAATAGCTTGTAATAGCGCAGCAATTATATGCCCATTAGCAACAGGAGTACCTACAGATGTTTAGCATCCGTGGACTTTCCAAATTGTGCCAAGAGCATAGTAGACTCCAAAAGCATATTTAGAGTTCATGTAAATAGGGACAGTTTTTCCTTCTAATGTGCAACCTCTAGTAAAAGCTGTGAGTTCAGCAGCTTGGGCTGACTTTACATTAGGCAAAGAATAAATCTCAATAGTTTCATGAAGGCAAACTATGGCATGACCAGTTATTATGTTTCCCGGAAATTTCATTTATAGGAGCCATCACAAAATAGAAGTAAGTCTGGCAAGAGGGAGAAGATATGGGGATATATGTATATGTATAGCTGATTCACTTGGTTATAAAGCAGAAACTAACACACCACTGTAAAGCAATTATACTCCAATAAAGATGTTAAAAAAAAATAGAAGAAAGTCTAGATTATATAAAGAAATGTCTGAGAGATACTCTTGTGGCTTAGAGATCATCCCTAACAGTTGCAAGGCAATCAAGCAGCATAGAGCAGGGGTCTATATCATCAGGAAGGGGTAATAAAGTAGCTAAGATTCAAAGTGTTACAATGATTTAAGATGATTTAACAGAGCCTGCTCCTAAGTGGTCTGTCAGTGTGTAGAGAGGTGCTCTGTCCTATGGACTTGTAATATAGCAGACATAGCACCAGAACACAGAGATGAATGGGGAGCCTAATATAAGACACTAGCTTTGTCAATCAAGGTAGTTGCTGCAGCCCCACACATAAGCATGGGGATATTCCTGATGCCACAGGGTCTAATGACATGAGAAATGCAGAACATACCTGAGAGAAAAGACTGTCCTAGAATGCCTGCAGCAATCCCATTATTTTCATGGCATTACAGATTAAAAGGTTTGTCAAAATTAGGTAAGCCAAGAGCCAGGGGTATGTACCTAATTTTAAGGCTTCAGAGGAGGTGAATGCCTCTGAAGGCCAGGAAATAAAGTCTGGGATAATATCTAGGAGAAGGGCATACAGAGGTTTAGCAAGGGCTGCAAAATCAGGAATCTATTAGCAGCAATAGCCAGCTGCCCTAAAATTTTATGTAATTATTTTTTCATTTGGGGGAGAAGGATAGACAAAATTGACTTAAGATATTTGGGGTGAGCTTCCAAATGCCTTGAGATAGGTCATGTCCTAAGGGGGTGACAGTCATTTACACTCAGTAAAGTTTAGATCTGGAGGCTTTCTGGCCTCATTCAGCTAGTCCTTTTAGGAGAACGAGGAGTCTGTACGAGTTTCCTGCTTAGTCTGATTACAAAGCAAAAGGTCATCAACATACTGAATAAGCGTGGAGCCTTGGGTAAATGCTACAGAATCCAAGTCTGCCTTAAGAATTTAGGAAAATATTGAGGGAGACACAATATCCCGGTCCACAAGTTCATGTGAATTGCCTTGCTTTAAACAGTTATACAAAAAGAAACTGTGAGTCAGGGTGCAATGGGATTGAGAAAAAGGCCGAACAGTACACCCTGCTTCAAAAGGGAGTCTCTTATAGATTCAATTCCTGGCTGTGCAGCCCTGGAGAGAGAGTACTGGGCTACTGATGGAAACGGTCTTTTCTTTTTCTAAGTTAATGTGCACAGGTTCCGCACTCAGTAACAACCTTACTTCATTTGCTTGTGTAGCCCAGAGACTAACTGCGACATCTCTTAAGGACTCATACTCTTCAGAAGAATTTAAATCAGAATTAGTTTCTAGTAAGGAAAGTAAAAGGTTTAGAGTTTGGTCTGAGGGCAGGGAAATTAAAAAACACCTTTCTCATTACAATTTACAGTGGCATTAAATTTACATAAAGATCTGCTGGTGGACAGCTGGAAACTAGAAAGGCACAATGAGTGTTAAGACGCTAGAGATATTGCAGTGGGCTAAGATACTGGCAGTTAAATAGGCTGCCCAGAGACTCTGACAGCTTGAATAGAATCAGAGGTGACAGGTAGAGACAAACCCTCTGAGCTGATTGTAAAGAAAGCAGCACCAATGTCAATTACAAAATCCAGTTCCTGATCCTCTATTTTAAATTTAATGGTTGGCTGTGGGGTAGAAATGAGGATGGGTTGACACCATCATTCAAGGGGGAACTGTCCCTCAGGAGGAGAAAAAATGAAACTTTGATACCAAGCGGGGTGCTTTGGGGCTCCTGGGCACAAAGCCTTTCTGTATCGCCCATTTCTTTGATTACAGGAAATAGCCTTCATTCCACCTCCATGACCTTCCCTGAGTTCCAACGTGCAGATTCAAGCAGTTGTTAGTTAGGGAAGGAAGGGGATGAGAGACCAGGGAAAAACAAAGTCAAGAGAAACAACAGTGCAGCCTTGGGGCAAGGTCCTGGTTCCCAATCAATGGATACACACAACAGTATCTTTGAGCTGTTTTGCAGATACCGAAACCCCCTCCAGCTGGGAGAAGTTAATGATTAATGACGGTATGCTGCCCACAAGCATGTAGACCCCAGACCAGTTGGAACCTGAAGGTTGATGCTGACTCCTACTTTCCTCACCACCAATCCATCAGAAGAATGTCCACGAGCTGATCATGCCCTCTTTGAACCATTACTATCCTCTCCAAGTGGGGACACAGTTTTTCGAGGCAGGAGCCCGCTGTGTCCCCTTTTGCCTGGCAAAGTAATAAAGCTATCCTTTTCTACTTCACCCAAGACGCTGTCTCTGAGATTCAATTCAACACCAGTGTACAGAGAAGCTGAGCTTTCGGCATCACCTTCTGGGGGTGCTGGAGCCTAGGAGTGTTGATTCGTAAACTTTCCTTTCTCTTAAGTGCAAGACAATTCTTCTTGCAGTAGCCTGATTTCTTGCAATACCTGAAATTCTCTGAAGGTACATAGGAAGAGCTCTGCATGGGTTTTTAAATTATTCTCACAGTTATGTTTTTGCTTTTCTAAAAATTCAAGTTGCAGAGCAAGAATTGTTTTTAATTCCTTTTTCCTTCTGCTTTCCTGTGAACTGTTTACAAAGAATTGTGTGGCAGCCTGCATTATCATGCTTATTAACAGCTATCCTGACCAACCAACCATGCTATTTTTGAACTTTCTTTTCTCCTTTTTTTATTTTTTATAGTATTAGGAAGAAATTTTCCTCCTAAAACAGAAATTAGGAGATTGCTATGCTCTGGGGCTTCCAGGTTTAATGCAGTGTGCCTTTGAAAAGCTTGTATAAAACATTCAACAAAGGCTTTTGGATGTCATCCTTCTTTCTGAGTGCATAATTCAATCTTTGACCAACTAAATCTAGGAGGAAATACCTCTAAAATCACTCCTACTAAACTATGAATTTCTGCCTCCAGTAGAGCCATCCCTTGGTCATTTGCAGGAGGGCCTGAGGGAAGGTCTGGCCATATATTTCTTCTGTGAGAGGACTTTCTCCAGGGAGTTGTCTGACCTGATAGCTACAGTGTAGTCATGGGCTGGAAGAATGTTCTTTGGTAGTGTGGGCAAAGAATGTTGACTGCCATTTCAGTAAACAAAGGACGTTGCAGCCATAAAGCCATCAGCCACTGAACCACCCCCAACTCCCCTACCCACCCACCCCCAGTCACAGTACACCCTGACAGGATTCAGGATGCAAAAAAATAGGATACTGGCCCTAGACAGTTGAGGTGCATATCAAAGGAATAATTTCAATAAGCCCAGACTCTTGCATCTTCCCATACACAGAGAAGCACTGAAATTATTAACTTGAGATGTCTGTTTTTTGTGTTTAGCAGTAATCTTTTGATGTTCAACTAACATGTGTTTGTTTGGTTTTTATTTTCCCAGCAAAAACTCCTACATATCTTGGCTCCTCCCTTACCTCTCTGGAAAAGTCCCTCAGAGCCATCTAAGAGGCTGCCATCCTGGACTGTAGTCCTCACTAAGGTCCCTAAATAAATCATAATTCTCAACTTCTGGGTTGTGCATTTTTTTTCAGTTAACAGTTTTGGCAACCAGTGAAGGGACCTAGTGCAGATTTCCCTTCTTTGCTTGAACTCTACGATGGTCCAGAGTCTTGGTACTCTGGGTACCAGAGTACCCTCTTGGGTATTCTGTGAGTCCATCTCCTCTGTGAGTCCACACGAATTTGAGTGAGTCTGTCCTGGGTCTTGGATCTCCAGTTATTGGTTGGTGATCCTAAGTTTTATTCAGTGGTTTTAAACTCCTCACTGAAGGAGCAGGTTTTCTTGAACTTAGGTTCAAGAAGAGGTACCTGGATTATCCTCACTTGAAAGACTGGGAGGATTTTTGCTTAAAGATACTGAGGAGGGTTGAACTAGGTAATTAGGTGGGAGATTAGGTTTCATTTTTCCTTGAATTGGCTACATTAATGGAGTTTGTCAGAATAAAAGTAAAGATATCTCATGAGAGCTTTCAGCTCCAAAGAAGGGACATCTCCTCCTGGCTGGCAATGGCTTTTTCAGGCAACTGAGAAACTTGTGGGAGTGACGGAGGCAAGTCCTCATACCATGTCATCTCTTAGGAAAACCTACTCATTTTAATTAAAAACTTGATCTGCCAGGAACACGCCTAAGAGCTGGCCACTCAGTAATCTCAACACCCACAACGGTCTTAGGCTACAGAAGGGAGAAACGGAGACATGTAAGTAAGAGAGCTGAGATGACTCTAGGGTGACACCTAGAAGAGTTAAACTCACAAACAGCACATTGGCCCACCACATGATCATCACTAGTGATTTTATCTAGTGGGACAAACCTACCTCAGGATGGGGAACAAAACTTTCAAAACAAAAGAAAAAGGAACAACAGATTGTCAGCCTCCAGTTAACACCCCACCCTATACAGTACGTTTGGAATTCATACTTGCAAATACTTACTTTATTGGGAAAACCATACTAAAGGTGATCTCAACGTAAAATGGCCAAACTGGGGCTCTTTTGACATTCCAAAACTAATTTTTTTTTCATACACAGCTAGAGAAAGTTGGCCATAAAATCAAACAGGCTGAATGGAATGCTTAGTTCAGTAGGTGTTTAGAAGCTTCTAAAAGGGGAAATGATAAAAATAACTTTTCTGCAGGAAATCAACAAAAAAATTGCCTGAAACAATATCAGAATTTTTTAAAAGCCACTAACATTAATCCTGTGTCTCCCTCTGCTCCTCCTTTATATCCTCTTTTATCTGAACTGCTTAACCCAGATGCTCTTTCTCTCTTCCATCACCCCCACCTCCTGCTCCTTCCTCTCCCCCAGCAAAGGAGGACACAAAATCAGAAATAAGCATAGCTCCCTTTAAGAAGAAATCTACTACCGGAAGAGGAGAACCATCATTGATGCTTACATATACATCCTGGACCCGAGCAGAACTTAAGCTAAGAAAATTCCCAATCCTGGGACTTCCCTGGTGATCCAGTGGTTAAGACTTTGCTTTCCAATGCGGGTTCGATCCCTGGTTGGGGAGCTAAGATACCACATGCCTTGAGGCCAAAAAACCAAAACACAAAACAGAAGCAATACTGTAACAAATTCAATAAAGACTTTAAAAATGGTCCGCATCAGGGACTTCCCTGGTGGCACAGTGTAAGAATCCGCCTGCCAATGCAGGGGACATGGGTTCGAGCCCTTGTCCGGGAAGATCCCACATGCTGTGAAGCAACTAAGCCCATGCGCTACAACTACTGAGCCTGCACTCTAGAGCCCACGAGCCACAACTACTGAGCCCATGCACCACAACTACTGAAGCAACGAAGACTAGCCCCCACTCACCGCAACTAGAGAAAGCCTGCGTGCAGCAACGAAGACCCACAGAGCCAATAAATAAATAAATAAATAATTTTAAAAAAAATGGTCCACATCAAAAAAAATCTTAAAAGAAAAAAGAAAATTCCCAATACTAGTCAAGATTCACTGGGATTTGCAAAGGAATTCTCGTTAACCATCTGAAACTATGAGCCCAGGTTTTCCAATTGATATCAATTAATACAGCTATTAGTTTCTGAAAGTAAAGCAAAGGAATGGATAGATAAAGCACGATGGAGAAACCCCTTAACGATTTCGATTTACATAGCCCACCAGCTCACACTGAATGCAAGAAATTAGCTCATAAATTACTTAGACCTCCCAGAGTTTTTCCCAAAATCTGTATAGACTGGATAAAGACTCAGCAGTGTAAACAAAACCCAGATGAGTCAATTCCAGAGTATTATGAGAGGTTCAAGAAAATGTTTAAACAATATTCTGGCATGACACCTGAATCATTCTCTAAACACCAAAATGATCCTTTGCTCACCTCCACCTTTTTAGAAGGCATAGATGAGGAATTAGCTACTCTATTAAAAGACACAATTTACGTTGGGCCCCATTACACCGACCAACTTTCCAAAACCATTAAAGGAAAGAGAGAAATACACCTATAAAAATTATGAACCTTTAGTTGCACCAATTAAGTAATCAAGGTCGGTCGATGGTTAACAAATCCCCGTTCTATCCATGACTGAGAAAGGAACCTAGCATTTGCTTTTACTGTAAAAAACCAGGTCATCAGAGAAGGGACTGTAGAAAAATGAAAAAAGATTTTGAGGGCAAAACTGGATTTCGGACGAGAAAATCCAAGCTAAACAAGAATAAGGCTGCTCCAAGGGAACAACGGGAATCTTTCCTCTTCTAACACCCTGGGAGAAGTGGAAATGAAAATACAAGGAGAAACAATTAAATCCTTAATTGGGGCCACCTTTTCAGTTTCAAACTCTATCAAAATCAAAGGCACCCTCTCTTGCAGTAATACTTCAAAGCAAATGATTGGGGTTTCTAACATGCCTATTAAGGTTCTTAAATCATTACCTTCAGAACTTTGCTTAAGAGAACTTAAAGGAAGGCACTCTTTTTTCCTAGTAGAAAGTATCCGTATTCACCTGATAGGTAGAGATTTACTAGAAACTTAAAAAGCCCATATTTCTTTTACTCCTAAGGGGGAAATGTTTTTAGATCTGTAGGATCAATCATATTTCCTTCATCATATAACGTTTGTGATCCATGATGCGAGTAATGCAGAACAAGAAAAATTGCTAGGCTTAGTACCTGAAGAATTATGAGCACTTGATCCAACTGACATAGGCAAAGTACATTCTGCATCACCCATTAAAATTAAATCATACTAAAGATGATCAGCCTAATAAGACTAGAAAATAAGGCTGGGTGTCTTATGAAAAATGCCAATACATCACTTCCCTTAAAGATAGCAACTGGCATGGAACAGATTGGATCAGGAAACCAGAAATATACTGGGTTGCACCTAACACCAGACATATGAACTAACTTACGTGATTGGACATGTGAACGCATGTTCACATCTTTGAAAGTTCACAACTTGAAGGTTTGTATGTAGGGGACTTACTGTAATTCAAACCAAATGCTGTGTTTTCACACCAGACAAATCCTCCAATATAATGCATTTAATGACCTGCATGAAAAATCAGATTTCTACCTTAAGTGATCCACTTCCTAGTCTTAGTGATCTTTTAGGGAGCTGGTTTGATTCTGGAAGTTCATGGCTTAAATCCCTACTTATGACTTTATTAATGTTACTAGCTGTCTTACTTATATCCCGTTTCATAAGATTATTGTCTCCGGCATTACCCAATGTATGACCAGGCCTCTGACAAAATTAATTATGGCTAAACATTTTGAGGCAGTTGACCATATGTATATAACTCTATGTAGAATAATGGTAATAGTACAACTCTAAATATGGGGAAAAGCAACAATGGAAAACATTTCCTGGATTACAAGAGACTAGTAAAAAAGGCAATCCAGAGAATTTTAGATTATCAACAGGGCCTAATTCAAAAATTAGCACATGAGTGACCTATCAAGAGAATCTTCACCTGATCTGGGAATGAGCCTTAGCACTGTGAGACAAAATTGGTCATGAACTGCCTCCCAAACATCGGTGGAATTTATGACCAAAACGACGCAGTGTGGACAAAGAACTTCACCTGCCATTTCAGCAAACAAAGGATGTTGCAGCCATAAAGCCATCAGCCACTGAAGCGGCCCTCACCATGGTGCACCTGGAGGGGATTCACGATGGAGAAAAACAGGATACTGGTCCTAGATAGTTAAGGTGCATATCAAAGGAATAATTTCACTAAGCCCAGACTCTTGCATCTTCCTGTACACAGAAAAGCACTGAAATTATTAACTTGAGATGTCTGTTTTTTGTGATTAGCAGTAATCTTTGGATGTCCAACTTACATGTTTTTTGGGTTTTTTGTGTTTTTTTTCAGCAAAAACTCCTAGATATCCTGGTTCCTCCCCTACCTCTTTGGAACAGTACCTCAGAACTATCTGAGAGGCTGCCATTCCAAGCTATAGTCCTCTGTAAGGTCCATGAATAAAGCATAATTTTCAACTTTTAAGTTGTGCCTTTTTTTTTTTTTTTTTTCAGTCGACCAGAATCAGTCAAGGTCTCTGTGAGTGGGCTTAAGAATAGCCATTAATCTTTCTAATTCCTCTCTGAATTTTGTAGGATCTTCTGACAGTGGAGGTAAGATCATTTTATAATTTAAAAGATCAGCTTCTGTTCAAGGGACATGAATTCTCCGTGGTAGCGGTCTTGGAGTCTTGGATACATCAGCAAGGGACATTGCACATAAATTTCTGAAGCTGGCAGGGCCTGAGTATAGAGCCCTGGGAAGTAGGAAGAGTCATAAGGGACAGCAAAATGAGCCTTCCTGGCTATATCTACTAAACTGACTTCCTGGCTATCAGCATTTACACAAGTGACCTGTATGCCTTAGCTTGGAGGTCAGGCCTGAGTACTCTCTCTAATTCTAAGGAAAAGGAAGTTAAAATAGGTAGCTGGATGTTTTCTGGAGAAGCCAGAGTCTTAGGATCTAAGGGAAATGGCTGAGGATTTTTGAGGTGAGGCATTTTAAACCAGGGAGCCAGAGATCCAGATCTTCTTAAGGGTCAGGAACAGGGAGTTGGGGATACAGGGGAATATAGGAGGGAGGAAAAGGGGAATTTATGTCATATTTGGCTTTTAATTTTTATTCTGACTTTTGTTCTTTCATTTTATTAAGGGATTCCCTGAGGCCAGCCATTATACTTCTTTGGGTTTTCTTTTCAGTTTGATCTTCCCATAAATACCAATAAGGCAGCTGCGTGGAATGAGCGCTCTCTAAAACAACTTTTCAAATATAGAAGTTTTTCCAATTCAAAAGATCTGTCATCTGGCCATTGATGAGCAAGATCTTCATTAGTGTACTTATCCCAATAGTGACTCAATCCAATAAGCCTATTTATGGAAAGACCCAGAAGTTATCTTCCAGGCTTAGAATAAATCTTACTATGGACACAGGAGCTATCCCTGGTGGGAACACAGCTGATGTAGGCCCCATGATCCAAAGGTTCACTCCACACAACACTCTAAGAAAGTAAAGGCCTTTGTTGCACAGGCATTAAGTATGGTGTCCTGAAAACGGCATCTCTGGTCTCCCACAAAAATGTGGGGCACCTCTAGCCACAAACCCACTAATTTATGGCACCAGGAAGGTTCTACTGGAATGGACTATTCCAGCATTAATAAGCAACAAAGGTTGAGACAACAGAGGCCCCTTATGGACTAAGTCCCCTTATGACAAACTCCCTGAGAGTTGGTACAGCTGGAGAAAGAGAGTGCTGTTTGTAGCTTCATGTCTCAGAACTCCAGCCTATTCAACTGGCCACCAGATGCACCCCAGTAAATTCACCTTCCAGGTGGCAGAGACCCAAGAGAGTTTTCTCATTGGTTAAAACACAAAGCTCTTCGGGACATATAATAAGACAGAAGGAAAAACCTTATCTGTTTTGTTTTTTTCTTATATGCAGATTAACAGCTTTAGCTAAGCCCTGAGTTTCTTGGAGCCACACTAATGCCTAAGAGGAATGAGTCACAGGGTTGCGGAGTATGTGATGTTTTACAGAGTATCTCACTGCATAGAAATTTTCTCGAACTTGGCAGGTGACCTAGTGTCCATCTAACCCATTCCTTGACCAACTTATCCTTTCATGGGTGCCTTCTTGAGGTGGTGAATATCCTAATAGCTGTCAAATGCTCGATTCGTGCCCACCAATGGTGGGGCTGCGGCTTCCAAGGCATCCCTTAGCATAGCTTTTACCTCATGTGCATATTAATCCTCAGCAGAGTTTGTCTAAATAGATGCCAGTCTGGTGAGATCGACAAACTCACCAGACTCCAGGGCATGTCCAGACAACAGGCTTATAGGGCCTGTGCCTGCATCTTACCCTATGGAATTTCCTTCTTATGACAAATAACATACTAGACAGAGACAAAGAAAGATAGTGAGGAAAAGGATCAGCCAACCAAGAGTGCTCTACCAGATTTCCAAAGAGTCGCTGAGTCCAAGGAACTAGCTCCACAAATATTTTCAACTGTTAATCTAAATTTAGAGAGAGAAAAAAGATTCTCACCACTTCCGCTCCATCAGACCCTGCAGACTGAGATTCTGGGAGGCTGATATGGTAAGAAATTTTACCTTCTGCCAGCCCTTGCCAGACGTCCCAGGATCTCTTCACCTGTAGCAGTCTTCAGGAGGAAGCTGTTTCTCAGCCAGATGCTGCCAGCCAGTGACATATTGTTGACTCCACCAATTGTGGGGGAGGGGAATTTCCCATTTCCCCTCTTAGTTCTTTTGGCTGGCAATTAAAATGACATAAGGCAGATTAACAAGAGAAAATCAAATTTATTATATATATAAGGGAATCCAAATAAGCATGAAGAATTCCAAAGAGAGCAAGGCAAGATGAGGTACATATACTATTCTGGACTCAGGCAAAGGAGGTAGGGGTCTGGGACTTCAAAGGGAAGTAAGGTAATTCATAGGAAGATTAAAAGAGCTAATGTTTGGTAAACAAATATTTGCTGGGCCCAGGCAGACAATGGGGCACAGAGAGAACTTTGATCAAACAGGCCTTGCTAGGTTCCTCCCTGTCTACCACACCTAGTTCATACTTTTCTATAGTTATTTACGGTAATAGCTCCTTCCTGGGATAGTCTTCCTATCTTAAACTCTTTTAGGCAGTAATGGGGAAGAAGCTCAAAGATTCTTCCTGAGTCTTTTGGGCCTTGCCTGTTTTCAGCTCAAAATAATCCACGTGCCAAGAGGCACATCTTGGGGCAGACTACCCTGAACCCCATCAGTTGTGACCAATGGCCTGACTATATGGTCAAGCAGAAGAGCAATGGAAAACTTAGCTATTAAGGGATGCTCACATGGGGCAGGGCCCTTCTGGAAATTACTATGGTGATTTTGGGGTAAAGTAGGATATGTCAATACCCATCAGAAGAATCACATTCTAGGACGGGAAGGTATTTGGAATCAATGAGGTTTCCTGGTGCACTCACTTGGGGCAACCACCTGGGTCCATTAAATGAGTGGGCGTTGGGGGACTACAACAATGCATATATGGTCTGAATCTAGACATATCCCTCTTGCACTCTATGAGGAACAAAATGTCAATAAGGACTGTTCTGTGGTAATGGTGAGTAGCGCCACTCCCATATCCGCCCCTTGATTCCTGGACTGTGAAATCTGGCTGTGGAAGAAACAGTACCATATATTGGACACTGATTCAAGCATATATAGTCTTCTGGAGAACCCTGCCCCAGCCTAGCAAGGCATTATCACCTAGCTAATACTATATAACTGGTTCTTCAAAAGTCCATTCCATCATTCTCTCAAGCCAGCTACTTCAGGATAATGTGGAACATGTTAAGAGTACTGAATGCCATGAACATGGGCCCATTGCCACACTTCATTTTCTGTGAAATGAGTTCCCTGAACAGAAGTAATACTGTGTGGAATACCATGACAGTGGATAGGCATTCTGTAACTCCACGGATGACAACTTAGGCAGGGAAGCCAAATCCATATCCGTATCCAGAGTAAGTGCCCATTTAAATACGAACAAAACATTGCAATTTGCATGATGGGAGTGGTCCAATATAATCAACCTGTCACCAGGTAGTTACCCCATCACCTTGGGGAACTGCGCCATACTGGGACTCAGTGTTAGCCACTGCATTCAGTTGTGGCCATAGCCAGGTCAGCTTTGGTGAGTGAAAGTCTATGTTGCCGAGCTAGCATCACCTCCAACCCTGTCTCAAAAATGGCCACTTTGTTCATGAGTCAATTGGGTGATGACAAGAGTGGCTAGAGGAAGAGGCTGATGGCTATCCGCAGAATGGGTCATCCTAACCACTTGATTACTAAAAAAACTCCCCTCTGCTGAGTTCACCCTTTGATGAGCATTCCCTTGGACACAAATATCTTCATGTCTTTTGCCCATTCAGAGAGGTCTATCCACATACCTTTCCCCAAATTTCCTTGTCACCAATTTTTTAATATGTTCATTCCAAGTCCCTAACCATCCAGCCAAATCACTGGCCACGGTCCATGAATCAGTATATAATTGCACATCTGGCTATACCTCCTAAGTAAAGTGAACAAGCAGATGCACTACTCAAAGTTCTGCCAACTGGGAGGATTTCTCTTTACCACACTGTGCTTCAGGGATGTCCTAGAAAGCATCTGTACTACAGCTGTCCACTTTCAGATGCTGCCTGTATATCATACAGAACCATCTGTAAACCAGGCCTAAGGCTCTTCTTATTCTGTCAACTGATCACAGGGAACTCCCCACAAGGTTATATGTGTGGGCTGGGAGAGAGAGGCAGTGTAGCAGGAGTGGAGACCATGGGCATTTGGGCCACGTCTTCACATAACTTTTGCCTTCAGGGCCTCCTCAGGCCCAATGACATATATACCACTTCCACTCAATGATTCAGTGCTGATGTGCATACCCCACTTTTGGGCTTGGTGGGTCAGATTCATGGTGGACAGCTCAGATCACATGGTAACTTGATGGCTCATGGTTAAATGTTCAGTCTCTACTAAGGCCCAGTGGCAGGCCAAGAACTATGTCTCAAAAGGAGAGAAGTTATCCACAGAGGATGGCACAGCTTTGCTATAAAATCCTAAGAAACTAAGGAACTAGCTGTGATTTACCAATAAGAGCCTGCCAAAGGCTCCAATCTGGATCCGTATCTGCCACTGACACTTCAAGCATCACTGAATCTGCTGGATCAAATGGCCCAAGTGGTAAAGCAGCTTGCATAGCAGCCTGGACTTGTTGCAGAGCCTTCTCTTATTCTGGGCTCCACTAAAAACTAGAAGCCTTTTGAGTCACTCAGTAAATGGGTCAGAGTAGCACACCCAAATGAGTATACTGCCATCAAAATCCAGAGACTCACTAAGCATTGTGCCTCCTTTTGATTTTAGGATGAGCCAGATGCAACAACTTATGTTTCACCTTAAAAAGAACATTTTGACGTGGCCCACACCACTGGGCCCCTACGATTTCCACTGAGGTCAACTGTCCATGAACTTTTATTGGATTTATTTCCTACAGTCTGACCTGCAAATGTTTTACCAATAAGTCTAGAGTAGTTGCTATTTCTTGCTCACTTGGTCCAATTAGCAAAATGTCATCAATGTAATGGACCAGTGTAAAACCTAGTCAGAGGGAAAAGCTATCTAGACCTCTGTCAACTAAATTATGACATAGTGCTGGCGAGTTGATATACCCTTGACACCAACTGCAGCATTACCTTCCCAGCACATCATCTATGACAATACATAGAGTATTTGCCAACCAGGGAAGCTAAGCTGAGCTTCAGTGCCTAGAGTTTTTAACTGAGATTTCATTACATGGGCATGATTGATCAAATTACCGTCTATGTAGTTGAATTCAATCTCCAGCCTAACATTCCCTCCCTGGATGTCAGGCTGATATCACTGTGGCTCAAAGTCCCAACCTCTATTCACCTGGTTCGTCTTTCTGACATGGCCAGCTTCTCATCCTGAGTCATCTCACTAGCACAAACTCTCAGGGTCCACCATGAATAACAAAGATATTCTTACTATTTGAGGAATTCCAAGGATTTAAATGCTACTTCCAGTAACCAGGGATAAAAGCCAGCCAAATTTTTATTCCAAGGGTTTAGAGGCTATCTCCCAGGAATAAGGGCAAAGGCCAGCCAATTTATTTATTACATCAGCATATACCTGTGAGAGAGGCTTCTGCCAAACATGTGATTATATACTTTTTTTTTTTTTCATTCAGGAAAACTCCATAGCAGATCAAACCAGAATCAAGATTGACACTCTGACCTGGCTCCTTGATATTAAGTATTCTTTGATAACATGATTTTTTAGTATATCCATAGTATTCCAACATATGGATGTACCACAATACACTTAACCATTCCCCTACTGATGGCTATTTAATTTGTTTTCAGCTTTCTTCTGCTTTGAAGAACATTTTGATGCTTAGGGATACATATGATTGAGCTGTTCTTTATCAGGCAACATAAAGGCTCTTCTAAAAGAAATTTTAAAAATTATGTTCTGTCCTCACACATATTTAAGTTGACATCCAAAATTTTTCTAACGTTTAAATAGTTAAAATTTATATAATCCCTACTGTATTGTAAATATTAACATTTTAAAGTAACACTGAAACTCTTTCATGTTTGCCCAAAGGGAAGAGTAGAAACTTGATACTTGCCATTATCCATTGTTTAAAATACAAAAGTACTTCCTCAATGGTCAGACATTTTGTATCATCTCTTTTTCTTCTTGAAATCACATTTCCATTCCAGAATTTTATCCAAATTTTTTTATATTTAAAACATTTTATTATCCTATCATACTTTCCCTCAATAAAATACATACATTGGTTAAGATTTCTTTTTTTATTTTACTTCTTGGAATTATAAGACTAGTTATTAAAAATTTCTTCTGGATTAAATTATAACAGAAATTATTAGCATTATACAATTGATCAAGTAGTATGTAGTAAGAAGTTTTTATTGGAAGCGTATTTCTTAGTGACATGAATGGAGCTCTAAGAAAACATGGTTTATCCTGGGGGGGGGAATAATACTTCATGCTAAATAAGACAAGATCCAGCATCAACTTTATTTTAGTTTTTATAAACTAAACTGAGAAACCTTGTTCATATAAACATATGGGAATTGGAGATTTACTGTAGCTATTTCCTCAATTCTTTGGACTTCTTCCAAGTTACATTCAGAAATCAGATAATAAGCCATCATCAGAAATTATATTTAACATGCATCATGTGACAACCCAATTTGATCCTACTGCAATTTTGTTGAAAGCAAATAATTGGAAACCACCTACCTCGCTAAAGAATTTGTTACCCAGCAATTAAGTTATTCACTTTCTCAATTTCTGGGACGTAAACTAGAAGAACGCTTTTACCAATGCTTAGCAAATGATTATTACTTTGTTGACCTGAAATAAATAAGGTGGAGGAAGGGGGAATTCACCCCTTTTATTCCTGCCTCACTGTTTGAACTAGGACATCTCATCTTCTCTTCCCTGGGACTAGCATTTACACAATCAGCTCCCTGGACCTCAGGCCTTCAGACTAGACCGAATAACACCACTGGCTTTCCTGGGTCACCAGGCTTGTAGACCACAGCTGATGGGACTTCTCAGCCTCCATCATCTCATAAGCCAATTCCTCATAATAAATAAAAATATAAGTAAATAAATATCTCCCTCCCATTGGTTCTGTTTCTCTGGAGAACCTCAATTAATACACAACATACAATTTTTTCATGTCATTACATTTAAATACAAACATTTGATTTATTGTAAATATTCAAATTAACTCTATATTTAAATATACTTTCTATCAAATCTTGAAGCTGCAGATTTAGCAGAAGCTATTTATGCAAAATATCTGCTGTATAATCTAATGAACAAAGCAGGACTTAATTGCCAAACCAATCAGTCAAATCAGACACACGTTCTGACATTTTTTTCAATTAAAATAAAGCATAGTAATAATCATCTCTGTAACAACCAGCTCCCTTCTGAATTATAATTGAGAAAGAGAAAGAGAGAGGAGGGACTGAAACCTACCCTAAGTTTGTTAATGAATGCAGTAAGGCTGACCTCCCTCACTGGTTCTTTTTAAGAATCTGCTTATGACACTCCCTTGGGGTACTTCAGGGTTACTGCATTCAGCGGCTTTGGGGGAGGAAAGAGGAACAAATTGCTGGGTGAAAATTGTCATAGTTTCACTGCCCCACTCCACAGCAAATTTGAATTCAGAACACCACAACACAAGGCAAAATATCTTATTTCTATGGCATGCTTTGCTTTTCATGGAAATATGTGTAAAGCAAAGAAAGTAAAACAAACTAAAAAACTAAAAAAAACTTTATGGTACCTATCCCAAAGGCTACTTCTCCAATACCAATATTTCAAATGGTCCCCAACTCTTACCCCCAGGGCAATGTAGCATAGTAAAATTCAGGATGAGTGAGAGGTATTACTTTCTTTTGTAAGAGAGGGAGAGGCCAATTGTGAAAAGGAGCTGAGAAAGGAGTCCAGAATATTCTTTTAGCCAGGTGGTGGACTGTCACGGGTTCATTTTAAGGAAGAATATATTTGGAAGTTGGGGTCTAGAAATGTGTTTCCTCAAAACTATCTGTGACCATACACCCCTAAGTAAGTCTTTACTTACCCTCTGGGGTACACATACCCACTTTATAGACTGCTGATCCAATAAGAAGGTTAGCTGAGATCTACAGAATAAATAGGAATTAGCCAGACACACAGACATAGGGGAAGTCCTGACAGGCTACTTTTTAAGATAAGAAACAGGAAATGGGGTGCCTTCAAGAAGCATGCTGTATCAGCGGCTATATATGTGGGCAGGAACTTTTAGATAGAAGTTACTCTTTTATTCCCATCAGTCATCATTCCCACACACAAGCATGTGCTCCTATTTTCTTCTTCCTACCTGAATGACTGCCTACCCATTCTGTCCATCCAAATCCTTTTCACTCTCCAAAGGACAGCTCATATCCCACCACATAACTTCTGCCTTCATCTCTGAAGGTTCTGGAACCAACTCCAATGTGTGGGACTGAGGGGTTTTCCCCACACCACCAAGTAATTCTCAAACACCAGCTGGGTGTCCTATAATTCAACTCAATTCTGACACTACCTCGAGACAGTATCAGATCCCCTAGGTTAAGGGCTCAGGCCTACAAGACTGAACCCTTCTCCATTCAGATGCCAACTGCAAGATCAGGTTGTCACAACCTGTGCTTCTGACCAGCTGTTATAGATTGCCTGCAATCTATAACAACTCCTTCCTTGAGTTTAATTTGCTAGAGCAGTTCAAAGAACTCAGAGAAACATTTTACTTACTGGATTACCCGTTTATTATAAAAGGATATAACTCAAGAATAGCCAGATTGAAGATATGCATATGGCAAAGTATGGGGAAAGGACGAGGAGCTTCCAGGCCCCTTCCAAGCAACACTCTCCCTGAATCTCCATGTGTTCACCAACACAGAAGTTCTCTGAATCCTGTTCGAGTTTTTACGGAGGCTTCATTACATAGGCATGATTATTCAAAACATTGGGTATTGGCAATCTATTCAAACTCCAGCCCCTTCCCCCCTTCCCAAAGGTCGGGGGCGGGGGGGGGCTGCTGAAAGTTCCAACCTTCTAATTGTTACCAAAATGCAAGTCCGTGAGCCTGACGCACAGTGAGGCCAAACAATACTAAAACGCTGGCATCTGGAACACAGAAAGTTTTATTGCAGGGCCATGCAAGGAGATGGGTGGCTCATGCCTTAAAAAACTCCCAAACTCCATGAAAGCTTTGGGCAAAGCCCTTTTATAGGAAAGGTGAGGGAGGGGCATGGTTAGTTGTTACAAACTTCTTGTCAGATCCTTTGTTCTTGAGGTCAGGTCAAGGTCAGGTAACGTTTTCCTATAAATCTCTACCAAACAAATGTTACTCTCTGTTCTGACAAGAAAGGGGAAGGTCCCAAGGCTCAACTTTCACCCTTTGAGGTCCAGGCCTGGCTAAGAGAAGGGGTTCCCTGCAGGGGCAGGGGGAGGGGTTACCCTGTCCAGGAATGTTCATCCATCCCATCACCCAGTCTGGGTCCTCCCACCAGTGCCCAGGCCTGGCTGAAGAGGCAGATCTCAGTTGGTGGCTCCCTCAGGGCCAGGTCCCCAGACCCTGCCCAGCTGTCATCGCTGAGGGAGCCAAGTGCCCAGGACCCAAGTGGCCCTCAGGCTCCTCAGGCTGCCCAAATGGTGGGGGCCAGGTCCCCCAGGCTGTGTCCCATGCAGACTGCTGCCGCCATTAGGTCGCAGAGGCAAGGATGGGGGAGAGGTTCACCACTGCCTCAGGGCCTGGGCATGGCCAGTGGGCAGTTCTGGCGAGGGCTCTAGAGCCCTGCAGGACACACCCCCAGCCTGTTCCCTGGGCCCCCCAACTCACCCGCCAACCCAAGGCCACCCCGGGGAGAAGGCCGGGATCTGCCTCTTAACCTCACTTTCCACCTGAAGACCACCACTCTGCCACGTTGGCTCAGTGCCCCTCTAACAGTAGCTGCCTGACAGCTGCTTGCTTAGGGGCAGGGCCCACTGAAGTGCCAGACCAATGATGGAATGTGCCCTCTAATGGTTGCCACTGACAGTGGCTTGCTTGGGAGAAGGGTTCATTGTGGCACCAACCAATGGCTGGATGGGGCCCACTGTGGCGCCGACCAATGGCTGAGCAGGACCTCTAACGCAGCTGTAACCATCCCACATTAATGGTCTTCCAGTACCTGTTGCCTGGTAATGGGGGCAGGGGTTGGGTAACAGTGCTAAGCATTGGCCCAGTGCTAAGGGCTGCTCACTGCAGCACTCTATTACATAATCACATAGTTGGTTCTCCTGGCAACCAGCCCTCATCCCCATTCTTAGGTGTGGTTCAAAAGTCACCTCATTAACATAATAAAAGACTCCTTTGTCACTCTCTTCACAATTTCAAGGGCTTTAGGATCTCTGTGCCAGAAACAGGGACAAAGACCAAATACACATTTCTTATTACAATTCACAATATCATAATCTCCATCTCCTCAAAACTCCCTGGCTATCAATTGTGTCACAGAACTTAGTACAGTACTTGTTGTTTGGGGCTACAGTGTTTCCTTCTTGTCTGTGTACACTCCTGGTTACTATAACTAGAGTAGGATCAACCTGAGGGAAAGCATCATTTCTTATAATTCTTCTGTATTGTCCTATTTGACTATTCATTTGCTTGCTTCACTCCCAAGCCTTGTGATGGCCTAAAAGGGAAAGACTTTGGCTCTAGAGTTTGTAATCCTCAGCACAAGGGTGAGGCGCTCAGGAAATATTTGTTCAATGATTAATGTGAGACTTCCACCTAGCTTAGATGAATGCTAAGCAGATCCTGGATGAATAATAGGTGCTTTTTTAAATGAATACTATGTTTTAAGGCACAGCAAGACAAACTTTAGACACATTATTTTTCATCTTTATCACAGACTTCCAGGGTAGAGAGTATTATGTCTACTTCGCAAATGTGAAGATTCAATGATTAATTTACCCAAAGTCACACAGGAGGTGGTGAAACCAAAATTTGATTCCAAAGCCAGGCTCCTTCTGTTATACCATACTTCCTTTAATGAATACTTAAAAAAATTTAGTTGCATTGCCCTGAATTGGTGGGACTATCAAAGAATATACAGTGCATTTTAAAGTCTCACTCTACCATTAGTATTTCATAAAACGAGGGTGAATATGACTGTAGATGATTCATGACATGACATAAAACCAATGCCACCTTTATTCATACTAGGTTCTTAATACGCTTGGGTTTGTTTCTAAAGTTTCTATTTATTTTCATTACTTTAATTATGTATGTCTAGATGCTTCTGGAAAAATGCTTTCTGCTTCCTAACATTGCAAAAATCTTTCAAAACATTAAAAACTTCAGAATTCAATTTTTCTACAGTTGAGGAAGTTTTAAATTCTGGACTCAAGTTCCACCTGGACTCCTTCTCCTCATGTTCTTATAGCAATAGCCACCATGCTATGTTTCTGAGAAGGGAAAGGAAGTTATACTTAGATTTTATCGCAAAATAATAAATAAATAAGCACTCTAAACTGCAGTCAGAATATTTTCCCTTATGAGTTCTGCATTTACTGTTATGCTTAGAAAAGTCTTCACAATTCCAAGATTTTGTAAATATTTGGTATTATTTTCTTCTAGTACTTCCATGATATTTTTCGCATGTGTATCTTTAATTCTTCTAGAATATTTTACAAATGGAGTGAATTAGGGGTTAAAATATATTTTCCCTCCAATGGTTAATTAGTTGTCTAAACAATTTCCATTGGTTGGAACTGCCAACCTTTAGAACTGCATACTATGTTCTTACATATGTTTGGATCTAAGTTTCCTATTTAGTTCTATATGCCAGTACCTGTATTTGTTTTCATTTTAGTTTTTAATATCTAGTAGTTCAAGTGTATGCTCCTTGCTTTTTATTGTTCCTTATTTGTAAGCATTTCTTGATTATCCTTGACTATTTATTCCTCCAAATCTGAATCCATATTGTCAAGTTCAAAAATTGTATTGTGATTTTTATTGTGATATCATCTTAATAGAGTAATTTACAGAGAATCTGACATCCTAACTACCGGATCATCTAAACAGAAATATAGTATGTTTTGTCACAAAGTCTTTCTTAATGTTGTTTTCTTTGGATTGTTTTACTAGGTATTTGATACTTTTCATTTCAATTGGGAATGAAATCCTTTTCCACTACATTTTCTAGCTTTTTAAAAAAAATTCTCATTCATTACTTTAATTTACTCTTGTGGCAACGAACTCCTAACTGGCCTTTCTGACTCTAATACCTCCTTTTCTACTCCATCCTATTGCAAAAGTCATCTTTCCAGATGGCAAAATCAGTCATAAAATTCCCTTCTTATAAACCTTAACTCTTCAGTGCTTTGGGGATAATATAAGTGTTTAAGCCGGCATACAAAGCCCTCCCCTGCCAATCACTTTAGCTCCATCGCTCATGGATGTTCCTCTTCTTTCACAATCTCCACTGATATACTGAAATAGCATTGCTTCCCCAAATGCCCAAACGGCTATGCACACCTTTGAACATAATGTTTATTTCAACTGAACCTGCTTTCTCCCTCGAGCAAACTCTTAAATTACCCTTCAGGAACCAATTCAAGTGTTACCTCCCACTTATAGCCTTCTATGAGCCCCACAGTATTGATTAGGTTTTTCCTTGGGCTACTACAAAACTCTGTCATAATTCTTGTATCTCTTACTAGAATATATTGTATATTTGTTTTGCTAAAGAGTGGACGTTTGATGGCAAAGACGTTCATCACTTACTTCATCACTTTTTTATTCTTAGTGGCCAGCAGTGCCTGGCATATAGTAGGTCTTAATGATTGTTTGTTGGATTAATAAAATATAATAATAATAAAGCCATCCTAATAGGATATAAACACACTCTCAAAAGCTAAAACTATACTGGAACACACACCAAAAAAAAAATCATTAATGAATATAAAGAGTATGCAGGAGTAGGAAGAGCATGGAAGGATAATGTCCAATTCAACCTAGGATAATGGGAAATTCTTCTAAGAGGAGGGACACAGGGTGAATATTTGAAAGATGGGTGTGAATCAGTTCAATGGGTGATACAGTAAAGGGTTTTGAAGATAGAAAATACAGTTTGAGAAAACAGGGCAAATTACTGTAAGTAGGGTATATATATTTCACCAGGAAAATACAGCCCAACTTTGTACAGAAATGGGATGACCTCCCACCAGATGAGAGTCTTGGTTGGTTACCTCAAAATAGGATGGGCACCTGCTTGTCTGGTTTCTAAAGTATAGTGGGTACATGAGCCAACCCTCAACCAAAAACAGCCTCTATTATCACTCTTAAGATGCTGCTCAAATGTCTTTCCTACAGGAAAGCTTTCTCAGCCCCCATCCAAACTGAACTGTGTGCCCTTCTTTGTGTTGCCTGTGAATTCCTCCAGCAGACCAGTGCCTTGGCATTCATATGATTAGTTTATGTGCTTTACTCCCTTTTCTAGACTTGCGTCTCTGTGACAGTCACATTTATTTTTATATTCCTAGCATCTATCACAGTGTAAAACATTTGGAGAGCTCTCAAAAAATAATATAATTATAACTGCCATTTATTGTCTACCATAAGTCCAATGAGTGTTTCTCAAATTTTTAGGATCCAGGAACTACTTAATGAGAGTTCAAACCATACAGAATCAGAGGAATGCTCATTACTGTCACTCTTAATACCACATGACATTAAGAAATATTTTAAATTCAACTGCTATTTTAAAAACTCAAGTGAGCACCTTTACCCTTGATATCTAGAGTTCCCACTGTGGAAAAGAACATTTTTATATTCATATGTTATCCATTTCTTTACACAGCACTGAAAAGATACAGTCAGTGACTGTTATCTATTGTACACACTATTTTCACTATTTCCTTTAACATAAACTAAGATCAAGAGACATATTATTGATCAACTATTCTCTGCAAAAAATAAATAAATAAATAAGGTTTGGAAAAGAACTTAATCTCCTATATTAGCAGGGCAACACACATTCTTGATGCAAACATAGTGGGTATCCTGGAATTATGTATCCTGATGCACCTTTATGAGGCTACATTATGGTTTATGAAATAACCAGTAATGAACAAAAACATATCTTCTGTATAACATGGGATTTCAGTGATGAATAAAAGAAGTCATTGTGCACTTTTCCCTCAAATGTGTACAGCACATATGACAAATGCTGATTCCTACTCTGCATACCAGTAGGTCCATCTAACTATGAAAATGAAACATGTGGTAGATTGTACATGTAATAGTAATTGTTCATGCTATGAAACTGTGTAGATTGTACATGTAATAGTAATTGTTCATGCACATTGTGGGACATTAATTAGTGGGATTTTGTATCGGTCATCTATTGTTGCATAACAAATTACCACAAAACTTAGTGACTTAAAACAACAAGCATTTATTAGTTCAGTTTCTGTGGGTCAGGAATTACCCAAATTGTTCTGGCTGACAGTCTCACATGAGGTTGCAGTTACAGTCATCTGTAGGCTTGACTGGGACTGAAGGATCTGCTTCCAAGATCACTCAACAGTCAGTTCCCCAGACTGCCAGAACTATAGAATCTATTTTTCAGAGGAGGCAGGGGAGAACAAGGAGGGAAAGGAGAAGGAAGAGGAGGTGTTCCTATAAAGGAACACTAATTTGAACACCAGATTTCTCATCTAAAACCATGGAGGTCAAAAAAAAAAGTGACACAGTATTTTTCAAATGCTTAATTAAAGAACTGTTAACCCTGAATCCTGTATCTGACAAAGCTTTTCTCCAGAAACAAAGGGGAAACAAAGACATCCTCATTAAACTAAAGGAAACTGAGAAAATGTGTTGCTAGCAGATTTACTCTTAAAGAATGGCTAAAAAAATCCACACAGAAAGAAAATGGTAACAGGAGAAGTATGGGTCCTCCTGACAGCAAAGAAGAGCAGTTGAATGAGCAAAAATAGTGGAAAATATAATAAACTGTCTTTCACTTCATAAAGTTCTTTAATCATATTTTATGGTTGATACAAAAGTTATAATACCATCTGATGTGGTGCTCAAATATGTGGTGCTCGAAATATGTGGTGCTCAAAATATGTAGAAAAAATATTTGAGACAATTATACTTAAAAGATGAAGAGGTTAAAGAGACTTCAGATAAACTATGGTTTCTAAACTTCACTAGAAGCGAAAACACCAACACCAGTAGGCTGAGAGTTACGTACGCATATGGAAATGTCCAGAGCAACCACTAAGATATATACAAAGTGATATAATTTTAAAATGCCATAAAGAAATCAAAATGAAACTCTTAAAGGATGTTCAAATTACCCACCGGATGGCAAACAATGATAAGGAACAAAAAACAGAGGGAACAAGCAGAAAACAAATAAAATGGCACACATACACCAGTGAAAAGAAAGAAATTGGCGGAGATTTTAAAAACACAATCCAGCTATATACTCTCTACAAGAAATTAATTTCACACAGAATAATATAGATAGGTTGCAAGTAAGAAAATGGGGAAAGATACATCATGTAAAAATCAAAAAGAAAAGCAGAAATGGCTATCTAATACCAGATAAGGTAGACCTGAGAGCAAAGAAAAGTATCAAGGACCAAAAGAGACATAACATCATGACATTATGCAGCTACTGTATTTGAAATCTTGAGTGGTGGTAATAAAGGCTGCAGTTATAAATACATAACCTCAAAATACGTGATAAGTCATTTCTCATGTCACTGATGATACGGCCTCCAGCTCAGATAGTCAGAACAGAATGTTTACTCTCGTGATTATAAAATTCATTTTTATATATCAAAATACATTATATGCATGCAGCTCACTAGGTGGAATAAGTATTTACATGTATTTACCATTTCTAGTCTAAAAAAGTAATTTCCAAAAACATATTATTCCAAAAGGGGTCTGGGGAGTAGGTATAGGGGTAGATGAAATAAGAATGGCAGAATGTTATGGCTGAGTAAAAGGATGACATGATCTGACTTATGCTTTAAGAGGATCACAGTGGCTGCCTGCTGAGGACAGACTGAAGGGGTTGTCAAGGGAAGAAGCAGAGGGACCGGCCAGGAAGCTATTGCAATAATCCAGTAATCCAGTTAAGAACAATGGTGCCTCAAACCTGATGGCAGCAGAAGTGCTGAGAAGCGGTCAGACTCTAGAAATACTCTGAAAGTAAATGTGGCAGGATTTACTGACAGAACAGATGTGTGGTATGCAAGAAAGAGAAGTCAAGAATGCTTCCAAGGTCGTTTTGACTTGAGTCACTGGAAAATTAGAGTTGTCCTGTACTAAAATGGGGGAGACTATGAGCAGAGCCAGCTGAGGGGGGAATATTTAGGAGTTCAGTTTTGGGCTTGTTAAGTTTGAGATGTCTGCTATACTTCAAAGTAAAGGAAAGTACCACCTAGATGCTAGACTCTGAAGTTCAGAGTAAGGTTATAATCTGGAGAATTTTTTTTTTAACATCTTCATTGGAGTATAATTGCTTTACAATGGTGTGTCAGTTTCTGCTTTATAACAAAGTGAATCAGTTATACATATACATATGTCCCCGTATCTCTTCCCTCTTGCGTCTCCCTCCCTCCCTCCCACCCTCCCTATCCTACCTCTCTAGGTGGTCACAAAGCACCGAGCTGATCTCCCTGTGCTACGCGGCTGCTTCCCACTAGCTAGCTGTTTTACGTTTGGTAGTGTATATATGTCCATGCCACTCTCTCACTTTGTCCCAGCTTATCCTGAGTCGTGAGACTAGGTAAACTCACCCAGGGAATGACTATAAGTACAGTGGTAAAGAGGTCCAAAGACTGAGCCCTGGGGTTCTCAAATGCTTAGAAGTCAGGGACTTGAGGAGGAAATAGGGTCTGCAACTGAGCGTGAGGGTAGAGAAGATTTGAAGAGAGAAGAGATAGTACAAAATAACCACGCAGGAGAGTGGGAGAGTGAATAGTCTAGGGAAATATATTGTTGGGTGGCACGATGCTTAAGTTGAATGATCATGAATTTAAAATGACTCAACGTGGCTGTACATTATTTTTTCCAACTACACTGGGCTGTGTAGGGGCAGGCACAGATTAGATAGGATTGGAATTAAACCAAGCAAATGAGAAAACAGCAAGGAAGCCGAGGCTGTATAAAAGGAAGTATAAAACAAAAACTGTTAGAAATGCAAAGTAGCAGAAAGGTTTCCATACCAGATATTAAAGCATATTATAAACCTATAATATATTTTTTAAATGTGGTGACAATGTCAGATTACAGAGTCACGAGTGGAGCAGAAAGGAATTTTCAGAAATACATATAAGAATTTAGTATACAATAAAAGTGGCATTTCTAATCATTAGGGACAGCTATTGGATAAATGTTACAGGGATAATAGTTAACCAATTAGAAGAATATAGATATTGATTAATTCTCATTAAGCACTGTACACCAAAATAAATTCCAGAGGAATTAAAGATTTAAGTATTTAAGAATTAGATCATAAAAGCCACAGAATAAAATATTCAAAATAAAATACTCATGAACATAATGTAGGATAAGGATGGACTTTCATGTATGACATATGCATGTGAAAAAGATCAAGTTTCAAAGTAATATTTATATTATGAATTTTGGATATAAGTGCATAGAATATAGCAGACTGTTAATAAGAAATATGTCTGGATGTTTGGATTGTGAATAATTGTATTTGCTTCTGTAAGCTTTACTGTATTTTGCAAATTTTCTGCAAGGAACATGTATTACTTTTGTTTAGTTTTTATATTTATTATTTTTAACTAAAGAAGTGACATATATTTATAACAACTGAAATAAGGCAGAGATGTATAAAGTTACTAAACTTCACCCTATCCTCCACCCCGTCTAACTCTTTCCATTCCTAGCCAAATCAATGGATAACGATCTAAGATATTAAGAACGCTTTGGATAAACTGTAGTTTATTCAAGCAGTCTCCTTTTGATGAAGAATGAGTTTCCACTCAGGAGTTATTACAAACAATGCAATAAACATCTTTGGACTTTTATTCTTATGTGCTGATGTACCTGTTTCTATAAAATGGAGTCCTAAAAGTAGGAATACAGAAGTAAAAGGTATATGTATGCTTAGTTGCAAAAGATACTGCCAGAGTAACTTTTCAAATTACAGTAACTATAGTAGGCAGAATTTTAATATGACCTCCTGCTCCCCACCATGTACACACCTTGTAATAACTCTCAGTACTACGAATATTGTAGATTCCCAGATCATGTTAGTTTTATGACCTTAAGAGAGAGATTTTTCCATGTGGGCCTGACCTAATCATGTGAGCCTTTTAAAAGCAGAGAATTTTCTCCAGTTTAATATGAAACAGGAAGTCAGAGATTTGAAGCACAAGAAGAATCTGACTTGCCATTATTGACCTGAAGATGCAGAGGGCCACATGGTAAGGAATCTGGACACCTATGGCTGCTGAGAGTGGCCTATGGCTGACAGCCAGCAAGGAAATAGGGACCTCAGTCCTATGACTGCAAGGAAACAAATTCTGCCATCAGTGAGTTTAGAAAAACCCCAGATAAGAACCGTGGCCCTGGTAAACACTATGATCCTGAGCAAAGAATCCAGCCACACTGTCCCTGGACTTCTGAGCTACAGACACTATGATATAATACACTTTGGTTGCTTTGAGCCACTGAATGTGTGGTAATGTTATAAAACAATAGAAAATAATACAGTAAGATTCACCCTCCCAACAGCAATGTACCAGGTACCTATTTTCCTCATTGTCTCACCAGCATCAAAAGTTAACTATATATATATTTTTTAATTGACACAGATGTGTAAATACACCACAGAGAACTGCCCCTGAACAAATCCACCTCTCATTCCACACCTTTATGAGTACACCACTCTGATGGCCCTCTAATTAATGTGACTGATGGGAAGAGACCAAATTCATTCAATTGTAAACACTTGCAAATCTCTTATGACCAGTGTTTTCTAGGAGAGAGACAATAATTATACACAAGAATTACAATCCCAAGAGCACACACTATACCCCTGGAAAAAGTGATTTCAATTGTCAGAAAAAAGTGTTTTAAATTGTTGGGGACTCCCCCCACCAGTGGGACAGACATCAGTCATGGGGCACAGGTTAACAGTGTCTCCTGGGTTTAACTCCAGGAATGTAAGGATAGATTAATATCTGTAATTTATTAAGATCAATTACAATAGTAACAGTTAACACTGTTATTATTAGCAGCTGACACGTTTCTAAGATCTTTACATACATTCATTGACCCATTCAAATCTTACAACAGTCTGGCTGATAATAATGCCATTTTATTAAATAAGAAAAACAATAAAAGCATTTTAATTGGTTATTTTAAAAAGGAAATTTGATAAGATGAACACTACATCTTGATTCAAAAGAACTCATTAAAAATTTATAATAGATGTTTCCTTAACATTATAAAGAATTATTGATTTCAAACCAACAATCAACTTCATACCTAACAATGAAAAACGAAAGATAACTGTGTTAAATCTATGCCAAAAAGAGAGAAACAAAAGGCCAGTGACAATTGTTTCATGAAAAAAAATCTCAATACAGGTTTAGAAAAAGATTAATCCAAATCTACCCTGTCTCTATAATTTTGCTGTCCAGGGAATAAAACTTTTCCCTAGAAAGACACCCTCTAAGCTACAGGCTCCAGACTTTCTCCCAACTGTCCTCTTCCTCCTCCTCTCCTTATCACCTCTACTGCTAACATCCTCAGAGTATACCCAGTTGTTCCCAACTTCGCATGTTTGGGAAAGACTCTCAAACACCATGACAGCAGTCAACTCCCTGTAATCTTGCCCAAGGGAAAAATACATTAAAGTTGGAAGCGAATGAAGCAGCAGAGAGTATGAGCAGAGAGTCACTGAGTCAGAGCCTCCAGATCACAGGAAAGGAGCTGACATCCAATCCAGCTGCATTCCTGATTAGCTCCTGTGACCATCACTAAAATTTATTAAACTCAACTTGGCAGAGGTTTCCTCTTTTACATTTCAAATTTGCAAAAAAAAAAATTGACTATTATTGACAAGAAAATTGGCATTTACCTGCATTTTAGAAAGGGAGATTAAAACAGGCCATTGGGTGAAGCAAAAGCAGAACCAGAGGGAGAACTTGTTCACCTCTGACCATTTCAACCCAAGAACCGGCTCCTGAGTCCCTCAGCCTCCAAAGGGCACTCAGTACTGCTGCTAGATTTTCTGCAGCTGGATGTTAAGTTTGACATCTAATTGTGATGCTGTCATAGAACATTGATTTCTTTTTTTTTTTCTTGGCTGCACTGGGTCTTCATTGCTGCGTGCAGGCTTTCTCTAGTTGTGGCAAGAGGGGGCTACTTTTCCTTGCGGTGCGCAGGCTTCTCATTGTGATGGCTTCTCTTGTTGCTGAGCATGGGCTCCAGGCATGTGTTCTTCAGTAGTTGTGGCACGTGGGATCAGTAGTTGTGGCACACGGGCTTAGCTGCTCCGCCACCTGTGAGATCTTCCTGGACCAGGGCTCAAACCTGTGTCCCCTGCATTGGCAGGCGGATTCTTAACCACTGAGCCACCAGGGAAGCCCAGAACATTGATTTCCTTTTTTTTTTTTTTTAAACTTATTTATTTATTTTTGGCTGCGTTGGGTCTTCGTTGCTGCACGCGGGCTTTCTCTAGTTGCGGCAAGCGGGTGCTACTCCTTGTTGCGGTGTGCGGGCTTCTCACTGCGGTGGCTTCTCTTGTTGCAGAGCACGGGCTCTAGGCGCGCGGGCTTCAGTAGTTGTGACACGTGGACTCAGTAGTTGTGGCTCGCAGGCTCAGTAGTTGTGGTGCACGGGCTTAGTTGCTCCACAGCATGTGGGATCTTCCTGGACCAGGGCTCAAACCTGTGTCCCCTGCACTGGCAGGCAGATTCTTAACCACTGAGCCACCAGGGAAGTCCCCAGAATATTGATTTCTGAAGGCAGCATTTCTCTCCCTTTCATACAAGGATACACAATTATAGTCCCTAAAATAAAAAGAGCCCTAGTTCTTCAGAACAAATCAGCTATAATAATAATAATACTTCAAATGTTCCAGGTGTTTGTAAGTCCATCAGTTAGAATGAAACCTTCTCTTTGAACCCATTCAACCAGAGTGAAACTCTGGCTGTGGTAAAAAAGAAAGCAGTACATGGTTTCATGATATTCAACCTACCACCTTCCACAGTGATGAGGCAGAAACCCGTTTGGGGTGAAGAACATTGGGGAATTTGTAGCAGCTACTATCCGTCATAGATGTAACTGATCCAGATCTCTTCTGTCCAACCAACTTCTGATGTCTCAACCATGACAATAACCAGAAAGAGGCCTAAATACAGAGCTGAGGGAAAGTGAGTCTTAAACCAGGAGTGGGTGGGTCAGAGACTGGAGTCCTGCCATGACCTGAGTAGCCCTTCTAACCTATTGATTCCAATTTTTAAAGAATGCTCTATTTCTAGGCCTCCTGGGAATTTCAACAGTAGGAACAAAAAAATGAGGGGTGAAAGGTGGTAAGGCGGAAGAGGTACTGTCAACTCATGAGTAAGCTACTTAGCATAAAGCTGAGATTTATTAACTATATAATAAATGAATCCAGGACAATTCCAGCAATGAAAGACACTAACTATGAACCAGACATTATACTAAAAGCTTTGAATGTTCATTTTATTTAATCTTCACAACAGTCCTATGAAATAAGTATTGTTATCGCCCCACTTAACAGACAGGAAACTGAAACTCAGAGACATTAAGTACCTTGACTAATGATAGCAGCTCATCAATGACTAAACTAGAACTGGAGCCCCAGTCAGTCTGATTCCAAAACTCATGTTCTTAACCATTTTATTATATGACCAAGCTCTAAGAAAAGGTTCTTGGCAGAAAGAGCACGGTGAGTGTAAGAGGGACAATTATACTAGGGGAAGAATGATACCACCAAAAATCCCAGCAAGCATATAAATGAGAATGTAGGTCGAATCCTTCTTGTATCAGACCTAAATTCTGTACCCAATGAGACTTGCCTATCTAAGAAAATTGTCATCCAAATCCTCTCAGATAACTTAAGTGGGAGACCCCAAGTCTCATTCTTATTTTCCCTAGCCTTCCCAGACAACCTGAAATTAAGAATGTGTTCCTATGTTTTCCCATTACATGTGTCCAGAGATTTTGACTATCTTGTTAACAACTATATTACCAGCACCTTGCACAATGCTTGGTATAGATGTTCACTTAGTTATTTAATGATTGAATGAATAAACACCTTTATATATCTCCTATACTCTTCTTCTTGATCTTTCAAAATGATGCATTTCTGGTTATCTCTAGCCTCCCTGACATTGGCAAAAAAATATTTTTTATTCTTCTTTTACACCCATTTATTTCAAGTTCCGGCTGGGATGGAAGACTTCAATAACACTTGTCTTTGTCTCAATTAAGTAACTCTACCACCATCATTTACATCATCCCCACAATATAAAGGCATGAAAAAAATTGCACTTAACATCTTAACAAATCAATATGACCCCAGAGCACAGCTAATATATAAGTGATTGTGTAAATATGGAGAAACTGTCTTTCCATACAAGTGTGCTTCAATTCTAACTGAGGAAACGGGAAGCACAGCAAGGGGAGATTTCCAAGATACATGTCCCAGCTACCAGAAGCATTCTTGAAATAAATTGATGTGATGATATAATTTGGCCAATTCATCAAGAAAGATAAGGCCAGAACTCCCACTAAAAGCATTAGAAGCCTTGTTAAGAATGTAAGACCAGCCACAGTGGCTACCCACTGTCAACAAAAAATATCTTAAGGAAAATCATATTTGTAATCCATACATGTAAAATTAACTCTGTATTTCAAAAGAAATTCTTCCTAGCATACAAGAAACATAGTAGCTGCCTTATTTGCCAAATGAACATAAATTGTTATTGCCAGAAATTCTCTTTTTTCCTGCCCACTGACTTAGTTATCACTTGGTGACTCTCAAAAGTTAGCCAGCTAGTTTCCTACAGCAAGTTCTAGGTCAAAATCACAACTTCTTGTTTTTTAAAAAAAGTCACTTAAGGTGACTAAGGGAACACTATATTTCAAAATCAAATGTATATCTATGTTTTTCATCTTTCTTTTCATCTCTCAGTGATATTCAGTGCTGTTGGTCACTCTTCCTTTACAAAATGCTCTCCTCATAGTTTGAGGCTGTACTTTTTCGTGGCTTTTCTTCTAGTTCCTAAGGCACTCTGTTTCTTTTTTTCAGTATGTAAGAATCAAGATACAGAGGGATATATTATACTCTACATAGAAAAATCTCATGCTTAACATCCTGAATGCTTTAGTATAAAATCCTGGGTTTTTTACTCTATGACCTTAGGCAAGTTACCCCATGGGCCGAAGCCTGAATATCCTTGCCCTCAAAATGAGAGCAAGAACACAGGAATTTGGCAGAGTGGTGTGTACACATCACATCTTGTTTATATGTCCTCACCAGAAATTGAATAAACGCTTATTGCGACTGCACTTCTCAGGCAAAATTTAAACTGCAAAATTTTATCAATATTACTATAATTATGATGGTTAAAATCAGTTTCCAGGACCTCCCTGGTGGCACAGTGGTTAAGAATACCCCCTGCGAATGCAGGGGACACAGGTTCGGGCCCTGGTCCGGGAAGATCCCACATGCCACGCAGCAACTAAGCCCGTGCACCACAACTACTGAGCCTGTGCTCTAGAGCCCATGAGCCACAACTACTGAGCCCGCGTGCCACAACTACTGAAGCCCGCGCACCTAGAGCCCGTGCTCCGCAACAAGAGAAGCCACTGCAATGAGAAGCACGCTCATCACAACGAAGAGTAGCCCCCGCTCACCGCAACTAGAGAAAGCCCGCGTGCAGCAACAAAGACCCAACGCAGCCAAAAATAAATAATAAATTCATTAAAAGACATTCAGTTTACATGACAAAGCTAAGATGACTATGACTATTTTCAGTTAGATATTTTCTGGTGGCTCAAGGTGATCAATGTATACACATCAATGGTTCTCTTCTGTGTTGGTTTGGTACTGCAAGTAGAGGAATGGGGTGATCATAACATCTACAGCTTTTGAATTTATTGAATTTATTATGCATGAGATATTTGCTAAATGATTTGCTATACGATTTATCTCATTCAACAATCCTATGATGGAGTTACTAAAATTATTCCTGCTTCAGAGAAAAGTAAACTAAGGCACAGAAAGAATGAGAATTTGCCAGTCACGTATCACTAAGTGGCAGAGCCAAATGTGTTTGACTCCAAGTCTTCTCATGCCCACTCTCCACCCCAATCTTCTTATGAAAAAATCTGCTTTTCCTTTGTGATTCTAGAGTCAATTTTAGGATCTTAGGCCAGACACTTAAACTCCCCGGTTAATACGTAATTAATGTAAAATACGTAAAATAAAATTACTAAATCCCATAAAGTCTAAGATTCCTTTTAGCTTGAACGTATAATTTTTGATTTTTATGCATATAATAAATTCTTCCTAAGGTGTTAAGTCATAAGTGATGGATACAAAACTTGATATGTCACCTGCAGTGGCCAGTCAAGCAGACACTTGCCATTATTAAGTAATAACTGCTTTATTTAAAAGAAAGTAAGCTTATTTTGAAAGAGAATTGCAGGCATCAATTGCAAGCAAATGCAGAAACATCTTTCAGCTACAAATCTGTCCCAGATCTATCAAGACATACCATACTGATGACCACCTTCTTTACTTATATCAAAAGTAAATTATTCATTCAACAATTAGTTGTAACAGACACTGGGTTCAACTGAACATAGTTCTTGAAGACCTCCATTTTTGTCTTTATGGCAAACTACATAATCTAAAGGATGCTTCTGCTATAAAATAACTATATCCTGGCTGAAAACGCCTTTGAATGCATTTCTGGAATATCTTTGAAGGCTCCAACCAACAACACCCCCACGAAATAGAACAAAAAAAAAGTGAGCTGAAACCAGAGTGGGAATCAATGGGTAAAAAGCAAGAGAAAAAGACAAGATTTTTCTGCAGGTTGTTTTGATCAGTACTGCAGTTAAGTGAGAGAAACTAAGCCTCAAAGTAGGCAATCTAAATCAAAGATTCCCACAGAAAGTCAGAAACCTAGAAAGAGGTAAAAATGGTCCCAATTTGGTAGTGTCTTCTGACTGCTAGTACAAACAACTGGAAATCCTCTCTAGACAAAAGTAGTCCCAATGTATGGCCTCAGGATCCTCATGGATGAATTTCAAACATGAACTCTATGGGAAACTGCGTTAATGTCCCAGTCACCAAAATGCACCATGACTGAGGGGAAAAAAAAAAACCCAGCAAATTTAGAGGGCAAACGACTTAAAACCATTGAATTAGCTGACACATAATATAGAATAACTATGTATGAAATGCTTCTAGACATGGAGTTGCAAAAATGAGCAATAATCAAAAGACTTTTAAAAATGGGCAGTGAGGGCTTCCCTGGTGGTGCAGTGGTTGAGAGTCCGCCTGCCAATGCAGGGGACACGGGTTTGTGCCCCAGTCCAGGAGGATCCCACATGCCGCGGAGCGGCTGGGCTCATGAGCCATGGCCGCTGAGCCTGCGCATCCGGAGCCTGTGCTCCGCAATGGGAGAGGCCACAACAGTGAGAGTCCCGCATACTGAAAAAAAAAAAAAAAAATGGGCAGTGAGATATGAAAAACTGAACTCTTAGAAACAGAAAGTATAATTGTTGAAGAGGAATTTTTTAAATTAGAGAGAAAATGCAGATCACCAACAAAGGAATGAAAATTAGATTAAACTGACAGCTGACTTTTCAACTATAACAATGAAAGCCACACTGGTGTTTTCAAGGTGTTGAGAGGCAATTACTGTCAACCAAGAATTGTATACTATCAGAACTACCTTTCAAAAATGAAGGTGAAATAAAGACATTTGCAGATAAATAAAAACTAGCAGCCACCAACAAGAGACCATCATTAAAAAGACTACCAAGAATATATTTCAGGCAATAAGAAAAATCTTCCCAAGAGTAAGTCTAAGACGCTGGAAAAGGTTATGAGCAAGGAAAATGATCTACATATAGGTGAACCTGAACAAACATTTTATTTACAGGGAAACCTTAATAACAAAGGCTAATAGATAGACCTGATAAAAATAAGGACCTAAGTAAATGCACGACAATAATAGTATGTAAGTTAACAGAAAAGTAAATGGAATCAAAACATTCTAGATTTTCTACGCTCATAAAAGGCAGACTTTGATAAATACGATGGTAAAATTTAAAGCATATTTCTAAAGGTAACAGAAATAAAGAGGGGACACTGGAAGAAAACAAACAAAAATTCAATTAATAAAAACACAAGAAAAAAGCGTGAAAAAGTAGAACAAAGAAAAAGTAACATGATAGAGGAAAACAGACAATATATATGAGAAAAATAATCATCTTTAAATATAATGAACTAAAGTCAACAATTAAAAGATATAGATTGTTCACTTAGATTTTTCAAAATTCAGTTGTATCTTATTTACAAGAGAGCCAGTTATAGACTATATACAAGAGAACTGTCTATCAGCAAACTACGGCTCATAGGCCAAATTATGGTGTCTGTTTTTATAAATAAAGCTTTGTTGGATCACAGACATACACATTTGTTTACATGTTCTCTATGGCTGCTTTCACTCTTCACCAGCAAAGTCAAGTAATTGCAATGAGACTGTAGGGCCTGCAAACCTGGCACTTTATGGAAAAAGGTTTGCTGACGTCTGACCTAAAATAAAAAGACATGGAAAGGTTAAAAGATTCAGTTAATCTAGAAAATATTTTAAAAGTAAACCGTTCGTAACAGTAAAGTAGCCTCAGAAAATAACGGAACACTGCCAAGAGAAATTAAAGAAGACATAACTAAATAGAAGTATATACTATGCTCATGGATTACAAAACTCAAAATTGTTGTCATTTCACCTCAAACTGTTCTATAAATTCAGTTCAATCCCACTCTAAACTCCAAGCAGAGGTTTTGTTTGGTTTGGTTTAAACAGCTAATTCTAAAATTTATATGGAAACATAAAAGACCTAGAATAATCAAGGCAATCTTGTATTAGAATAAAGGTGGAAGAGTTACACTATCTAACATGATGACATTATGAAACTGAAGAAATTAAGACACTATTACATTGGCACAAGAATAGAGCAATGGTACAGAACAGAGATACAGAAACCTACACACATACAGTCACCTGATTTGGATCAGAGATGCCAATTCAATGGGGAAAGGATAATCAATTCAATAAATAATAATGAATCAATCAGATACCCATTTTTAAAAGTTAACCTTAACTCCAACCTTATGATACGTGCAAAAATCTATTCCAAATGGATCATAGACTTAAATATGAAAGCTATATCAATAAAGATTCTAATAGAAAACTTAAACGAATATATTCTTGAACTTGGAGAAGACAAAGGTTTCTTAAATAGGACACAAAAAGCACTAACCATAAAAGAAAAAAAGTGATATATCAGACTTCCTTAAAACCAAGAACTTCTGTTCACCAAAAGACACTACTAATATAATGAAAAGGCAAATCACAGAGATATTTTTTAATGCGTGTAACTGACAAAGAATTATTATCCAGTATATTTGTTTAATTACATAAATCAATAAGGAAAAGACAGATGACCCAACGCGGGGCGGGGGGGGATGAGCCAAAATCCAGTCACTTAATAAGAAAAAAAAAAAAGACATCCAAATGGTGCATAAACATATGAAACTGTGCTCAACATCACTGTTCATCAGAGAAATGCACATTTAAAACCACAACGAATTCTCTTAGCTTTTGCTTGTCTAAAGGTTTTAATTTCTCTGTCCAATCTGAATGAGATCCTTGCTGGGTAGAGTAATCTTGGTTGTAAGTTTTTCCCTTTCATCACTTTAAATATGTCCTGCCAGTCCCTTCTGGCTTGCAGAGTTTCTGCTGAAAGATCAGATGTTAACTTTATGGGGATTCCTTTGTATGTTATTTGTTGTTTTTCCCTTGCTGCTTTTAATATTGTTTCTTTGTATTTAATTTTTGATAGTTTGATTAATATGTGTCTTGGTGTGTTTCTCTTTGGATTTATCCTGTATGGGACTCTCTGTGCTTCCTGGACTTGATTAACTATTTAATCCCATATTAGGGAAGTTTCCAACTATAATCTCTTCAAATATTTTCTCAGTCCCTTTCTTTTTCTCTTCTTCTTTTGGGACCCCTATAATTTGAATGTTGATGCATTTAATGTTGTCCCAGAGGTCTCTGAGACTGTCCTCAATTCTTTTCATTCTTTATTCTTTATATCTGCTCTGCAGTAGTTATTTCCACTATTTTATTTTCCAGGTCATGTATCCGTTCTTCTGCCTCAGTTTTTCTGCTATTGATTCCTTCTAGAGAATTTTTAATTTCATTTATTGTGTTGTTCATCATTGTTTGTTTGCTCTTTAGTTCTTCTAGGTCCTTGTTAAATGTTTCTTGTATTTTCTCCATTCTATTTCCAAGATTTTAGATGATCTTTGCTATCATTACTCTGAATTCTTTTTCAGGTAGACTGCCTTTTTCCTCTTCATTTGTTTGGTCTGGTAGGTTTTTACCTTGCTCCTTCATCTGCTGTGTGTTTCTCTGTCATCTCACTTTGCTTAACTTACTGTGTTTGGGGTCTCCTTTTCGCAGGCTGCAGGTTCATAGTTTCCACTGTTTTGGGTGTCTGCCCCCAGTGGCTAAGGTTGGTTCAGTGGGTTGTGCAGGCTTCCTGGTGGAGGGGACTAGTGCCTGTGTTCTGGTGGATGAAGCTGGATCTTGTATTTCTGATGGGCAGGTCCGCATCTGGTGGTGTGTTTTGGGGTGCCTGTGGCCTTATTATGATTTTTGGCAGCCTCTCTGCTAATGGGTGGTGTTGTATTCCTGTCTTGCTAGTTGTTTGGCATAGGGTGTCCAGCACTGTAGCTTGCTGGTCGTTGAGTGCAGCTGGGTCTTGGCATTGAGATGGAGATCTCTGGGAGATTTTCACTGTTTGATATTACATGGAGCCAGGAGGTCTCTGGTGGACCAGTGTCTTGAACTCTGCTCTCCCACCTCAAAGGCACAGGCCTGATGCCCGGCCGGAGCACAAAGGCCCTGTCATCCACACAGCTCAGAATAAAAGGGAGAAAAAAAGAAAGAAACAAAAAAAGTAAAATAAAATAAAGTTATTAAAATAAAAAATTATTAAAAATAACCAAAAATTTTTAAGTAATAACAAAAAAGAAAGAAAGAAGAGAGCAACCAAACCAAAAAACAAATCTACCAATGATAACAAGCGCTAAAAACTATACTAAAAAAAAAAAAAAAAAAATGGTCATGAAGAACCTCAGGGCAGGATGGGAATAAAGACACAGACCTACTAGAGAATGGACTTGAGGATATGGGGAGGGGGAAGGGTAAGCTGGGACAAAGTGAGAGAGTGGCACGAACATATATACACTACCAAATGTAAAACAGATAGCTAGTGGGAAGCAGCCCCATAGCACAGGGAGATCAGCTCAGTATTTTGTGACCACCTAGAGGGGTGGGATAGGGAGGGTGGGAAGGAGGGAGACACAAGAGGGAAGAGATATGGGGTATATGTATAGCTGATTCACTTTGTTATAAAGCAGAAACTAACACACCACTGTAAAGCAATTATACTCCAATAAAGATGTTAAAAAAAATAAAAATAAAACCACAATGATATATGCTACACACCACCAGAATTATCAAAACTAAAATACAGACAATACTAAGTGCTTACAAGGATGTAGAGCAACTGGAATTCTCATACAGTACTGGTAAGAGAGTAAATTGGTACAATTATTTTACAAAACTGTTTGGTTGTATCTACTAAGGTGAAACACATACCTAAAATTCTATTTAGGACTTAGCAATTCTAATCCTGGGCATTTACCAATATATGCTTATTCCCTCCACCAAAGACATAGACAAGAATGTTCATATAAGTGTTATTCATTACAGTACCAAATTAGAAACAACCTAAATGACTGTCAATAATAGAATGGAGAAATATTCACATGATATTCAGAAAAATTATTCAGAACAATTTTTAAAATCCACTAATACAGAAAAAAATATAAATAAATCTCAAAATCATATTAGCAAAAAAATACACAAAAATACATATTGTATATTTCTATTTATATGAAGCTTAAAAATATACAAAACTTAACAATGTTGCTAAAGGTTCAAAGAGTGGTTTAAGTGGTTATTGCCAAGAAGCAGACATGAGAGACTTCTGTGGTTCAGGAGATGTTCCACATCTTGAGCTAAGTGATAGTTATATGGGTGGGCAGGTGTGTATAAAAATTCTTTGGACTATATATTAAAGATCTGTGTACTTTACTGTGTATAATTTACCTCAATTTTTAGTGTCAAAATACATAAAGCAAAAATTGATAGAGCTATAAAGAGAAATGGATAACTCAACCATCCCAGTATTAGACTTCAATAAACCTCTCTCCTTAATCAATAACCAAGCAGACCAAAAAATTAGTAAGAATATAAAAGATTGAACACAATTAACAAAATTGATATAATGGACATATGCAGAGCCAGTCCCTAACAATTAGAAAATACCCTTTCTTCTCACATACATATGAAATATTTATAAGATAATAAGTCATATGTCAAATTCCAAGAAATTTCAGATATTTCTTGTTGTATAGAATGCATTCTTAGGGCATAATGCAATTAAGTTTGAAATCAATACAAAAAATTTAAAACTCTCATACATTTTAGAAATTTTAAAACACAGTTGTGAATAATTCATGGGTAAAAAGAAATAACAGAAATTTTAAAATGTTTAAAACTAAGCAATAATAAAAATACCACAGATCAGGACTTTCATTTCTGCCATGTTGGAATAAATAGAACGAAATTTTTTCTCCTACTATAGACCTTTGTAAAACTGGACAAAATATATGAAATAATGTTTTAAGAAATTGTACAATAGGTACCGCAGAACTGTGATCCCTAACAGAAAGGAATGAACTAGGACAACCCTATGCTCACCCTGGCTTTCTGTTGGAGGAATTTCCAGACTTTAGCGCAGAGAGGGAGAACACAATCAGAAACCACATCCTTCAGTGAGTTGAAGAGACAAAGAAAGGAGCTCTGGCAGTGGGTGAGGGTGCTAAGGAGACCATATTTTTCAAAGAAGAGTACCAGAAAAAAGGAAGAGATACAGAGAAAAGGCTCTAGAAATATTCATAATAGTCCCCTTTAGTCCACTGCTAAACCATAAGCCATGTATACATATGGTGAAATGTTGTAAGGCTGGGCAAAGAATTACAAAATGAAAAATTCTCAGAGCTCTTATAAGGTGGAGGGATGTTTGAGTTAATGAAGCCTACTTTAAACTTTTCCAAATAAAGTTTAAAACAACTTCAAAATGAAGAAGCTTATCCACATGTAACGACTGCTTGCCAGAACTTTTTCAACATTCTTTAAAAAAATGTAATCAAATCCAAACTCTCAACAATGTACCAATCATAATAACCAGCATCTAACAAAAATTACTCTTTGGGCTTCCCTGGTGGCACAGTGGTTGAGAGTCCGTCTACAAATGCAGGGGACATGGGTTCGTGCCCCGGTCCGGGAAGATCCCACATGCCATGGAGCGGCTAGGCCCGTGAGCCATGGCCTCTGAGCCTGCGCATCCGGAGCCTGTGCTCCGCAACGGGAGAGGCCACAACAGTGAGAGGCCCACTTACCGCAAAAAAAAAAAAAAAATTACTAGACAGGCAAGAAGCAGGAAAGTGTGACTCACAATAAGTAGAAAAATAAGTCAGTAAAAACAGTCAAAAAACAACAGTAATGAAAAATTAGCAACCAAGCACATTAAATCATAATGAGAGTAGAAATGGCAAGATTTATACAAGAACCAACTGGAACTTCAAGAACTGAAAAAGCAATATCTAAATTGCAAAGTTCATTGAATGTAGTTACAGCAAATTAGACACTGCAGAAGAGTCAGTGAGCATGAACATATGCAACAGAAACCATCCAAACTAAAGCAGAGAGAGAAAAAGAATGGAAAACATTAACAAACCCTTAAGAATCTGTAGGACAATATTAAGCAATCTAACAGAAGTATACTTGGAGTCCCAGAAAGAAAGGAGAAAGATGTGAGGTTGAAAAAAAATATATGAAGAAATAATGGTTCAACATTTTCCAAATTTGATGAAAATTAAGAGCCCACAGACCCAAGAACCTCAATGAACCACAAGCAGGATAAAAGCAAAAAAAAAAAAAAAAAATCTTACAAGGCACATTATAATTAAATTGCTTTTTAAAAATTTTCATGCAGAGAAAATCTTAAAAGTGCCCAGAAAAAATACGTTACAACATATGACATGATATGACATGACATTACAAATAAGAATGACTGAAGACTGTCAGAATAATGTACACCAGACTACAAAAGAATGATATCTTTTAAAGTGTTGAAAAAAATCTGTCAACATTAATAATATCCATAAAAAATATCCTTCAAATGAAAGAAAATAAAGACTTTTGCAGACAAGAGCTGAGGGATTCTGTCACTGGCAGATCTACACTAGAAGAAATATTATAAGAAGTTCTTCAGATTGAAAAAAATTATACCAGATGGAAAGATGGATCTACACAAAGGAGTGAAGAGACTTAGAAATGGTAAGTACATGGTAAGTACAAAAATTCTCTTGCTTCCTCATTTTTTAAAGATAACTGAGTGTTACAGCAAAAATAATATGAAAGTAGTGTGGTTCTTATAGAGAGAAGTCAAATGTATGACAACAGTACAACAAACTACAAAAGGGTAAATGAATGTATACTGTTGAAAGATTTTTATGTGATATATAAACAGGTATAATGTTATTTGAAGGTATCAATATACTGCAGTAAGTTAAAGATGCAACTGAAACCGTACAGCAACCATTTAAAAGAGACAGAGCTAAGAGGTCAGTAGTGGAGATAAATAAGAATATTAAAAAAATGCTTAATTAATCTAATGCATGGTAGGAAAGCAGAAAAAAGGTAGAAAGAACATATTGGACAAATAGAAAACAAATAGCAAGATGGTAAATTTATACCTAATCAAATTGCTTATCATAAAGAATGTAAACATTTGTTAACATTCCACTTAAAAGGCAGAGACTGTCAGATTAGATAAAAAGGAAGGCCTACCTTATGCTGTCTATGAGAAAGTTTGACTATAAAGATACAGACAAGTTCAAAGCAAAAGGATGGAGCATATATCCAGAGACAACTCTAATTCAAAAAGATACATGCACCCCAATGTTCATAGCAACACTATTTACAATAGCTAAGACATGGAAGCAACCTAAGTGCCCATCAACAGACGAAAGGATAAAGATGTGGTATATATACACAATGGAATATTACTCAGCCATTAAAAAAGAATGAAATAATGCCATTTGCAGCAACATGGATGGACCCAGAGATTATCATATTAAGCAAAGTAAGTCAGACAAATATCATATTTCACTTACATGTGGAATCTAAAAAATGATACAAGTGAACTTATTTATAAAACAGAAGTAGACTCACAGACATAGAAAACAACCTTAGGGTTATGAAAGGGAGTAGGGGGGGACATAAATTAGGAGTTTGGGATTAACATACACACACTATATGTATATATTTTACATATATAAATAAAACAAACAAACAACAAGGACCTACTGTATAGCACAGGGAACTATATTCCGTATCTTATAATAACCTATAATGGAAAACAATCTGAAAAAGAATATATATAAAACTGAATCACTTTGCTGTACACCTGAAACTAACACAACATTGTAAATTAACTATACTTCAATTTTTTTTAAAGGTTTAAAAATAAAAAAGCAAAAGGATGGAAAGATAACATTAAAAACTCTAACCATAAAAAAAACTAAAATGATTATATTAATATCATACAAGCTAGACATGAAAACAAGGAAAGTTATCAGGGACAAAGACTGGCACTTCATAATGATAAGGGGTCAAATAATTAGGAAGATAACAATCTTAAGCCTATAAAGACTTAATAACAGAGCTTCAAAATACATGAAGCAAAACTGACAGAACTCCAAGGAGAAATATAAAAGTAGACAAATGTAATTGGAAATTTCGATACTTTTCTCTTAATAAATGATAGAACAAGTAGACAGAAAATCAATAAGGATATAGAAGACTTTAACAATGCTATCCAACAACTTAATCTAACTGGCATTTAGAGAACATTACAACTAACAACAGCAGAACACACGTTCTTTTCAGGTACACATGTAACACTGAGCAAAACAGACCCTATGCTCTTCCACAAAACAAGTCTTCTTACATTTTGAAGAACTGAAACAACAGAAATTAAAGTTAAAAAGAAACAAGGAACATAAATCAATACCTAAAAAAAATCTGTAAAATAACGCATATTTGGAAATTAAAAGATGCACTTCTAAACAACCCATAGATCAAAAAAAAAAATCACAAGAGAGATTAGAAATAAAGAAAAATTAAGACACACCATAACAAAATTTGAGGAGTATATATATTATATATTAATAATTATAATATAATATATATAATTAAATACCTAAAGGGCATTTATGGTTTTAAATACTTACACTAAAACAGATGAGAAGCCGGTTCTCAGGGTGTGGGGCCTCTGCGGCAGCCTCCACATGGCCTGGCTCCTCAGACGGCTGCTCCATGGGCTCCTGGCCGCCATCACCGCCCTCGTGCTTGCCATAGCCTCCTGGTTCATGCAGCCCAGAAGGCCCGGATCTCCTTCCTCAACGTAGCGTTCTTCGGCTTCCCGCACCGGACCCTGCACAGATTCAGATCTTATCTCCGCTTTGTACACGCCCAGGCAGTAATAGCCGGGGTCATCGTAGTGGCCTGTGGGCGGAGGCTGCGGGAATGGCACGCTGCGGAAGCCCTGTGCCTCCAGGAGCTCTGCTAGTTGCGAACAGAGAATTGGGCGGAGGTCTACGCTGGCACTCTTTCTGGTGCCTGGTATGGGTTACAACGTCTCCGCAGGCTTCCACGCCTACGTGCTCTGCCTTGGACGATTGCTATTGGTTTTCCTTTTACCGCTAGTCGTGGGCGGGGGCGGGCTTGCTTAGGCGCGCAGGCTCTGGGCCGTGACCAAAAACTAGGTGCACTCTGGGAAAGCACAGAGGGTGCTGGCGGAATGGCAGCTCTCGTTTACAGTTCGGCTCACTACTCCCTACTCGAGTACAATAGCTGACCTGAGGAAGGGGCTGTACTGGGTTATGCAAGCTGATTTTGAGAGGGGAGGGGGGAGGGAGAGCCGAAGACCTCACATTAACCACAGGAGCCCTTGTGGAAATGTTTGGAGACGATCACATGGTCCAACCTTTCGTATTTGGCAGCCGGTACAGGCCACGGGCTAATAATTAAGCTGAAATGATGAACTATGGTGCTGCTTGCTTTCAGTCTCTGTAGAGCCCACCATGATCTCTGGAGGAGCGGGTTCTGGGGCTGGATTTGCAAAGCATTCTGGGTCAGATAAACTCTGTAAGAAACTCAATCCACCCCTCCAGAAAGTTCGAGCACTCCAGATTTTTAGTAATGAATTCACATCAGAGTGCATGTGTAGACTGCCGCCCAGGGCTTAGTTCATCCAAAAACGCTTGCGTTGCACAGACTCGCGACATCACAGTGGAGTCTGCATCCTCTGCTGTGCTCCACCCCAGCATCTCTGCTTGTAGGTCTTCCGCACAAGCTTAGGTGGTCCTCTGCTGGGCTCCTGCTGTGAACCCAGGTGAGTTTCCACCTTTCCCCCTCCCCCTCCCTTTTTCTAAAAATAGCATCCTGATCTCCTGCTCAGAAAAAAATTAAATTGTATTTATTGTCAAATAAAAGAGATCCAGGCCAGATTGAGGACTCTATGGTTCTCCCTTCAAGATGTGTTTTGTATCTGCTCCCAGATATTGAAAATATCTTCTCATAATGGGCTCTATGCTTGGTACCATACATGATTTATCCTGTTTTTACCGCGGTAAACACCATTGCCTTCAGCATCATTTTATGAAAGAAATTAAACCATTTTGGTGAGATCATGGGGTTTAGGCACCTCACCTATTGTGCCTAATGGATAAAGCCTGCCTCATGTTTCTGGAGGATGGCTAAGAAATCAGCTAAAACATGGTGACTGATCAATTTAATTTTAAGAAGAAAGCTGTCAATGGATGGCAATCCCACAGCCTGTCTGGCTTTAACCAAGATATTTCCTCCTCAGACTGGCTCTTGCTGGATTATGCAGGCCTCCTCATCTCTTGACTAGATTCTCTGTGATGAGTTTTGGCCTTGGATCAGTTATAACATGAGAGACCTACAAGGATTTTCCTTAAAAAAAAAAGAGAGAGTTCTAAAATCAGTCATCTAAGCTTCAACCTTAAAAAAGCTAAAAAGGAAGGTAGATTGAGTCCAAGGTCTATAAAAGAGCAAAATAATAAATATATGTATGGAAGTCAATAACATAGAAATTGAACAAACTACAGAAAATTCAAGGAAACCAAAAGTTGGTTCTTTGAAAAGGCAATACAATTGATAAACCTCTAACTAGGTGAGTAAGAAAAAAAAAAAGAGAGAAAAGGCAAAAATTATTAATATGAGAAATGAGGGGATTCAGAAGAGCCAACAGACATTAAAAAGATAAGAGTATGAGCAACTTTATACCATAGTGGATAGAAAGGACAAATTTCTTAAAAGTCAAAAATTAGCAAACCAACAAAAATAAGAAAAAAGAGAGAAAACCTTAATAACCCTATAGTCAATGAATTACATTTATTTTTTTTAATCTTTTTTCAAAAAATACCTTTCCAAAAAGAAAACTCCAAGTCCAGATGGCTTCACTGGTGAATTATATTAAATACTTAAGAAAGGAAAAAAATACACATTTTACACAAATACTTTCCAAAAATAGAGAAGGGAACAATTCCCAACTCCTTTCACAAGGCCAGCATTAACCTAATACCAAAACTAAACAAACTTCCCACAAAAATAAAATAAATAAATACAAATAAATTTTCCTCGTGAACATAGATGCAAAAATACTTAACAAAATGTTAACATATCAGCCATATATAAAAAGGACAATACACCCTAATAAACACCAAAGTGGAGTTTATCTCAGAAATGAAAGGTTGTTTTAACATTCAAACATCAATGTAATCAGCCATATTCACACGTGAAGAAAAACATCTGATCATCTCAACAGATGCAGAAAAAGCACTTAAGATTAGACACCCATTCACGATAAAACCTCTCAGCAAACTAGGAATGAACTAATTCCATCAATCTGATAATGAGCATCTTTAAGAAACCTACAGCTAGTACCATAATCGATATTGAAAGATTAAATGTTTCCCCCAGACTAAGAAGGCAATGTTGTGGGTTCCCACAATTTCTATTCAATATTGTGTTAGAGGTTCCTAGCCCATGCTACAGTGCAAGAAAAACAATAAAATTATCCATATTGAAAATGAAGTAGTAAAATTTTCTTTATTCTTAGACAAACTGTTAGTGAATATAGACTATCTTAAGCACTCTGTTTTTTTTAAAAAGGCTACTAGAAATGATAAGTGAATTTAGCAATATTACAGGATACAAAAGACGATATACAAAAATCAATTTTATGTTTAAATAACAATTTAAAACCAAAATTAAGAAAAAATATTTATGATAGAATGAAATAAAATGAAATATTTAGGGATAAATTTAACAAAATATGTGCAAGACCTGTACACTAAAAACTATAAAACATTACTGAGAGAAATTTTAAAATGTCTAAGTAAATGAAGAAACATTCCATGTTCAGGGATTAGAATTCTCAATATTATTGAAATGTCATTCCCCCCAAACTCATCTATAGAGTCAATACAATTACAAACAAAATTGGAAATTAACAAAACTAATTCTAAAATGTATATAGAAATGTAAAAGATCTAGAATAGCCAAATTTTGTAAAAGAACAGCACTGGAGTACTTCCACTCTATGATTTCAAGATAATTCAAAACTACAGTAATCATGACAGTATGGTATTGGCATAAAGTACACATATAGATTAATGGAACAGAATAGGCAATAAAGAGATAGAACCATTATGTTACCCACATTGCCAATTTATTTTCAACAAAGGTGCCATGATAATTCATTGGGGAAAGGAAATCCAACAAATAGTGCTGGAACAACTGATATATGTTTGGAAAAAAATAAACTTTGACCCTTTCTTTCACACCTTACACCAAAATATAACTCAAAATGGATCATAAACCTAAAGATAAAAGCTAAAACTATAAAACTTCTAAAGGAAAACATGAAAGAAAATATGTTAGTGACCTTAGGGTAGGCAATGTTTTCTTACATAGAACACAGAAAACATGAACCATAAAAGACAAAGCTGTTAAAATGAACTTAATTAAAATTAAAATCTTTTGCTCTTAAAAGAGCAGACCTGGGCGGGCTTCCCTGGTGGCGTAGTGGTTGAGAGTCCGCCTGCCGATGCAGGGGACACGGGTTTGTGCCCCGGTCCGGGAAGATCCCACGTGCCGCTGAGCGGCTGGGCCCGTGAGCCATGGCCGCTGAGCCTGCGCATCTGGAGCCTGTGCACCGCAACGGGAGAGGCCACAGCAGTGCGAGGCCCCCATACCGAAAAAAAAAAAAAAAAAAAAAAAAAGAGCAGACTGGGGAGGAAAGCCACAGACAAGGAGAAAATATCTGCAGTACATATAACGGACAAAAAATTTGTATCCAGAATATATAAAGAATTCTTACAACTGAATACTAAGAAGACAACCCAAATTTTTAAATGGGCAAAATATTTTAATAGGCATATCACAAAAATTACACAAATGTCCGATGAGCACATGAAAAGATGCTCAACATCATCAGTCATCAGGGAACTGCAACATAAAACCACAGTTAGATACCACTATACACCCACTAGAACAGCTAAGATTTAAAAGACTTACAATAACAAGTATCGATGAGGATATGGAGCAACTGAAAGTCTCATATATTACTGGTAGAAATTGAAAATGATACAACAGTGTTTTTAAAACACTTGGGACATTTCTTATAATCTTACAGTTCTCATATGACCCAACAATTCCACACCTAGGTAATTACCCAAGAAAAATGAAAATATATATCTACATGAAAACCTGTGCATGTATGTTCAAAGAAGCTTTATCCATAATAGCCAAAAACTGAAAACAACCCAAACATTCAAATATCCAAATAAATGGATAAGCAAATTGTGATCTATCCATCCTATGGAATACTAATCCACAATGAAAAGGAAGTAATTACTGTTACATACAACAACATGGCTAACTTTCAAAAATATTCTGTTGAACTAAAGAAACAGAGCAAAGAATGCATGCTATTTGTTTCCATTTATATGAAATTCTACAAAAGGCAAAACTATAGTGACAGTAGATTAATGTGATAGGGAATAATGGCAAAGGGGCATAAAGGTACATTTTGGGATGAAGGAAAAAGGCCATATTTTAATTGTGGTGGTAAAGCAGGTGGTGTGTACAATTACTGAAACTAAGTGTATTCTTTAAAATGGTGCACTTTAGGGCTTCCCTGGTGGCGCAGTGGTTGAGAGTCCGCCTGCCGATGCAGGGGACAAGGGTTCGTGCCCCGGTCTGGGAAGATCCCACATGCCGTGGAGCGGCTGGGCCTGTGAGCCATGGTCGCTGAGCCTGCGCGTCCGGAGCCTGTGCACCGCAACGGGAGAGGCCACAGCAGTGAGAGGCCTGCGTACCGCAAAAAAAAAAAAAAAAAAAAGGTGCACTTTAACATATGTAAATTAAATCTCAATAAAGCCGATTTAAAATACCATAGATTAAATTTGTGGACTATAATAAAGCAATGCGTTGAGGAAAATTTACATCTTTTTTTTAATTGAAGTATAGTTGATTTACAATGTTGGGTTAGTTTCTTGTGTGCAGCAAAGTGATTCAGTTATACATATATATTCTTTTTCATATTCCTTTCCATTATGGTTTGAAAATATACATCTTTGAATGCTTACATTAGAAAGAAGAAATGATAAGATTAATGATATAAGCTTCCAAGTTAAGAAGTTAGAAAAAGAATAAGGAAGGAAGGAAAGGAAGGAAGGAAAGAAGGAAGGGAGGGAGAAGGAAATGATAAAGAGCAGAATTTATTGAAATAGCAAAGAAAGAAACAAAATTGAGGATCAACAAAGCCAAAAGTTTGTTCTTTGAAAAGAACAGTAGAAACAGACAAACTTCTAACTATGCAGCTCAATACTGTAACCATTAGTCATATGTGGCTATTTAAATGTAAATACTTATTAATTAAAATTAAATACCATTGATGTAGTTACTCAGTCACACTAGCTACATTTCAAGTGTTCAATAGCCACATCTGGCTAGTAGCAGCCTCACTGGACAGAGCGGAATAGAGCATTTCCATCATTGCTAAAAGTTCTTTTGGACAGCACTATTCAAACAAGTCAGACCACAGAAAAGAGAAAACACGTACAAGGTCTCTGCCCTCAAGAAATGTTTGTTCTCATGAGTGAAAAAGACAAATTACACAAGAATTTATAATATGATAAAATTATAATACACTCCAATGATATAGGGAACCACATATCAGGAAGCCCAAACTTGCATCACCCTAGAGGCCTTCTTAGAGGGAGGTATTTTTAAGATACGTATGAGTTAGCCAGAAAAAGAGCTACAAAGAGAACATGCTTGGCTAGAAGCCCTAACCCTTTGGAGACAAAAGGTGATGGTACCAAGCACATCTGCCCATCCCAAACTGGATGCCTAACCACCTAAATTTCAATTCTACCCAACAAACATTGATTTGATATTTAAAGGGGAAAATAGAGGCTTGGAAAGGATCTTGACAGAATGGATACACTGCTAAAAACACATCTCCTTACTATGTTAATGAACAGGAGTAGGCAGAAAGAAAATGATGTGTTTATCAAAAGCTTGCTATTTCCTCCTGACCACCTGTACCCATTACCAACCATGCTTCTCCCATGGAGATGACTGTGCTTGACAAGTTCTAGGTATAGCAAGGAGGATGGTCTGGATGGACAAGAGTGATGAAAAGACAAAATCACATGTGAGAATGAAACATCCACTTACCCTCAGCACTACCTCTCAATGGGCTATGGAATCCTGGGTAGATGGGAATTAGAAAAGCAGATATTGTTACTTCTCTTCCTTCTCAGGAAACTGGAAGATGGTTCACACTTTCCAAAATTCAGTTAATTAGTGAACAAATATGTATTGACACTTCTGTGTTCCAGACTCTGGAGATATAATGATGAACAAGAGATTCTTTCTGACTTCAGAAAATACAAGGGAAAGTATATGGTGCCATAAAAAGGGTGCCCAGTCTACCCTTGGGAGGTCAGGGCAGGCTTCCATGAGAAGAATGCTTCCATTATATCCATACACCATCTAATGATATGTGATACCTTATTTCCTTTAAGAAACCTGGTAAGGGAAGAATTACCTGCCTACATAGGAAAAGCAGCATTGGTGTGGAGGTCAAATCTGTCACAGTCCAAGTAAAGTTAGGTTTCCCAGGCAGTGATGCAGTCTCCTACCAGGGTGCCTTAGTGATAAAAACAAACACGTTGTTGACAAGGCCAGGGTTGAGTGCAAGATTCATCCAACTCATAAATCTTGAAAAACCAAGAAGCACAAGGTCAGCCAGGCCCTGATCTGCCCTGCTGCTTTGTTGAAATTTTCCTGGCCAATCATCAGCTCCCAGAGATGGAGCCCAAGCCAAAAAAAATATGGGTCCCAGGAGCACAGCATTGAAATTAAAGGCAGAGTTTGTCCACATCTGACCCAAGCAAGGAGGCTGAAGAAGGGAATATGAAATGTGCAATGTAAACCCAAGCTGGCTTCTTAACCAGAAGGAATGGAGGGAGATGAATGAATGGATGAATTAATAGAAAGAAGAGCAGAGGGAGAGGAACAGCATGTGTAACAGAAAACATCTGAGGTAGAAGGGAAAACTAGCCTTGTGTGGGCGAAGGGTTGGGAAATGTCTCTGGTTAGAAATAAGCCAAGTACACCTCCCTGGAGTTGACCACAGGACATTTAGCTCCAGTTTTCAACCAAAACCAAGATCATGCCATCAGGGTTGAAAAAGCCTAAAATTCAAAGGAAACATTTCCACTGCTCTGGGGAAGTCCATGCTAACTCTACCCTGACCTGAAGGATGATCACCTACTTTCAGGACAGGGACTAAGAAAGGTTTTTCATGGGGAAAGATCAAAAATGAGACCAAAGCAACCACGACCACAACAAAAAGAGAGAGATAAAGAGACACTTAGAAATGAACACCCACTTGCTTTCATATAAACAAGTTGAGTCAAAGTGGTGTTGAGGTGACAGATCCTATATTGTAGCCAAGAACCCCCAGAACTAAACAAATACAGTGGTTTTCCTTTCCTCCCTCTACCTGGTGGGGAGGGGGTGAGAAAAAAGTTCTAAACTACATAAAGATTTGTATATAGTTCAGTCGACTGATTTGTCTGTCTCCTTTGTCCTGTTTTGTTTTGAATTTACTTCACTTGAGCAGGCCTGAGTTGCAATGGTGAAATAAAGAGATGGTTTTTGGCACCTCAGGAAAATTCCACCTCTTTTCCTCATCCCTCCCCTTTGCAGTCAGTCTCCTTCCCTATTCCTCATGCTAATGGAGAGCTCCCACAGCCTCTTCAATCCCTTCTCCACCAGTCATTTACAAAGGGCTTTGGCAAGCATCCTTTCCGTTATTTGTACTACAACCCTGTGAAAAAGGCACCCAAGATATCATTTTTGCCATTTTACAAATGAGACAACTGAAAACAAAGAAGTAACATGATTCATATAGTAAGTGGCAGAGTTCTAATAAGAACCCAGGTCTTTTAACTCAAGCCTCAGAGTTTCTTCAAGCAGATCACACTGGACAAATAAAATGAATTTTATGCCAAAAAGAACATGCTGAAACCTAGTAGCTATATAACTAGTACCTAAAAGTAATGCTTCTATACTAACAACTATGCAAGATACATCCCCAGCTGGTTAAAATATTCCTCTTACATATGTGAAATCAAAAACATGAGTCACTTGGATAAATGAATGAACTATATAATGTCACTTACTTAATAATAGTTTTGGAGGACTGTAGTGGATGCTGCTATATGCCACCCAGATCCCTGCATTCAGAATTGAAGCACATTCATTATTCCCCCAGCTTCTGTGAGTATTGGCAGTAGCTGACAGCACTTAGCTGACTCATTCTCTGGGAAATGCCCTCACTAAATGCATGAAAGTTGCCTTGCTCATGGTCATGCCCCACTGGGAGAGCCAACCTGCATCGATTGACTAGCAAATGAGCAATAAAGGCCCAGTTCCCTTGCCTCAAGGTGAGAAGATTCTGAAGGGATCATCCCAGCTTTAGAGTTACCCAAGGATCTTGTGAGGCCTTCGTTGTGATGGTTCCACATTTCAACTCTTCCCTCTGCCCAATCCTGCTTCCTTCATCCCCCCACAAATGTTGCTTTTGAGAATGCCCCTGCACACAAATTCCAGTCACCTGTAGAAGTTTTCCAGTGGAAGTCTATCTAAGATAAGCACAGTGAGACAGGCACTGTGAGCTGCCTTTAAAGGACTTGGCATAGTGAGGGAGGCAAAGAAGCAAAGGGGTAATTACAGTATAGGGTGGTAAGTCTACAATGAAGCAATATATCCTGGGGATAGAGTTGGGATGGGGGGTAATAAATTTTAGGCACAGAAAATAGCATATTTCCTCATATTTTTAGTTATAAAATATAGATGTCTTTGTTCTTGTCTCATTATACTGGCTTTGATGGCCAAGAAGGCTATGGTAATCCATTTGGGAGAGTAATGTCATGCAGATATGAGGAGAAAATGCCAAAGGACTAACTTGACAAGATCAAGCCTTGACATTTACATGATTTCAGGGAACTGAGGGTTTTTTCTATTTCCTTGAAATGTTTTTCTACTGGTTTAGAACAGCCTAACTCTTAAATTCTACCATGTTTTATCAAAAGATTCACAGCAGGTAACTCATAAGTACTTTCTGTATTGACCGTTGGATTATGATCCCGGAATAAAGGCTTTTTGGGGGGCGATGCATAACAATGATTTTGCAGAAATAATCTAAATTTGTAATCATGAATGCAGAGTTTATCTGTTTCTCAGACTGTGATGACTAGATAAATTGGGATTCCAGCATGCCCCCAAAGCATGTAGGGGTGAAGGAATGTGAGGGATAGGGGAGTACAGAGTTGGTGCTGAGGGGCTCCTCAACTATAAAGACTAAGTGATTTTTAAACCCATCCTCCAAAAGCCTCAAATGGCTGAAATTACGTTGAGGCTGGTTTCTCCCAGTCTCTGGAAAGCATGTTTTACTGATTTGTTTTATGAGCTCAATAAATCACTAGGCTCTCTTGATTTTTTTATGGCTGCTCAATATAATCCCTTACCTCCTCCAAAGTAAGTGATGTTGATGATGATAGATAGATAGATACATACATAGATAGATAGGTAGACAGATAGATAAACTAAAAGCTGACATTGATCTTTAACATCTCTGGAGAAGACCAAGCAACCCCAGAGTCCTTTATCTTTAGCCCAACCATATTGGGGGTTTCTCCAGCCAGGAACTTCCTATGAGAAAGAGGAGGGGAGAAGAATATCAGAGGCAGAAATCCTTAGTCATTCAGAGAAGACATGAAAGATACTATCTCCCACTGGTGTTGATTGCACTTTTTCAGCCTTTAGAGAACTCAAAGGCCCCTGGGGCACTTTGTTGTCATGGAGGGATTTTCTTAGGGTAGGGACTTCCCCAGGAGTCTCTGTCAAGTTTCCCTCTCTGTAGTTGCCAAAAGCCAACCGTCTACCGTCTTAATGTACAAGTGAATTGTATTTTGTTGATTGTTGGATGTGTGAAGCTACAGGCATTAATTCAAATATAAGTCAGTGGAATTTTTTTCTACCCTTTACTTTCAGGTGGAGAAAAACTTGTCCCACCCCCCAAAAAAAGAAAAACAAAATCAACATAATTTCTAGTGTGCTGGGATGAGTAAACAGTCAATCCAAACTGCTATAATTTTTGTGATCAATTTCTAAATTTTTACTATGAAGTGATCCTATTTTGGAAGAAGCAGCATGGTGTATTAAAATCTGACTGAATCTTCCACTTATGCAACCTTCCACTTATGCCATTTATGGTCAATGTGACCTTGAGCAAATTAAATAGGCCACTGAGCCTCAGGTACTTTTATCAGCAAGGCGGGGATTCTAATGTCTATATCATTGCAGTTCTTTTGAAGAGCAAATGAACTGGTTTTGAAACATGTTGATTCATGTGCTTAATAGATGACAGCCCATCTTGTAGTTTTGCTCACTCCAAATACTCACTGCAAAAAAATTCAGTCATTAAAGAAAAAAATTTGAAAAGGTTCTTGATGCCTAAATCCCTTTATATATGAAATAGTACTATAGGATTAGTTGAATTCTACAGTTACTTTCTTTTTTTTTTACATCTTTATTGGAGTATAATTGCTTTACAATGGTGTTACAGTTACTTTCAACTCAGGCTTTCTATGATTCAGTTTTAACTAGCATATGAACAAAGCAGATAGAGAAACTATTATTTTTATATAGAACTTTAACAAATATGTTTTGATAGAAAATTAGGTGAATCAGAATACCACATTTCCCAGCATTTTGACTAATACAAATGTGACCAAACATTGGTCTTAAAGTGTTTGAAACTAAAAGGAGTAACAAGAAAATTAAAGATTTTATAATATCATAAAATATCCCTTTATCACAAATGTCATTATAGCCCTTATCTGAAAAATGGGGTAATAATGTAATTAATTGTTTGGGTTGTTGTGAGGATTCCACTTTTATTCTTTTAGTTTTTAAATTTTTATTATTTTTTGGCCACGCCGCATGGCATGCGGGGTCTTTGTTCCCTGACCAGGGATTGAACCGGCGCCCCCTGCAGTGGAAGCACAGAGTCTTAACCACTGGACCATCAAGGTAGTCCCTCCACTTTTAAATAAATGTAAATCATTAAGCCTAAGTACCTGGCATGTGATATGAGCAAAATGAAGAGTAGCTATTAGTATTAGCCATTATAGCAAAAGCATTTCCAAACACTCCCTGATCTTTGTATGAATGGCTCCGTTGTTCATTGATTAATCACTCACCCAGTGTCTACTGAACATGTTGTTTGCTGGGCACTGGTCCTGTTACTGGGAATGGGGACGCAATGGTGAAGGCAAAGTCCCTGCTCTATTTGAAGTCTCAGTTCTACTGTCATCTCCTTCCAGAGCCCTCCTCCATCACTCAGTCTAGGTCACACCTCCCCATCCACCACCACCACCACCACACTGTCACCCCTGCAGGTCACTAGGCTTTATTTGATTCAAAAATGCTTATGACTACCCAAAACTCTCGTTCATTTATTTGCTTACTCACTTCTTTCCTGTTTACCCTCTGCTCACTCCACCCCAACCCCCACAGAACATACACTCCGTAAAGGCGGGGACCATGACTTCTCATTTACCACTGTGTTCCCTGCACAGTGCTGGCTATTACTCACTCAGTGCTCCCATAATTCAACCCAACTTTAATAGCAAAATTCCAGAGAAGAAAATCATTTGAGCAATTCATTTGCTTTTCTTTGCAGATTAGGTTGATGTGTGGAATTTATAAAGAAAAGCTAGAAGAGTCAAGGTCATTTAACTTACAGGAGAGAAATAAACTTTAAAAATGGCCTTTGAGAGTCTAGAAGCCTGGGTTCTAGTGCTGTGAGACCATGTGGAAGTCACAGCCTCTCCAACCATGTCCTTGTCTGTAAAATGGAAAGGATCATGTCCACTCTGACAAACCCACTCGTAGGGCTGTCATGTGGCAAGATACAAACATAGCTAGCATTAGGACCCTAGCCTTTACAACATGGTTTAACATGCATTTGCCCAGCTGAGTCTTACAAAAGTGACCCTTTGAAGTACAGAAGGGAGGGGCTATTTTCATTCTGTTTTACAGAAGAAGATACTAATATTAGAGAGTTCTTTTGAGTCTGGTAAGAAAAGAAGGAAAAGAGAAGTGTACTATAACAGTAGATATGTCACTATACCTTTGTCCAATCCCACAGAATGTACAACATCAAGAGTGGACCACAATGAAAACTACGGACTTTGGGTGATAATCATGTGTCAGTGTCGGTTAATCAATTGTAACAAATATTCCACTCTGGTGAGGAATTCTGATAATGGTGTATGCATGTGTGTGGGCAGGAGGTATATGGGAAACCTCTGTATCTTCCTCTCAATTTTACCATGAACCTAAAACTTCTCTGAAAAAATAAAGTCTTTTTTCAAAAAAACAAAAAATTAAAAGAGAGAGAGAGAAGTGGCTGGGGTCAAGTGGGGAGAGAAAGGTCAAGCAGCATCTTTGCAAGATGCTATTGTTCATCACATTCCCACTTTCGTTATCTCCTGTGATCCTTTCAGTCACTCTCATCTGATTTTATAGATGGGGAAACTGAAGTGCAGAGAATTAAGGTAATGGTTTAACCACAAGTAGGCTACTGGTAAATAAAGATAACAGGTTGCGAAGCCAGTTCCTCCAACTTCAAACCCCACACATTTCACTTTCACGACGTTGCTTCCAAGAAATGATCAAGGGCAAGAAATTTGGCAAAAGAGAAACATGCTGTGAAAAGAAAATTAAATCACCAATTGTTTTTAAACAAAGGAGGATTATCAACTCTTTTTTCTTTTCCCAGATTTAACTGAACTCTGGGTGGGGAATGTATATGGAATAACATGAAGATTAGCTACGAGGAAGAATTTAATAACAGAGACAGTGATTTAGCCACTAATGAGGTTATGAGGGATACCCTTGGAATATAGCTTTAAGATGCGATTAAACCCTAACATCGAAACTTCCATCATTCCAGGAAAAGCTGAATGAGAATCTGTGTGAAGACAAAGGGACAGATGTTAAAGTTCCTAGCTGTCATCCTTGATCTTTATAAAATGGAACTATCTTTTTAAACTGTAAAAGATATGTTTTTACACATTTTTAAAAATTCAGAAGTGAATAATATAGGAAGTACTCCACAAACTCCACTCAGAAGCCCCTTCCCAAGAGACAAGCATTGTTAACAGTTTGATATTGTGCCTTCTACACTGGATTTATTTTACCTAAATGTGATCATTCTCTACATACTGTTCTCTAACTGTTTTTTTCCACTCCATATGATAGACAATGTTCCAGGTGAAAAGATAAATCTACCTTTTTCTTTTCAATAGTGGACATACCATAATTATTATTTTCTTTTTATTGAAGAATTTAATACAGTAATATTTTCAGAAGAAAGACAAATCATTTCACCAATTTCTTTTCATTCTCCTGTCCAGTTTCAACCACCCACAGAGTTTTAGTTGTTCGTACTTTATAGGTGTGAAAACAGTCATTTCTTTCTTCCCCAGAAGCTTTGGTCACTTGGTCCACTAATTCTGTGTATGTAAGAAATATTGACATGAAATAAGTATTCATTTCTAGAACAAAAAATTCTCCAGGTAAAGGTTATGGTATTTTCTGCTTCACATAGAACTTGTGAAAAATAAAATCTTTAATGCATGGGATTCAAAATTAATATCCCATGACCAGAGAAGTGACCACAATCTCACATCACAACAGTACTTAAGAGTTCTTATAAACCAAGTAAAGGAGTTGAGATTTTATTCTGAAGGCAATGGGAATTACTGGGGCATGAATGCATTTTTAACTGGGGGAGAGCATAGTCATATAATTGATACAGGAAGATCTCACTAGCTAAAGATAATGGTTTAGAATGGTGAAAATCCAGGGGCAAGGAGACCCAGTTACTCATGAATGACAAGTCTTTATTAAGGTATTGTAACCGAAAAACCAGCCTGAACTGACCCTGTCCTGTTCCTAACCAGAACTAAGTTGTTTTTCAGAGACAACAGAGCAAAACTAAATCATGCAGCCAACAAATGCACAGAGGAGAAAATTTTACCTTTAAATAACACCAGGAACTAAAGTTTCTCCCCCACCATGGAACCAAAAGACCAGAACATGACTAGAACCCGAATGCCAGAATCCTTTCAGAAGCGAAGGGTTTTTTGTCCAGGAAGATTCCGTGCTGAAGCCTCTTTACCATATCTTACCATACACGGCCAAGTCCTGAAGCCCTCCAATTGAACCCTGCCCCATACCAACCAGTGCTTCCACATACCAACCCATTCTACCTTAACTCATAAAAATTTGACTGAACCCCAGATCAGGGAAACAGGCTGAGAGCCTTGCCTCCTGTCTTCTTGCCGGTCGCCTTCTCACTAAAGCGTTTTCTTTTCTCAGAAGTCAGTGCCATAGTATTGGTTTCTATGTGCATTGGGCAGAGAGCCCCATGCTTAGTAACAGTATTAAGTATTATACCTCATTCATACTTTACCTTTATTTTACTTTTTTAAAATACTACTTTACTTACTTTAGTAAGATATTATGTATTGTTGAGGCCAGTTGATTCTGAGCCTTGCTGTAATTACTGCTGACAGAAGTATTGTAGGCGAGCAAAACTTGACACCCCAAAATGTCTCTCTGGTATGTGGATTATTTCAAACTGAAAACTATCAAGGCCCAAAAGATTCAGGAAGAAACTTTGACCTTCCTGCTTCAAACTGCCTGAAGATAGTAGATAGAAGCCTTGTTCCAGGAAGGGAGCTGTCACAGTAGATAATTATAGTATTAACTAGGTTTGTAAACAGGGATGAACCTAGCAAAGTCTGTTCGTTAAAATTCCTCTGTGTCCCATTGTCTCTTCATGGCCCAGCAAACATTTGTTTACCAAACATTTGCTTTTCTGTCTCCCCTCAATGGCCTTCCTCCCCTGTGAAGTCCTACACTCCTACCCCCAACATCTTCTTTTGTCTTTAGCTGAAGATGATATTTAAGGTGAGGGTTTCAACCTTTTTAGCAAGTTATTTAATTTTTCTGGGTCTCTCCCATGTATACATGTTTTTAAACTTTTGTGTGATTTTCTCCTGTTAATCTGTCTCATGTCAATTTAATTCTTAGACCAGCCAGAAGAACCGAGAAGGGTAGTGGAAAATTTCTTCCTCCCCAACAGTATAAATACAAACTCTGGCCTCTCCTTCTAAAATGTCCCTTGCCCTCAGTAAATTGCCAAACATACCAACCTCCACTTCCAAGAGGGCTTAATTACATGGCTGTAGGCTGGACGCCTATTTCTCACCACATGAACCTCTCTCTCCAGAAGGCTGCTTGAGTGTCCTCATGACACGGAAGCTAGCTTCCTCCAGAGCAAGCAATCCAAGAGAGAAGGCAAGAAGGAAGCCATGTGCTTTACATCCTGGTGTCAGAAGTCACACAATGTCATACATACATTATTCATTTCATTTAAGTCAGTTAGTCCATCCCACACTCAGTGGAAGAGGAGTTAAGTGCCATCTCTTGAAGAGAGGAATGTCAAAGAATTTTTGGACGTATTTTAAAACCCCCAGAGGAGTCTAGTTTCAAATCCAGATCGATACACATGAGAGTCAGAGGCTTAGAGGACTGTGAGACATAATTCTCCAGGAATTCACAAAAACAAATGGGAGTTCTTTAGACTTTCACAGTCCATAGAACTGGGAGGATTCAGTGTAGTTTATCTAGACATCTGAGAGGCAGGGAGGCCAAATGATATTTCAGCTATACTATTAACCTCCCCATGTTATCAAATGTGTTACTGAGAGCATGAGATCTAAGTCTTTTCTGTTAATTCTCAAAATTATGAAAACATCCAAAGTATTTCATTATTTCCACATATCCCAATTTTTAATTCCAACTGAAATCTGGCATCTATTTTAGCACTCAGGGAGTGTTCTGCTCTTTCTGGGAAGGATTAGACGTATGTTAGTTGGAGAAGGTAAATCTTTAAAATGAGCCTTTGAGTGCCTGGATCCCCTTTTCTCTTCAGGCTTTTGTCAAAGGCAGGTTTAGCTCATGTGTGTGGGTATGTGTGTGTTTGCTTGAAATTAGACTGAGAAATTACATTGTTTAACCAGTTTATTGTACCAGTTGGACACTGTAGGGTAAAGGCAGGAATAAATTTTACTTTTTATCACCACTGCCCCCCTTTAAATGCTCTATTATTAATTCACGTACCCTCCCTTCAATGAAATCTCAATCAGATCTCACAGCTTTTCCTATCACCCTCAGATAATAAAATGTTACTCTATTTTATCTAGTCTAAGATGAACATATTTTTCCATTTTAATATCTCATCTCTGAATCTCAAAGTCATCTTGTAGTCATAATTGGAAGGGATTTTTTCCCCCAAGTGTTATATAAAATAATGGAACATCTTATAATCAATAGCATCTTAGACTCAATGAAATTTAATAATCTCTTTTTCCAGGTATTAAAAAATCTAGTCAGTATAATAATCAAAATCCTATTCTCATCAAATTTAAAACTTCTCTCTTCTCTGATCTCTAGCCTACTTCAGGCTTGGAAGCCTATAATGAAAGAAGATGGGGATGGTTAGAATAATCTTCAGCTCTTATTCTACCTTCTCCTTGACTCCCTAGCTGATGCTTTGGGACCTTTCAGGGATTGGAGTGAGGAGATTGAAAAGAAATAAAAGTAAATATAGTATTATTTCACAGTACAGTTATACGCTGGTATAGGTATTCTCTCTGTGAGGGATGTTCTAAATGTCAATTCTTTCTTTCTTGGAGTGGTTTTGTGGCTTTTTCAGAGATACAACTTCCATCATTGGGGATCTCTCACCTACAGTTCATCTGACGTACACTATGCCTCCTCTTACAACTTCCCCTTTAGCCACTGGTTTTTGTGGCCCACCCCTCCATTGGATTTACTCCTCTTGCGTGAAGTTCCACTCATAACAACCCAATACATTCCTACCTCGGGGGCCTCATGGGTTCATGGGAAATTCAAACATCCTTTGTCACACCAGATGCTAGAAGTTGTGGTGGATTCCGACAGAGCCATTTTCCCTCACTGTGCTCCTAGTCAACAGAGCTCAGGCCACTGACTCTCACCTTTAAACTTTGTAGTTGTGAATCAGATGCCAGTCCTTGCATGGAACATGTGAAAAACTCTCCAAATGGTTCTCTAGAAGCATCATCACTGGGTCTGAGAACAGTATCTCATTAATTGCCTCTTGGAATGGTCAGTCTTAGGCAACTTCACTTCTGTTTCAGGTTTCATCATCAACTTTAAGACAAACACACTCAGGTATAAAATGCTAAAAAAGAAAAAAGGTTTATTTATTTTTTTCTACGTGTCATAGTGCTTTTTATTTTCTATTTAATGTCACTTTACATATATAAAAATTTAAATTTTTAGCATGAATTTTACCATCATCTTTATAGTGTGCATAGCTAGTTTTATTTTTTGTTGAATTTACAATATTGTGTTAATTTCAAGTGGACAGCAAGGTGATTCAGTTATATATATATATATATATATATATATAATTTTATTTATTAAATCAATTAATTCTCTACTTTTCCCCCCAAATGCTGAGAAACTGCTCACAATAAAAGATATAACAATAGGGTGAGATACAGTGACTATCTACTTTATGCTGGGTCCTTTATGTTACTGTTGATATATTGAGAAGGACAAAACATCACTAATGTAGTATGCCTGCCAAGAATGCATAACCCAAATTTAATCATGAGGAATAGCAGACAAAGACTCAGAATATAGAAATCAAAACAAACTATCAGCTTTCTTACTGACAAAGATAATTTGCGGAATGCAGAGGCCAAATGCTAATACTTCCTAAAACTTGGCTCCTGAATTAATCAGACTTAACACCAGTCCCTCTCCTCAGTACGTGCAGAAACCATAGGCCTCTTAATTCAGGAAACAATGTGTACCCCATTAAGCTTGTCAAACGGAGGAAAGGAGACTAGAATACTCTGACTCTGGGGTAGGCAGATTGAAAAGAGAAAAGAACCCAGAAGCAGCTGACATACACATGTCCACACAGTACCCAGATAGCACAAATGGCAACTTTGGAGATAGAGATACCTTCTCTAGGTGGATCCAGACCCTACTGCACAGGGTTTAGAGTCCACAAAATCCTTGTTGGAATTAATCCTTCCTTCAGGTAAACCTAACTCTCTTCCAGGGCACAAGGCCTGAAAGTGCAGCTGAGGTTCAGTCCTCTACTCACCACTGGCACAGATGCGCAGCCCTGTGCAGGTGAGAGCCCTGCATGCCTAATTCTTTCTCTGAATCCCACTGAAAGTTTGAGAAGGACAGAATGTAGGGAGGAAATTCCCTTCCATTTTCTAATATACGGTTGAAAATTCTATTTCAGTGGCCTATGTAGGGATTCCGGAAAGAAGAGAAAATGGTCCCCTCTATGTAAGGGATGTTGATACATTAAAGATATCAGTTTATCTCCCATGATACAGTTTATTTTTTTCTTCTTATTCTGAACTGTCTAGTCATTTAGGTTTAGGCGTATCTGTTGTATGTAGATAACAATATTTAGATTTTGTAATTAGGGCCCAGCCCAGAAATTTTGTCTTATAACAGGAATATTTGCAGCATTCATATTAATTACTCTAAGTGATATGTCTGATATGACTACTATCATTTTGTATGCTTTCTATTTTTATTCACTTTGCTATTTCCCTTCTTTATAATTCTATCTTTTGCTGCATTGACTTTTATTAGCTTTTTCTTCTTTTCTAGTGATTTATTAGTCATATATCCTATTTATCCTATTGTCATCTTTACATAATAATTATTATAATAAATATATTTGAGCCCTTATTTCTAGATCATAATCAATATTGATTTCCATCTGTGAAATATGACAACCTCCCCTCTGCCTATCTCATAACCTTTAACTGAGCTTTTTAATGCAAATTATTCTATTTCTTCTTACCTTGGGTTCTTAGCATATCTCCTAAGAAATAATATTTTTATTTTTATTGTTTTATAAACTTAGTAACAACTCTAAAACTTACTGGCCTCTCTGCTTACTGATTTTCATTTTACATAATTCTTCCCTTTCTTGAGCTCTTAATTTTGATTCACTTCTCAGCCTACTAAACCAAAAGAATACTTGCTAATTCAGGATGTAATTGTTGGAACCCAGGGCAGGCATCCCCAAAATATGCCTTAATGCCATAATGATTATTTTGAATTAAAGTTACTTAAGAAATAGCCTCAAAAAGAGACATGCACCCCAATGTTCATTGCAGCATTATTTACAATAGCTGGGACATGGAAACAACCTAAATGTCCATCAACAGAGGAATGGATAAAGAAGATGTGGTACATATATACAATGGAATATTACTCAGCCATAAAAAGGAACAAAATTGGGTCATTTGTAGAGACATAGATGGACCTAGAGTCTGTCATACAGAGTGAAGTAAGTCAGAAAGAGAAAAACAAGTATTGTGTATTAACACATACATGTGGAATCTGAAAAAATTGGTATAGATGATCTTATTTACAAAGCAGAACAGAGACATAGGCGTAGAGAACAAACATATGGATACCAAGGGGAAAAGGGGGGGGGTGGGATGAATTGGGAGATTGAGATTGATATATATACACTATTGATACTATGTATAAAATACATAACTAATGAGAAAATATTGTATAGCACAGGGAACTCTACTCAATGCTCTGTGGTGACCTAAATGGGAAGGAAATCCAAAAAGGATGGGATATATGTATACGTATAGCTGATTCACTTTGCTGTACAGTAGAAACTAACACAACATTGTAAGGCAACTATGCTCCAATAAATATTAAAAATAATAATAATAATCACCTTAACTTCCAAATAGAATACCTTCACATTTTTGAAAACTAGTTCATTTGTATATATAAACCAACATTGTCTACAGAAGATTTTGTTTGTGCTCCAAATATGCTAATGTCATTTCCAGTTGAAACTGTCACATACTAAAGGTTACACATTTCTTTCTTTTTAAATAAAAAGTCAGATCATCACTGAACACCTTAATTAAAAGAAAGAAAGAAAGAAAGAAAGAAAGAAGGAAGGAAGGGAGGGAGGGAGGGAGGGAGGGAGGGAGGAAGGAAGGAAGGAAGGAAGGAAGGAAGGAAGGAAGGAAGGAAGGAAGGAAGGAAGGAAGGAAGGAAGGAAGGAAGAGCCAATACAGGAGGGACAATCTGATCCTCCCCTCTGTCTCCCTGACAGCAGGAAATAAATCTCTCATGTGAGAGGTGCCCTCCCTGTACCAGGAGGTAGAATGACATCCTTATCACCAGAGGTCGGGAATTCAGGGCAAAGAAGGCTCTATAAAATACCTGTTACCTCTTTACTAATTTACTATTCACACCCAAACACTGCTTAAATTTCTTACTAATTAAGTACCCAAATCTAAGTTTCTTTGCCCTGTTAATTTCTCTCAAATTTACTGTTTCTTTGTCAAAAAAAAATATATATATATACATACATATAAAAGCTGCCTGCTTGGACACTTTTTAGGTCCCACTTCTATGAGACCTTTGTGCACACAATTTAATATTTGTTTCTTTTTCTTCTATTAATCTTTCTTCTGTCAATTCTAGTATTAGTCCAACCACAAGAATTCAAGAGGAGTAACTGGGAAAATTCCCTCCTTGCTGATAATATGTTATTGACTCTACTCACATTATTTTCTCAGCCTTCAATGCCCTCCATTTGTTGATAGCCAACTTCCTATTCTGTATTCTCAAGACACATCCATTGTGCATACTTCTGTTATGGAACTTATTTCATTCTGTACATGCATTACTGGAATGTAAGCTCCTTAAGAACAATTTCTTTCTCTGTCATCTCTACTTTCTTTCCAGTGTGTTGCAAAGAGCCTGGAAGGTACGAAATAGAGACTCAGTCACTGTTGAAAGAAGCAAATCATTACCTGAATTATTTAATATTTGATCACTGAGAACACTGCAGTACTTCTGCGTATTGTGCTGTAATGCTGAATTTGTAGACAGAAACATAAAGGAAAAAAGGCTGAATGATATCACAGTTGGAGATACCAACCCCTTCAAGGAACCATTCATCTGATAGTCAAAGCCACACTCTCCAAGTGAGGTATAATCAAGAAGAAGGCTGAGCACCAAACATGTGCTATGCCCACTCTTAAATGGGAGGAGAATGGAATGAAGAGGAGGAGAAGTAGGCAGCAGGGTGAATCAACGCTGTGGAAACTTAAGTGGGAGAGAGTCAAAGATGGCAAAAGTGGTCAACAGTAACTAATAATGAAGAGATATAGGAAGGATGAAGGATGAGACCAGAAGCAAGGTCATTAGAAGTTGATGATCTTGTTTCCCACATTTTTTTACATGGTTGTCTTCTCTGTGCTCGTCAGTTGTGATTTAAAACTATGAATACTTAGATAAATAAAAGCTCTAACCAGTCTAGGTACTTGCTGAGATAAGTCAATTAGCATATTCGAAAATTCAGTTATAGTCACATGCATGGTAAAAGGATTTTTTAAATGAATCTGGCATTTCAATGCCTCTCTATCTCAATCCCCTAAAAGTTGCTTTAAAAGATTAAATAAATAAATTCAAATTTCTTATAGGGTAAAATTCTTATGTTTAAGAGTAAACAGTCTGGTCATCAAGGAAAAAAGAATACCAGATAAATATCATGGGGGAGTTCTTCACCTATTTGTGTTTAACCACAGCCACTTCAGGAAAAGACTAATGGGGATTTAGAAAACCTCATGAAATAAACCACATTGTAGCCATATGTGGAAGCAAAATACATACATACATACATACATACATATATATATATATCACTCGAGTATATCCTAAATTGTAGAGGCACATGATGAAAGGGAGTCTACTCTTGGTGCAAAAACTGATTCTTTGGCAAATTTTCAAGGGCAAGAAGGTACTTATGACTTTCTACAGTGAGATATATTTAAACTTACTGTTTTATCACTGAGTAGCTTTTAAAGTTGTATCAATTTTCTCTAAAATACTTTGTACTCAGAAGTTCTTCACTATCACAGGTTACACTAGATGTTTCTAAACGAAGACCTTTTTCAAGTGAGAAAACTCCAGATCTAGAAGGAAATATAATGTAGCTTACTGCCAAAACTACATGATTATTAGTTTATATATTTGTGGAAACAAACATGTATCAAGAACTTACTATATTAAAGTGTAGTGTACATCACTATTTCTCAAACCATCTATGGTAGAGGACCATTTTTTCCCCAATCCATCATGATTTTTCAAAAATGTAATAAGAATAAATTATTAAACAAAATAACATCAAAAAAGGAAGCCCAACTTTTTATTATTAAATTCCACAGAATAAAATTACATTCTCAAATTACCTTTATAATGTTCTAAATATTTACTCTCAATTCCTATTCTTATCTGTTTGCCACACCCCCTATCCTGTTCCTTAGGCAGGGCTGGGGGTATGGTGAGAATATGTTTAGTGCTTTAACCAACATAGGCATTTGTGTCTCAACTCAATGGAGGCTTTCATTCTTACAGTCAAAAGAAATTCAGAAATACTCCTCCCATTGGCATAACCAAGAGTACACCAATTATGGAAGAAAACAAACACATAGAAAGAAAACTTGTGTAGAAAGAGCACACAATCAGGCTTCTTTTATGCACTATAATCATCACAGGACAAGTGAAAAAACTTTCAGGCATTTCCAGGACTTATAAAAATTTTTGAGAGCTAAAATATATTAACTGACTCCAAAAAATAAACACAGAAGGTAAAATTAACAAATGTTAAAAATCTTAAAAATATAGCATTGATTAAATTAATGATTATCAATTAATTGATTATTAGTAATTTTTAAATTTAGTGTTCATAAAATATCATTATATTTGAAAACCCTTTTTAAGTTACATTTTATCACTTTCCAATATCAGCAAGAAATCATAGCTAGTGGTATTTTAAGGGAGTTATTTGCAGCTAAGTTATTTAAAAAGAAAAAAAATCCTTTCAAAAATTTTATAGCCAAAGAAAGTTTATATGGGTTATGAAGACATCTTAATAAATCTGAAATGACATGGGACCTGAAAAATCTTTTTAAAAACCCTGTCCACAAAGTATAAACACATTGACTTTTTGTTAAATGAATGAATGAATTTAGAAGGCACACTTTGGAAAGACTAGAGGAGAAGCAACAGGACACTTGCATTCTACAGGGCTTGTTGCAGAGAGCAACATTTATAAGCAGAGAATGGAGATAAGGCTAGAATACAAGATCAGACATCTGCAACATCCACGGTAGGAAACAGTTAAAACATGGCAGGAAAACAGAATCAGCAGACACCAAATGAGGCAAAGGAAAAAAAGGACTGTAGATTAAATCACACCAGGCTGGAGATTATTTCCCTAACCACACTGAAGACAGTTCTTCCCAGACATTCAGAGAGAGAAAATTGGGAGTTTATATCAACTTTCACGAATAATTTTCTTTGTTGTTACCTTTACTTATTAAGGTACTACTAAATATACATAATTTTTAAATTTCATATTGTGAATCTAAGTTTTTCAAACAAATCCTTTTTTACTTCTGTAACATACAAGGTTAATGGGCCTATCCAGGTATGGTTACCATCTTAGTTCATTTAGGCTGCTATAACAAAATACCATAGACTGGGCAGCTTATAAACAACAGAATTTTATTGCTTATAGTGCTGGAGACTCAAAGCCTGAGATCAGGGTGCCAGCATGGTCAGATGAGGGCCCACTTCCAGGTTGCAGACATACCTTTGTATCCTCACATGGTGGAAGGAGCAAGCCAGCTCTCCAAGGCCTCTTTTATAAGGGCACTAAACCCATTTATGAGGGCTGGGCCCTCATGACTTAATCAATTCCAAAAGGCCCCCATCTTCTAATACTATCATCTTGGGCATTAGGTTTTCAACATAGAAATTTGTGGTTGGGGGGGCACAAACGTTCAATTCAGACTGCAGCAGTTATGAACAGACATATAGACTGCCTAGAAATATCCTGTGTCTTCGAGCATTTACATAGTGCTTTCTTTCTTTCTTTCTTTTATATGTCATTACTTTTACTTGAATTTGCTTTTTCCTTTTTTATTAAGATATGTATAGTAAAGAGTACTAATTTTAATTGCATAACTCAACATGAATATTCACCAACAGATCATAACATACAATAGTTGCACCACTTCAAATGGCTCCCTCCCAGTCAGTATACCCCCAAAGGTAATCACCATTCTGACTTCTATCACCATTGATTAACTTTTCCTTTATTGAGCTTAACATAAATGGAATCATACAGTAGGTACTTTTTTGTTCCTGGCTTCTTTTGCTCAACATTATGCCTGTAATATTCATCTGTCTTGTCATTTAGTAGCTATACAGGTTTCCTCCACTACCAAAAGCAGAGTGTTCCTTGTGGTGGCTCAAACCCTAAGCAGCATCTGAACAGGGAGGGAAACAGCCATTATTGGCAATTGTACAGGTGGCCTATAAGAGGCAGAGCAGGTCTCTGATGGTAGCCAGACCACCACACTTCATGCCCCAACCCTTGCTGAATACCCACACCAGCCCCTCATGCTTCAGCTCTGCTCCCCACTGGGGCAGAGGATGCCAGTGCTGGAAGGGGTAAGAGCACACGCTTGGACCCAACCCTCAAGCTTCTGTTCCAGCAACTTGGAACCTGACCCCAGCCCTAACAGAGCAGTGATAGCCACTGAGCAGAGGGAAATCCCTACCTCACACCTGACTCCAGCCCTAGCCCCTCCTTCTCCAGCCCCACCTCCTATTGAGTGGATAGCTGCCAGCACATCACGAGGAAAGATGTGACTTGTGTTCAAGTCAAATCTAGCTTTCTCACCAAAGCCACCAGGACCACACAGATTGTACAGGGACACTCCAATGTAAGGACACTGTTTCAAGACAGCTATAGGTAACTGTTTTACCTAAGCAAAATGAGGAGACAGAAGAATTTGTCTCAACTGAGAGAGCATGAGAAAACCCCTGAACAACAACTAATGAAACAGAAATAAATAATTTACTAGATAAAGAATTCAAAGCATTAGTAATAAGAATGCTAACTAAATTAGGGCAAAGAATAGATGAACACGGTGAGAGTTTTAATAAGAAACTAGAAAATTTATAAAGAAACAGTCAGAGAGGGGGCAGAGTCAAGATGGCAGAGTAGGAAGATGCGGAGTTCACATCGCCTCACAACTAGGGCACCTACTAGGCACTGGTGGGGGTCCTCAGACACTTAAGGGGGTGGGAGGAATCCCCGCACAACCAGGTAGGATGTGGGAGGGAAGGAGGAAGGGAAGAAAAGTGTGGAGGCGGGGTGGGACTGGCACCCCTTAATTGGGGCTGGGGAGGGAGAGGTTCCCACACTCAGAGGGGCCCACCTACAGTGCAGGGATCAGTGGGGATGGGGAGAGACTTTCAGGGAATTGGGGGATCAGAGGGCAGTGCAGCCAGTGTCTCCCCCACCTACTCAGGCCCTAGCAACTCTGCTGGGGTCCTAGGTCTGAACCCCCCACCCCCTGGGGGTCCCTCATGGCAAGGGGACCAGCAAGGATGGAGAGGGACCTTCAGGGGATCAGGGGATCAGAGGGGAACATGTCCAGCATCTCCCTTGCCCACTGGGGCCCCGGCAAGCCTGCTGGGACCCCGGGCCTGAAACCCCACCCCCCTGGGGCCCCCTCCAGCCAAGCAGGTCCTGGGCCTGAGCCCCACCCCGACAAAGGCCTCTTCCAGCTGCGTGGGTCCCAGGCCCAAGCTCCACCTCTGCCAATCCTCCTCTGGCAGCCCGTGTGCTACCCCTGAGAGGGCCTCCTCTGGCCATACGGGTCCAGGTGGGCCAAGCACGGCACCCTCCAAGGCCTCCTTCATCTGCACCAGCCCCTGCAGGCACACTTGTGGAGTGCTGCACCCCAGCTGGCCTCCAAGAGCACATGTGCTCTGGGCCAGCTCCAGGAACAGACACTGGTGAGAGGAACACACACAGAGATGGGGCTGACACAGCAGATCCAGAGACCTACCTAGAAGTCTTGGAGCCCTACTGGGGAGGCGGTGGTTGCCTGTAGCTCACCATGGATGCAAGGACACTGATAGAGGAGGAACAAGGGAATTTTCTTTTTTTAATTTTTATTTATTTTATTTTTTACTTTTTTTTGGCTGTCAGGGTTCCATTTTGTTTTGCTGTTGTTGTTTCATTTTTATTATTTCTAACATATTTTATATTTTTAAATTTAATTTTTTATTCTTTGTTATTGTTTTACTCTTTTCTGTCTGCTGCTTTTTTGACTTTTATTTTTGTTTTTGTCACACCATGCAGCTTGCAGGGTCTTGGTTCCCAGGCCGGGGGTCAGGACTGAGCTCCTGTAGTGGGAGCACCAAGTCCAAGCCGCTGAATTAACAGAGAACTTCAGCTCCCAGAGAATATTAATTGGTGTGAGGTCCCCCAGAGGTCCTTCTCTTGGCACCAACACCCAGCTCCACCCAACCACCTGAAAACTCCAGTGCTGGCTGTCTCAGGCCAAACAACCAGCAAGACAGGAACACAGCCCAACCCATCAAATAAAAAAGAGATGACAAAAAAATGTTATAGATGAAGGAACAAGGTAAAAACCTATAAGACAAAATTAATGAAGAGGAAATAGGCAAGCTACCTGAAAAAGAATACAGAATAATGACAGTAAAGATGATCCAAAATCTTGGAAATAGAATGGAGGCATGGATCAAGGAAATACAAGATATGTTTAACAAGGACCTAGAAGAACTAAAGAACAAACAAACAGTGATGAACATCAAAATAACTGAAATGAAAAATACACTAGAAGGAATCAATAACAGAATAACTAAGACAGAAGAATCAATGAGTAAGCTGGAAGACAGAATGGTGGAAATAACTGCCAAGGAACAGAAAAAAGAATGAAAAGAAATGAGGACAGTCTCAGAGACTTCTGGGACAACATTAAATGCACCAACATTCAAATTATAGGGGTTCCAAAAGAAGAAGAGAAAGAGAAAGGTTCTGAGAAAATATTTGAAGAGATTATAGTTGAAAACTTCCCTAACATGGGAAAGGAAATAGCCATCCAAGTCCAGGAAGCACAAAGAGTCCCATAGAGGGTAAACCCAAGAAGAAACATAATGAGACACATATTAATCAAACTAACAAAAATTAAATTCAAAGAAAAAATATTAAAAGCAGCAAGGGAAAAGCAAACAATAATATACAAGGGAATTCCCATAAGGTTATCAGCTGATTTTTCAGCAGAAACTCTGCAGGCCAGAAGCGAGTGTCAGGATATATTTAAAGTAATGAAAGGGAAAAACCTACAACTAAGACTACTCCACCCAGAAAGGATCTCATTCACCTTCAATGGAGAAATCAAAAGCTTTACAGACAAGCAAAAGCTAAGAGAATTCAGCACCACCAAACCAGCTTTACAACAAATGCTAAAGGAACTTCTCTAGGGAGGAGACACAGGAGAAGAAGAAGAAAAAGACCTACAAAACAAACCCAAAACAATAAAGAAAATGGTAATAGGGACAAACATATCAATAAGTACCTTAAATGTAAATAGATTAAAAGCTCCAACCAAAAGACACATCCTGGCTGAATGGATACAAAAACAAGACCTGTATATATACTGTCTACAAGAGACCCACTTCAAATCCAGAGACACATACAGACTGAAAGGGAGGGGATGGAAGAAGGTATTCCATGCAAATGGCTAGCATAGCAATACTCATATCAGATAAATTAGACTTTAAAATAAAGACTGTTACAAGAGACAAGGAAGGATACTACATAATGATCAAGGGATTGATCCAAGAAGAAGACATAACAATTATAAATATTTATGCATCTGACATAGGAGCACCTCAATACATAGGCAAATGCTAACAGCCATAAAAGGGAGGGAAAATTGACAGTAATAATAATGGGGGATATTAACACCGCACTTACACCAATGGACAGATCATCCAGACAGAAAATAAATAAGGAAAGACAAGCTATAAATGATACATTAGACCAGATAGACTTAATTGATATTTATAAGACATTCCATCTGAAAGCAACAGAATATACTTTCTTCTCAAGTGTACACGGAACATTCTCCAGGATAGATCACATCTTGGGTCACAAATCAAGCATCGGTAAATTTAAGAAAATTGGAATCATATCAAGCATCTTTTCTGCCCACAATGCTATGAGACTAGAAATGAATTACAGGAAAAAAGTAAAAAACACAAACACGTGGAGGCTAAACAATATGCTACTAAATAACCAAGAGATCACTGAAGAAATCAAAGAGGATGTCAAAAAATACATAGAAGTAAATAACAAAAACACAACAACCCAAAACCTATGAGATGCAGCAAAAGCAATCCTAAGAAGGAAATTTATAGCAATGCAATCCTACAACAAGAAACAAGAAAAATCTCAAACAACCTAACCTTACACCTAAAGCAACTAGAGAATGAAGAACAAACAAAACCCAAGTAAGTAGAAGAAAAAAAAACTATAAAATCAGAGCAGAAATAAGTGAAATAGAAATGAAGAAAACAATAGGAAAAATCAATGAAACTAAAAGCTGGTTCTTTGCAAAGATAAACAAAATGATAAAACTTTAGCCAGACTCATCAAGGAAAAAAGGGAGAGGACTCAAATCAATAAAATTAGAAGAGGGCTTCCCTGGTGGCGCAGTGGTTGAGAGTCCGCCTGCCGATGCAGGGGACACGGGTTCGTGCCCCAGTCCGGGAAGATCCCACATGCCGCAGAGTGGCTGGGCCCGTGAGCCATGGCTGCTGAGCCTGTGTGTCCGGAGCCTGTGCTCCACAACGGGAGAGGCCACAACAGTGAGAGGCCCGCGTACCACAAAAAAAAAAAAAAAAAAAAATTAGAAGAGAAAAAGGAGACATTACAACTGACACTGCAGAAATACAAAGGATCATAAGAGACTAATACAAGCAACTATACACCAATAAAATGGACAACCTGGAAGAAATGGACGAATTCTTAGAAACATTCAACCTTCAAGAATGAACCACGAAAAAAACTGTATAGAAAAAAAAAACAATGAACCACGAAGAATTAGAAAATATAAATAGACCAATCACAAGTAATGAAATTGAAAGGGTAATTAAAAATCTTCCAACAAAGAAAAGTCCAGGACCAGATGGCTTCACAGGTGAATTCTATTAAACATTTAGAAAAGAGCTAATACCCATCCTTCTCAAACTCTTCCAAAAAACTACAGAGGAAGGAATACTCCCAAGCTCATTCTACAAGGCCAACATCACCCTGATACCAAAACCAGACAATGATATCATACAAAAGAAAATAACAGACCAATATCTCTGATGAACATAGACACTAAAATTCTCAACAAAATACTTGCAAAAGAATCCAAAAACACATTAAAAGGATCATACACCATGATCAAGTGGGATTTATCCCCAGGATGCAAGGATTCTTCAATATATACAAATCAATCAATGTGATACACCTTATTAACAAATTAAAGAATAAAAACCATGTGATCATCTCAATAGATGCAGAAAAAGCTTTTGACAAAGTTCAACACCAGTGTATGATAAAAACTCTTCAAAAAGTGGGCATAGAGGGAACCTACCTCAACATGATAAAGGCCATATATGACACATCCACAGCAAACATCATTCTCAATGGTGAAAAACTGAAAGCATTTCCACTAAGATCAGTAACAAGACAAGGATGTCCACTCTCACCACTATTATTCAACATAGTTTTGGAAGTCCTAGCCATGGCAATCAGAGAAGAAAAAGAAATACCAGGAATCCAAATTTGAAAAGAAGAAGCAAAACTTTCACTGCTTGCAGATAACATGATACTGTACACAGAAAATCCTAAAGATGCCATCATAAAACTACTAGAGCTAATCAATGAATTTGGTAAAGTTAGAGGATACAAAATTAATGCACAGAAGTCCCTTGCATTCTTATACACTAACAACAAAAAATCAGAAAGAGAAATTGAAGAGACAATCCCATTTACCACTGCAACAAAAAGAATAAAATACCTAGGAATAAACCCACCTAAGGAGGTAAAAGACCTGTACCTGGAAAACTATAAGATACTGATGAAAGAAATCAAAGATGACACAAACAGATGGAGAGATATACCATATTCTTGGATTGGAAGAATCAATATTGTGAAAATGACTATACTACCCAAAGCAATCTACAAATTCAATGCAATCCCTATCAAAGTATCAATGGTATTTTTCACAGAACTAGAACAAACATCTAAAAATTTGTGTGGAGACACAAAAGACCCCAAATAGCCAAAGCAATCTTGCAAAAAAAAAAAAAAAAAACAGAGCTGGAGAAATCAGACTTCCTGACTTCAGACTATACTACAAAGCAACAGTAATCAAGACAGTATGGTACTAGCACAAAAACAGAAATATAGATTGATCGAACAGGATAGAAAGCCCAGAAATAAACCCACACACCTGTGGTCACCTAATCTATGACAAAGGAGGTAAGGATATACAACAGAGAAAAGACAGTCTTTTCAATAAGTGGCGCTAGGAAGATTGGACAGCTAAATGTAAAAGAATGAAATTAGAACACTCCCTAACACTATAGACAAAAATAAACTCAAAATGGATTAAAGACCTGAATGTAAGACCAGACACTATAAAGCTCTTAGAGGAAAACATAGGAAGAACACACATTGACGTAAATCGCAACAAGATCTTTTTTGACCCACCTCCTAGAGTAATGGAATTAAAATAAAAATTAACAAATGGGACCTAGTAAAACTTAAAAGATTTTACACAGCAAAGGAAACCATAAACAAGACGAAAAGACAACACTCAGAATGGGAGAAAATATTTGCAAACAAATAAATGGACAAAGGATTAATCTCCAAAATATACAAACAGCTCATGCAGCTCAATATTAAAAAAAACAAAATGGGTGGAATCAAAAATGGGCAGAAGACCTAAACAGACATTTCTTCAAAGAAGACATACAGGTGGCCATTAGGCACATGAAAAGATGCTCAACATCACTAATTATTAGAGAAAAGCAAATCAAAACTACAATGAGGTATCACCTCACACCAGTCAGAATGGCCATCATCAAAAAATATACACACAATAAATGCTGGAGAGGGTGTGGAAAAAAGGGAACCCTCTTGAACTGTTGGTGGGAATGTAAATTGATAGAGCCACTATGGAGAACAGTATGGACATTCCTTAAAAAAGTAAAAATAGAACTACCATATGACCCAACAATCCAATTGCTGGGCATATACCCTGAGAAAAACATAATTCAAAACGAGACCTGCACCCAAATGTTCATTGCAGCACTATTTACAATAGCTAGGGCATGGAAGCAACCTAAAGCCCATCAACAGATGAATAGATAAAGAAGATGTGGTACATATATACAATGGAATATTACTCAGCCATAAAAAAGAAATAAATTGGGTCATTTACAGAGATATGGATGGACCTAGAGTCTGTCATACAGAGGGAAGTAAGTCAGAAAGAGAAAAACAAGTATCATATATTAACACATATATGTGGAATCTAGAAAAATGGTACAGATGAACCTATTTGCAGGGCAGGAATAGAGACACAGACGTAGAGAATGGATGTGTGGACATGGGTGGGGTGGGATGAATTGGGAGATTGGAATTGACGTATGTGCACTGCCATGTGTAAAAGAGATAGCTAGTGGGCACCTGCCATATAACAAAGGGAGCTCAGCTAAGTGTTCCGTGGTGACCTAGATGGGTGGGATGGGGGGTGGGAATGGGAGGGAGGCCCAAGAGGGAGGGGATATATGTATACATATAGCTGATTCACTTAACTGTACAGCAGAAACTAACACAACATTGTAAAGCAAATATACCCCAATAAAAAAATAAAATACATGTACAATGGCAAAAAAAAAAAAGAAAAAGAACCTGTCAGAGCTGAAGAATACAATAACTGAAATGAAAAACATACTAGAGGAAATGAACAGCATACTAGCTTATACAGAAGAAGACATAAGTAATCTGGAAGATAGAATAACGGAAAACACCTAATCAGAACAGCAAAAGTAAAAAAAATTTAAGGGAATTCCCTGGCAGTCCAGTGGTTAGGACTCCATGATTTCACTGCCAAGGATGCGGTTTCAATCCCTGGTCAGGGAACTAAGATTCCACAAGGCATGCTGAATGGCCAATTTTTAAAAAAAATTTTTTAATTAAAACAATTGAAGGTTTTTTGGGGATAACATCAAGCATACCAACACTTGCATTATAGGTGTCCCAAAAACAGAAGAGAGAGAGAAGGGGATTGAAAATATATGTGATGAAATTATGGCTGAAAACTTCCCAAACCTGAAGATGGAAACATATCCAGGTACAGAAAGCACAGAGGGTCCCAAACAAGTTGAACACAAACAGACTCACGCCAAGACATATCATAATTAAAATGTCAAAATTTAAGAAAAGATAATTCTAAAGGCAGCAAGAGAAAAACAAAGAGTCATATACAAGGGAAGTCCCATGAGGCTATTAGCTGATTTCTCTGCAGAAATTTTGCAGATAGCAAAGGAGTGGCATTATATGTTTAAAGTGCTGAAAGGGAAAAACCTATAATCTAGGATACTCTAACCAACAAGATTATCATTCAGAATTGAAGGAGAGATAAAGAAGTTCTCAGACAAGCAAAAACTGAAGAGTTCATCAGTACTAAACTGACCATACAAGCAGTGTTAAAGGATCTTCTCTAAGTGGAAAAGAAAAAGCTATAACAAGAGTAAGAATTTATAGGAAAGGAAATATCCCACTAATAAAGGCAAATATATAGTAAAGTCTGTGGATTAACAACTTAAATAAACCCATATGAAGATTAAAGGACAAAAACTGCAAAATCAACTACAACTACAATAAACAGTTAAGGGATAGAGATGAAGATGTAAAATATGACACCCAAACCACAAAACATGGGAAAGAGAAGTAAAAAAAAAAAAAGTAGATATTTTAAAATGATTTTGAACTTAAATGACTATTAGTTTAAAACAAGTAGATACAGCTATAGTTCCTTATACATAAACCCCATGATACCCACAAAACAAAAATCTACAATAGATATACAAAAACTAGAGAGAAAGGAAAACAAGTATACCACTAAAGAAAATCATTAAACCACAAGGGAAGAAACTAAAAGAAGAGAGAACTACAAACACAACCAGGAAACAAGTAACAAAATGACAATAAGTACATGTCTATCAATAATAACTTTAAATGTCAATGAACTAAATGCTTCAATCAAAAAAAATAAGGTGGCTGATTAGATTTTTAAAAATGACCCATCTATATGCTGCCTACAAGAGACCCACATCAGAGCTAAAGATACACAGAGAGTGAAAGTGAGAGGATGGAAAAAGATGTTTCATGAAAATGGAAATGGAAAGGAAATGGTGGTAGCAATACTCTTGTCAAAGAAAGTAGACTTTAAACGGTCTATAACAAAAGACAAAATGGGGCATTATATAATGATAAGGGGATCAATACAAAGAGAGGAATAACATTCATTAACATATATACACCTAACAATCAGGGAAATATTAACAGACATAAAGGAAGAAATTGACAATAATACTATAATATTAGGGCACTTTAACAGCCAACTTACACCAATGGACAGATCATCCAGACAGAAGGTCAATAAGGAAACAGTGACACATTAGACCAGTTGAAATGAATGTCTACAGGACATTCCAACCAAAAACCAGAAAACACATTCTTTTCAAGTGCACATAGAATATTTTCTAGAATAGATCACATGCTAGGGAAAAAAAACAAGTCTCAGCAAACTTAAGAGGATAGAAATTACATCAAGTATTTTTCTGACCACAACAGTATGAAACTGGAAATCAAATACAGGAAGAAAATGTGGAAAGCACAAACATGTGGAGACTAAACCATATGCTACTAAAAAACGTGATCTTAGAGAAATGCTTTCTACTTTTCACCGTGGTGTATGATGTTAGATGTGGGTCTGCCATAAATGGGCTTTACTATGTTAAGGTATGTTCCCTCTATATCCACTTCATTGAGAGTTTTTATCATGAATGAATGTTGAATTTTGTCAAATGCTTTTTCTATATCTATTGAGATGTTCATGTAGTTTTTATTGATGTTATGTGGTGTGTCACACTGATTGATTTGCAAATATTGAACCATCCTCGTATCCCTGGAATAAATCCCACTGGATCCTAATATATGATTCTTTTAGTGTATTGTTGAATTGGATTTGCTAATATTTTGTTGAGGAGTTTTGCATCTATGTTCAGCAAGGATATTGGCCTATAATTTTTTGTGTGTGTCTTTCTCTGATTTTGGTATTGGGTAACGTTGGCCTCATAGAATGAGTTTGGAAGCATTCCCTTGATGATAATTCTTCTCTAAATATTGGTAGACTTCGCCTGTGAAGCTGCATGGTCCTGGACTTTTGTTTATTGGTAGTTTTAAAATTACTCATTCAATTTCATTACTATTAACTGGTCTGTTCAGATTTTCTATTGTTCCTGATTCAGTCTTGGACAATGGTATGTTTCACCTAGGTGGTCCATTTGTTGTTGTATAACTCTTCTTAGTATTCTCTTACGATTGTTTGTATTTCTGTGATATTGATTGTAACTTCTCCTCTCTATTTCTAATTTTATCCATTTGGGCCCTCTTTCATTTTTCTGGTGCATCACCATTTCTTTTCCATTGTTTCTATTTTTCTCCATAGCAGTTCTCAACATCTGGCAAACTGCATATTTCTACATATTCACCTGCCATGTCTCATAACAGAATTATCCAATGACTTCCCTCCTCACCCCTAATAAAAGCCAAACTATTCACAGTGGCTGAAAAAACTACCATGACTGGCTTCTGTCAGGCCTCCGACCTCTTTTTTTCCTATTTATCTCCTCAGTCACTCTGCTTCAGCCACACTGGGCTCCTTGTTGTTCCTTGAAGGCACCAGACTGCTTCCTGCCTTAGGCCCTTTGCACTTGCTTTTTCCCTCTGTTCCTAATGTTCTTCTCACAGATATCTGCATGGCTTACACCCTTCTTTCTTTCAGGATTTATTCTTATGATCAGATAGGTCTTCCATGACTATCCTATTTGTAATTACATCAACCCCCCTCCCCACCAGAACTCCCCATTCCCCTTTTACTGCCTAGCAAATATCACCTTTTATCATACCATGCCTTTATTTATTTATTTCATTTACTCCATGAAGACTTTCATTTTCATGAAAACAGGGATATTTGACTCTCATAAAATCATTTAGAAAGTCTCAATCAATAGTGGTCAAATGAATGAATGAAAAGCTGGAAAACAGGAAATGCAAAGGCAAAGATGTAAGGAATTTTAAGAAAATGCTAAAACTCTAATTTGACCTGATTCCTCTGAGATCCCAGATTGCATATAATACAGCAGTGTGGCACCTCCTTCCTTAGACGCTTGCTGAGTACTGACTTTGCTAAAGGGAAGGAAACATTTCATTTTGCTTGGTGGTAATGACTAACTTTCCCTCTCTCCCCCACATAATGTTGTTTTGAGCTTTCACCACCACCAAAGGATCCAGATTTCTATTTCTTCCAGATTTCTCTCTAGGGCTTTTCCCTTTGACCAACACATGGGATTCTATTCCTACAGAGCTATGAATTTGCTGGTTACTGTTCATCGTCACATAACAGACATTTGGCGGTGGAGGAAAGGGAAGTTGAAGTTTCGGTTAATGGCCTCTGTTGCCTTGGTGTGTAGGAGGTAAGATCATCTGTTGAGAGAGGGTTGAGCTAGGGTAGAGATGATGAAATATGAACCATCACTGATGAGATTGAAAAGGTGGCTGATGAGAGAAGACAGAGTGGTTGAACAGAACGAAGTGTTTGGGAAATACGTAGTATGTAAGATGTTTGAGTAAGTTTTTGCATAATGCATCATTTGTGATTTAAATTTAAATGATTAACAAAATATATTTTGAAATTTCAGCCTCATCAAAATCCTTAAAAATGCATATTAATATATATTTTTACATTTCAAAAAACTTTAGTGGGAATACCCAATCCTGGCAAAGGTAAGGAAGCAAGAATCTGTACATATAGCTGTTAAAACCTTTCAGAAAGCAATATGACTATATGTATCACAAGACTTAAAAATGTTTTATACCTTAAATATTAATTAAATATGCTTCATGCCCTTTGGCCCAGTAATTACACATATTAAAAAGTATATTAAGGAAATATTGCAAAATACCAAAGAAAATTGCCTTATATGTTAAGATGATCACTGTAGCACTTTTTTTTTTTTTTTTTTGCGGTACGCGGGCCTCTCACTGTTGTGGCCTCTCCCACTGTGGAGCCCAGGCTCGGGACGCGCAGGCTCAGCGGCCATGGCTCATGGGCCCAGCCACTCCGCGGCATGTGGGATCCTCCCGGACCGGGACACGAACCCGTGTCCCCTGCATCGGCAGGCGGACTCTCAACCACTGCGCCACCAGGGAAGCCCCCGTAGCATTTTTTATAGCATTAAAATATTGGAAAATAACGTAAGTATCCAGTAACAGGTAAACAATTGTAAAGTATAGGAACTATTGTGCATCCTTTTAAAATTATACCTGAAAGAACTACAGAAATGCTTATGCTGTAATATGAAAGAATAAAAGCAGAGTGAAAATACGCTATTCTAAAATACAATCATAACAATGTATAATAAGCCAAAGAAAGAGAAAACAATACAAGATTAGATATAGTTATGTATTAGAGCAGAGCTTTGGGCGGATTTTTTCCTCTTCATATGACAAGTGGAAAACAAACTTCACAGCTATAACAAATTTAATGTAATTTGGGCAATTTGTTCAGTTCAATAAGCAAGTATTGAGACCTAATAAATGCCAGGCAGTACCCTAGGTTCTATTATCTATAAATGGCATTCTGTGCTACTACTAAAAAATTTCAAAAGGGAAACAGGTGTTTCAACCATGAAAGATTTGAGTCTTGACAAGGAAGGAAGGAAGGAAGGAGGGTGGGGGGAGGGAGGGAGGGAGGGAGGGAAGGAAAAAGGAAAGGTGTAAAGTAGAAATATTTTACTGAGCTATCCCAGAGTTACAATATAGTCCTGCACTTCCTCAAAAATGTCACCATCCAAAGGAGCAAAGAACATACAGTGGAGATAGGATAGCCTCTTCAAATAAATGTTTTTGAGAAAACTAAACAACCACATGCAAAAAACAAAAGAAACTAGATCACTATCTCACAACATACATAGAAATCAACTCAAAACGGATTAAACACTTGAATGTAAGACTTGAAACTATAAAACTCCGAGAAGAACACATAGGCTGCATGCTCTTTGATGTAGGTCTTAGCAATACGTTTCTAAATATGTCTCCTCAAGCAAGGGAAACAAAAGCAAAATTAAATAAATGGGGCTGCACCAAACTAAAAAGCTTCTGCACAACGAAACGAAAAGATAACCTACCAAATGGAAGAAGATATTCACAAATTACATACCTAATAAGGGATTAATAACAAAAATACATAAAGAACTCATACAACTCAAAAACAAAAGAGCAAACAATCCAATTAAAAGATGGGTGAGGACCTGAATAGACATACAGATGGCCAACAAGCACAAGAAAAGATACTCAACACCACTAATTATCAGGGAAATGCAAATCAAAACCACAATGAGATACCACCTCACACCTGTTAGAATGGCTGTTATCAAAAAGACAAGAAATAACAAGTGTTGGTGATGATGTGGAGATAAGGGAACCCTTGTACACTGTTGGTGGGAATTTAAATTGATACAGCCACTATGGGAAACAGTATGGAGATTCCTCAAAAAATTAAGCCTAGAACTACCATATGATCCAGCTATCCCAAAACTGGGTATTTATCCAAGAACATGAAAACACCAATTTGAAAAGATATAGGCACCCCTATGTTTATCACAGCATTATTTATGATAGCCAATATATGAAAATAACCTAAGTTCCCATCAGTGAATGACCAGATAAAGAAGAAGTGGTATACATATACATATATATATATGTATATACACACACATATATATATGTACACACACACACACACACACACTCAATGGAATACTACCCAGACATAAAAACAATGAAATCTTGCCATTTGCAAAACATGGATGGACCTTGAGAGTATTATGCTAAGTGAAATAAATCAGACTGACAAAGACATATAATGTCACTCATATGTGTAATATAAAAAACAAACAGGGCTTCCCTGGTGGCGCAGTGGTTGAGAGTCCGCCTGCCGATGCAGGGGACGCGGGTTCGTGCCCCGGTCTGGGAAGATCCCACATGCCGCGGGCGGCTGGGCCTGTGAGCCATGGCCGCTGAGCCTGCGTGTCTGGAGCCTGTGCTCCGCAACGGGAGAGGCCACAACGGTGAGAGGCCCGCGTACCGCAAAACAAAACAAAAACAAAACAAAAAGAAAGAAACAAAAATAATAAAAATAAATGGACAAACCAAACCAAACAAAAAGAAACACATACATACAGAGAAAAGAGTAGTGGTTACCAGAGGGAAAGGAAGGATGGGGAGGGTGAAATGGGTAAAGAGGTCAACTGTATGGTGAGAGATGGAAACTAAATTTTGGGTGGTGAGCATGCTATACTGTATACAGAAGTAGAAATATACTGTTGAACACATGAAACTTATATAATGTTATATAAACCAATGTTACCTCAATAAAAAATAAATCTAATTTTTTTTAATTTTAATTAATTTTTAAAATGCCATCTTCACCTGCAGTCCTGACATCTTTCCCCAAATAAATGTAATCAGTGATACACAAGTTCTAGTCACCATTTCTCCAATGATATTTGTTTCATATCTACAGATAGGTTTCCATCCACATGATTGTTTAAGCTATAGGAAAGTAACACCAGCACGCTCAAAAATAAAACGAGAAAAATAAAAATATAAAAAATAAATACACCCAGTTTGCAGAAAAATATGGAAAACCTCAAATACCAACCCACACTGTTGATCAGAAATGTTCATAATTATTCAGAACCAATTCAACGTACCCAAAAATAATGATTAATATTAATTAATTTATACTGATATTGTTCACATAATTTTCATTTTATATCACTTACTATTAATGCTTACTATTAATTAATCATTAATATATTATTAATACATAATTGTATGTGATGTTATCAGTGAATTATTGATATTATATACTAATTTAATCTTAATTAAGCTTTCACATGATTTTTTTATTTAGTCTTCACAACATAGGTTGATATTATTACTCCATTTTAGAAATGAGGAAGCTGAGGTTCAAAGAGGCTACATAATTTAAATAAGGCCAAATGTCTAGAAAACGCTAAAGCATTTTTAAACATGTAGAAAAGGCAGATCTTGGCAACTCTCTAGCCATGTCCTATGCTTCAGCATGCTGCCTCCTCAGACCGAAGCTCCTGGAACAACAGTGGCACAAAGTAGACCCTTATTTAAGATTACTAATTATCATTAATTACCACATACTTTGAAAATGATGAATTTAAAGTCTGATACCTAAGCATAGTTGAATTGTATTTCAAAGGTGAAAAAATATGTCCTGACAAAAATAAATGTGTTTTAATTAAATCTCAAGTTTAACTATATTTTAACCCTACTTAGCCAACTTTAGTTCTTTACCTTTAGACACCAATGTAAAAAACCACACTACCTTTTCTCTTTACAAAACGCAGAAAATAAAATAATTATTTATAGTCTCAGAAATTTTGTGTCTTTCAGACACATTTCAGTACTTCCAGTTTTCTGATCTAGTCTTAATAACAGTTACTGCAAACTTCTGTTTTTGAGTGCAGTATTGTATTTTGGTTTTCTTGGAAAACACCACTGGATACACTGTTATCACAATGACACATCCCCAGGAGGAAGTGAACAAGTTTTATTAGGACCTTCCTCCTCCTCTTAAAAGGTTTGAAAGATTTGGAAACCCTAGAGGTCAAAAATAAAACTAGCCACTTAAGAAAGGAAATCTAAACTCCTTCCCTTTCAAAGCAGTGAAATGAAAGGCCATCAAAATGAAATTAAGAAGAAAAGTCTGAAAATAGCAAAGTGTTTAAATAGTATTCCTTTGTTAAAACTTGTAATTTAATAAAGATTTTATTCTTCAACTCAAAACTGACATCTCCACCAGGGTGGGGTCAAGTTACTATCTTTCTAATCAGTCATCCTGAGGGAGCTTTCTTACCCTGACCTCAGAGATATATAGAAGAAAGAGCTCTAAGTTTAAAGTCAGCTGTGAGTTCTATTTCTTTTCCTGCCACTTGACCAGCTGTGTAAAATAGAGAAAAGAACAGGTTCCTTCCTGATTCTGAGCTATAGTGACTCTCAGATGCAGTAACATAGGTGGAACTCCTTTGTAAAGAACAAAGCCCAAGATAAGTGGTTCTTAAATGCTTTTCTCCCCAGGGTACATTTGCCAATATCTGGAGACATTTTTGATTGTCACAACTGGGGTGCAGGTGCTACATGGCATCTAGCAGGTCAAGACCAAGTATATTGCTAAACGTCTGACAATGTACAGGACAATCCCTCACATCAAAGAATTATTCAGCCCAAATGTCGGTAGTGACAAGGTTGCAAACCCCTGCTCTAGACAAATGTCAACTACCCAGAGCTTCCCCAACCAATGTCTTGGACCCAGGAAATCTTCTAGGTGTGCCAGAATGACTGTGACCCTGAAACGGAGCTTCTCAGATCCAGTTCTTCTCACCCAGCAAGAGTAAAGAAGCAAAGCAGTCCTTTCCTTTCTGCCCTAGGGCATGAGCCCCAGGGTGAGGACCTGCACAGGGCTGAGGGAAGGGCTGAGAAATCCTTGTCAGTCTCAAGCTTCCTAACACTCACCTTCCCTAGCTGCTTTCCTGGGAAGCTAAGTGGTCAGAAAACATGCTCTCCAATTAGATGGAATGTATAGCACTAAATAGTAAGCATCTACCTGCTTGCCATTAAGAAGAATACAGATAATATAATAGATTTATACATCTTTTGTTTAACAAATAAAATCCTTGCTGTCACCATCTAGAAGTATAGAATCTAGTAGATGAGATGATACAAATATCCAGGGAAGAATCACAGACAATTTTGTCCTTTCAAATCTACATGTGATATCATGGAGTAAGTAGGATATGGACATGGATCAGAAGGAATAGAAAGGTCTTCAGGACACAAAGGGTAACAAAGTAGGATGGCAAGAGTAGGTGTGATGGATAATTTTATATGTCAACTTGACTGGGCCACGGGGTGCCCAGACAGCTGATCAAACATTACTTTGGGCGTTTCCATGAGGGTGTGTTTTGGATGAGATAAACATTTGAATTGGTAGACTGAGTAAAGCAGATTGCCCTCCACAATCTGCATGGACCCCATTCAATCAGTTGAAGACCTGAATACAACAAAAAGGCTAACCCTCCCATGAATAAGAGGAATCCCCTCTGCCTGACTACCTTTGAGTTGGGACATAGGTTTTCTTCCCTTCATATTCACACTGAAACATCTGCTCTTCCTGGGTCCCAAGCCTGTCGGCTTTTGGACTGAAACTACCCCATTGGTTCTTCTCACTCTCTAGCTTGCCAACTGTGGATCTTGGGACTTCTCAGTCTCCAAAATCATGTGAGCCAATCCTTATTAAAATATATATATATTTATTTATTTATTTACTTACTTATTTATTTATATAAACCAACATGATATATATATATCATGTTGTTTCTCTTTCTCCAGAGTACCCTGCTTAATACAGTAGGGAAGGAGAAGGGCAGAGCAGAAACAATATGCCGCACTAAGCTACACTAAGGGTGTATGCCATTTGAAATGGTGAGATTGACCCTTCAAAAACAGGTTAGACAATTTAATGAGGGAGGAAGTTTGTTTTCAGAGGCCTCTAGCCCTCAGCAGATCTCCGGGAAAATGGGGTGAGATATGGGGCAGGGTTCAAGAAATCTATATTCTTCAGATAACAAATGAGAAAGCAGACACAGGAGAAAGCTTTCATTTCAGCCTGGCCTGAGAGTGGCAAAGACAGCTATTGAGTAGGGAGTAGGGAAAGAGATGAAATAGATAGATAGACATTCTTTCTCTTCCCTCTTCATCTTCCCTCTTCCTTCTCCATCCCCCCAGCTTTGCGAGCAGAGAGATATTATGTCTGTTAGTGCTGCACGACCTGAAAAACAGGAGAAAGACCCTTCCTTCTTAGCCATATGTGACAAATAGGGCCCACAGCACTGGGGAAGATCAACCATGGGCCAATGTGCTATGAAAGAAGACACAAGGAGACTCCAAGCAATGAGTAGAATCCAGAAACCGAAAAACAAGCAGTAAGCTTTGTATCTATTCATCAATAGACATTTAACAAGTGTGTATAGCATAGGCCCCTTGCCAGAATATGACTAAAATCTTGTCACCCAGTGGCCCGGCTGCTACAATCTCCTGCCCAAGTGGGATGAGCTAATGAGAACTCTGAATGTGGAGTCAGGAGACTGAGGATTAATCTCAACTTGGCTGCTTGTTAGCACATACCCCTGAACAACTTACGTTGCTTTTCTAGGTCTCAGTTTTGTCATTTGCAGAATCAAGGCATTACAGTAATTTTACAGAACTGTTATGAGATATAAATAGTTAGCGTTATGTGACAAGTACTGGACCAATTCCAGGTGTACAATAAGTACCCTATAAATGTTATTTTCCTTCCTTCTCTTTTGGTATGGGCTCAAATTTGTCCCTTGTGGCATAAATTTTTTTCATATTCCATTGTAGATTTGCCATAACCATTCCCTGCCCCCAAGTTCCTGTCCTGGACCCCAGGTCCTAGATCTTGTAGATGTCTCCTCATCCCTTCTGGAAGTCTTAGTGGCTCTAGGCTTACCCCTAAAATTCCTGCTCCTCCCCTGCCCTGCTTACTTCTATCCCTATTCTGCTTATCTAGAGTATGATCACAGCACACCCATGGACATTCTGCTAATCCACATTTCTGTTCTGAAAAGCAGCTCTCACTGTTGACATTTACGGGAGTCTGATGAAGGTAGGAACCAGGACATTTGATCTCCAACAGTCTATCCTACCTCCAGAGGGAAGGGACCTGTGTGATGCTGTGAGTGTGGATGTTCCTTCCAGAGGCTTTGCCTGGTAATAGGCACAGCTCCTACAAGGAACCCTTGGTAAATCACAGTCTCAGCGTTACTTTCTCTAGCACTAGGAAATAACCCCAAGGCCTGCCTTCCAGAAGGCCCAGGGTCCCTACGTCCCTTCCTCATATACTTACTGGATGTCTGGTCATTTCACAAGTACTAATGATTACCTGGTCTTATGAGATTCTCCCACATTTAGCAGCTCCTACAATTTGAGAACAGCAAGGATCCTTACAGGCAAATCACAATACATTGCTACTTCTTGCTTGACAGTTTCCTAACATTAGGAATTCATTCATCTTCCTAACAAAACAACAGCACAAATGATGCATTATACAAAAACCAACATCAAACATCTTACATACTATGTATTTCCCAAACACTTCGTTCTGCTCAACCACTCTGTTTTCTCTCATCAGCCACCTTTTCCAATCTCATCAGTGACGGTTAATATTTCATCACCTCTGCCCCACTTCCACCCTTTCACAGCAGATGATCTGCCTCCTACACACCAAGGCAACAGAGGCCATTAACCAAAAACTCCGACTTCCTTTTCCTCCACCTCCTAATGTCTGTTATGTGATTATGAACAGTAACCAGCAAATTCATAGCTCTGTAGGAATAGAATCCCATGTGTTGGTCAAAGGGAAAAGCCCTAGAGAGAAATCTGGAAGAAAGAGAAATCTGGATCCTTTGGTGGTGGTGAAAGCTCAAAACAACATTATGTGGGGGAGAGAGGGAAAGTTAGTCATTACCACCAAGCAAAATGAAATGTTTCCTTCCCTTTAGCAAAGTCAGTACTCAGCAAGCATCTAAGGAAGGAGGTGCCACACTGCTGTATTACATGCAATCTGGGATCTCAGAGGAATCAGGTCAAATTAGAGTTTTAGCATTTTCTTAAAATTCCTTACATCTTTGCCTTTGCATTTCCTGTTTTCCAGCCTTTCATTCATTCATTTGACCACTATTGATTGAGACTTTCTAAATGATTTTACGAGAGTCAAAAATCCCTGTTTTCGATTGCCAACAAACACATGAAAGAATGCTCGACATCATTAGTCATTAGAGAAATGCAAATCAAAACTACAATGACACATCATCTCACACCGGTCAGAATGGCCATCATCAAAAAATCTAGAAACAATAAATGCTGGAGAGGGTGTGGAGAAAAGGGGACACTCTTGCACTGCTGGTGGGAATGTAAATTGATACAGCCACTATGGAGAACAGTATGGAGGTTCCTTAAAAAACTAAAAATAGAACTGCCATATGACCCAGCAATCCCACTACTGGGCATATAACCTGAGAAAACCATAATTCAAAAAGAATCATGTACCAAAATGTTCACTGCAGCTGCTCTATTTACAAGAGCCAGGAGGTGGAAGCAACCTAAGTGTCCATCATCGGGTGAATGGATAAAGAAGATGTGGCACATATATACAATGGAATATTACTCAGCCGTAAAAAGAAATGAAATTGAGTTATTTGTAGTGAGGTGGATGGACCTAGAGTCTGTCATACAGAGTGAAGTAAGTCAGAAAGAGAAAAACAAATACCGTATGCTAACACATATATATGGAATCTAAGAGAAAAAAAAAACGGTCATGAAGAACCTAGGGGTAAGACGGGAATAAAGACACAGACCTACTAGAGAATGGACTTGAGGATATGGGGAGGGGGAAGGGTAAGCTGTGAGTGACAGAGTGAGAGAGTGGCATGGACATATATACACTACCAAACGTAAAATAGATAGCTAGTCGGGGGTGGCTGCATAGCACAGGGAGATCAGCTCAGTGCTTTGTGACCACCTAGAGGGGTTGGATAGGGAGGGTGGGAGGGAGGGAGATGCAAGAGGGAAGAGATATGGGAACATATGAATATGTATAACTGATTCACTTTATTATAAAGCAGAAACTAACACACCATTGTAAAGCAATTATACTCCAATAAAGATGTTAAAAAAAATCCCTGTTTTCATGAAAATGAAAGTCTTCATGGAGTAAATGAAATAAATAAATAAAGGCATGGTATGATAAAAGGTGATGTTTGCTAGGCAGTAAAAGGGGAATGGGGAGTTCTGGTGGGGAGGGGGGTTGATATAATTACAAATAGGATAGTCATGGAAGACCTATCTAACCATAAGAATAAATCCTGAAAGAAATGAGGGTATAAGCCATGAAGATATCTGTGAGAAGAACATTAGCAACAGAGGGAAAAGCAAGTGCAAAGGCCCTATGGCAGGAAGCAGCCTGGTGCCTTCAAGGAACAACAAGGAGCCCAGTGTGGCTGAAGCAGAGTGATTGAGGAGACAAATAGGAAAAAAAAAGGTCGGAGGGCTGACAGAAGCCACTCATGGTAGTTTTTTCAGCCATTGTGAATAGTTTGGCTTTTATTATTAGTGAGAAGGGAAGTCATTGGATAATTCTGATATGAGACATGGCAGATGGATATGTAGAAATATGCAGTATGCCAGATGTTGAGAACTGCTATGGAGAAAAATAGAAACAATGGAAAAGAAATGGTGATGCACCAGAAGAAAAGAGAGAGGGCCCAAATGAATAAAATTCGAAATAAGAGAGAAGTTATAACCAATATCACAGAAATACAAACAATCATAAGAGAATACTAAGAACAGTTATACAAAAACAAATTGGACCACCTAGAGAAAATGATAAATTCCTAGAAACATACCATTTTCCAAGACTGAATCAGGAAGAAATAGGAAATCTGAACAAGCTGATTACTAGTAATAAAATTGAATGAGTTTTTTTTTAATACTACCAATAAACAAACATCCAGGACCAGACAGTTTCACAGGGGAATTCTACCAAATATTTAAAGAAGAGTTAATATCTATCCTTCTCAAACAATTCCAAAGTGTTAAAGAGGAGGGAATGCTTCCAAACTCATTCTCTGAGGCCACCATTACCTGATACCAAAACCAAAGACACTACAAATAATTACAGGCCAATATACCTGATAAACTAGATGAAAAAATCCTCAGCAAAATATTAGCAAACCAAATTCAACAATACATTAAAAGGATCATACATCAGGATTGAGTGTGATTTTATTCCAGGGATCCAAGGGTGGTTCAATATTTGTACATAAATCAACATGATACACCACATAACATTAATAAAAATTACGTGATCGGGGGCTTCCCTGGTGGCGCTGTGGTTGAGAGTCCACCTGCCAATGCAGGGGACACGGGTTCGTGCCCCAGCCCAGGAAGATCCCACATGCTGCGGAGCGGCTAGGCCCATGAGCCATGGCCACTGAGCCTGCGTGTCTGGAGCCTGTGCTCCGCAACGGGAGAGGCCACAACAGTGAGAGGCCCATGTAATAAAAAAAAAAAAAATTACGTGATCATCTTAATAGATACAGAAAAGACATTTGACCAGAATTCAACATCCATTCATGATAAAAACTCTCAGCAGAGTGGGTATAGAGGGAACATACCTTAACATAATAAAAGCCATTTATGGCAAACCCACAGCTAACATCACACTCAATGGGGAAAATCTGAAAGCATTCTCTCTAAGATCAGGAACATGACAAGGATATGCATTCTTACCACTTTTATTCAACATAGTTTTGGAAGTCCTAGCCACAGCAATCAGTGAAGAAAAAGAAATAAAAGGCATCCAAATTAGAAGGGAAGAAGTAAAACTGTCACTATTTACAGATGACATGATACTATGGGAAAAGCTAAAGTCTTAAAAAAAAATAACTATTAGAACTAATAAATGAATTCAGTAAAGTTGCAGGATACAAAATTAAAATGCAGAAATCTGTTGCATATCTGTACACCAAAAATGAACTACCAGAAGGAGAAAACAATCACATTAAAAAGAATAAAATACCTAGGAATAAATTTAACCAAGGAGGTGAAAGACCTCTATTCATGAACTATAAGACACTAATGAAAGAAACTGAAGACAACACAAATAAATAGAAAGATATACCATGCTCATGGATTGGAAGAATTAATATTGTTAAAATGTTCATACTACCAATGCAATCTACACATTCAATGCAATCTCTATCAAAATACCTATGGCATTTTTCACGAACTAGAACAGATAATCACAAAATGCGTATGGAACCACAAAAGACCCTGAATAACCAAAGCAATCTTGAGAAAGAAGAAGCAGGAGGTATTATCCTCCCTGACTTCAAATTATACTACAAAGCTGTAGTAATCAAAACAGTATAGTACTAGCACAAAAACAAACACATGGATCAATGGAACAGAATAGAAATTCCAGAAGTAAACCACACACATATGGTCAACTAATCTATGACAAAGGAGGCAAGAATATACAACTGGGAAAAGAGTCTCTTCAATAATTGGTGCTAGGAAAACTGGACAGCTATATATAAAAGATGAAAATAGAATATTTTCTCACACCATATACAAAAATAAACAAAATGGATTAAAGACTTAAATGTAAGACCTGAAACCATAAAGCTCCTAGAAGAAAACATAGGCAGTACCTTCTTTGACATGGGCCTTAGCAATATATTTTTGGATCGGTCTCCTCAGGCAAGAAAAACAAAAGCAAAATTAAACAAATAGGACTACATCAAACTAAAAAGTTTCTGCGCAGTGAAGAGAACCATCAACAAAATAAAAAGGCAACCTACTGAATGGGAGAAGATATATGCAAATGATATATCCAATAAGGGGTTAATATCCAAAATATATAAAGAACTCATACAACTCAATATCAAAAACAAAACAAAACCTGAGTTTAAAATGGGCAGAGTACCTGAATAGGCACTTTTCCAAAGAAGACATACAGATGGCCAACAAGCACATGAAAAGATTTTCAACATCACTAACCATTAGAAAATGCAAAGGAAACCCACAATAATATCACCTCATATCTGTCAGAATGGCTATCATAAAAAAGACAAGAAATAACAAGTGTTGAAAATGATGTGGAGAAAAGGGAATCCTTGTGCACTGTTGGTGGGAATATAAATTGGTGCAGTTACTGTGGAAAACAATATGGAGATTCCTCAAAAAATTAAAAATAGAACTACCATACAATCCAGCAATTCCACTCCTGGGTATTCACCCAAAGAAAATGAAAACACTAATTTGTATGCACCCCAATGTTCATTGTAGCATTATTTACAATAGTCAAGATATGGAAGCAATATAAGTGTCCATCAACAGATGAGTGGATAAAGAAGATGTGGTGTATATATACAATGGAATATTACTCAGCCATAAAAAAAGAATGAAATCTTGCAATTTAAGACAACATGGATGGACCTAGAGGGTGTTATGTTAAGTGAAATAAGTCAGAGAAAGACAAATACTGTATTTTTCATTCATATATGGAATCTAAAAAACAAAACAAATGAACAAATATAAAAAAACAGAATCAGACTCACAGATACAGAGAACAAATTACTCGTTGCCAAAGGGGAGGCTGGTGGGGGATGAACAAAATAGATGAAGGGGTTAAGAGGTACAAACTACCAGTTAAAAAATAAATAAGTCACAGGGATGTAATGTACAGCACAGGGACTATAGTCAATAATATTATAACTTTGTATTGTTCATAATCTATAAACATATTGAATTACTATGTTGTACACCTGAAACTAATATATATTTGTACGTAAACTATACATCAATTTTTAAATTTTTAATAAAAAAATAATAAATGGTGACGCAACAGAGGAGAAACACTGTTGTTCTTTTGCCTTTTTCCATTTTTTGCCTTTCTAACTCAACTGATTCTTTGTAGCTCAGCTCAGATAACCGCTCCTCCAAGAAGTTGTCACTGAATCTCCCTCCCCAAATTGGGTAAGAGTTATCCTTTTCTGTGATCTCACAGCACTGTAAACAATCTTTTCTTACAGCACTTATCACACTGTATTGTGTTTTTAATGAATGCTTATTGTGTTTTTAATAAATGCTACCAAAATATTTGTTGAAGAAATGAAAGAATGGATGGATGGATGGATGGATGGATGGATGGATGGATAGATGGATAGAATAAAAGAGAGAGTGAATCGGAGAGAGAAAACAGTCCCTGAAGATAGATGGAATAGAAGTAGTGACAATGGAAATAAAAAGGAAGAGCCAGGTGTTAGACACATTATAAAAGTAAAATGACATGTCTGATAATTTTATGAATGTTAAAGTAGTCAAGGAGAAAAAGTCCCTTGAATGATCTCATGGGTTCTAGTAAATGGAAAGCTTAAGAGAAAGAGAAATTCTTAAAGGAGGAGCTTCTTTGGCAAAGTTTTTTATGATGACCAAGTCTAATTCGTTCGTCGATTTTAACAGCCTTTTACTGAGCTTCTAAATTTCACTTCCTGTGCTAAATGCTGGTAAAAAAAAAAACTAGATAAATCATGATCTCTGCATTTTCAGGCATAGAGGCATAAGACCATACAAAGCAAGGCTATACTTGTACTGAAGTAACATTTGAGGGTACTATTGTATAGCTGGATATGAAGGACTTTCAACTCTTCAGCTGGCACAATGGGATGGGGAAAAGTGCAAGGGCTTCTAAGTCAAAGGGTCCTGAATTCCAACTTTGCACCTAAATATCTGGGACCCTGAGAAAACTATCTCAAGTCTCTAAACTTGACTTTCTCTCTCCCTCTGCAAATCAAGAGAGAATAAAACCTACTTTATAATGTTGTTTAAAAAAACGTAATGTGATAATGTATGGGAAAACATCTGCAATGATACCTTGGAATACTAGGAGCTTTAACAATATCATCTGGCTTCCTTCTCTTTTAGCCCAAAGTTCAGCATATGGCAGGGATTTAAAATTTGTATCAGCCTAATTTTCAGACATGCATCAGTACTGTCCATGTTATAATGCACACTGATAGCTTTATTTTCCAGAGAAAATATTTCTTACTTCAACATCTGGAGACCAAATGTATTATGAGAAGATGGGAGGGAAGAGAGCAGATACCAAATTACTTTTTATATTCAGCTAACTCACAAAAACTAAAAATAATTTTGAAAGTTTTGTACAAACTCATAATGTACACTTAGGACTCATCAAAATCACTATTATGTTTCCACTGAATCATTGGCAAAGCCACATACAGAAATAAAGATAGCTCTTCAAAGAGTTGGTGCAATCTCTCTCATTGGAACACTTCTGCCATTTATAGCTACAAGTACATTTTTCAAAAGTGAATATTTACACGGTGGAAGTACTGAAATTTCAACCCCATCTGTCACAGGAGAAATTTGGGGGTCAGAGAGAGAGAAACTATTTGAATATGGAGCCCTTTGATCCAAAAAGTTATATAGAGGCAGTCTCAGTTAATCCAGTGACGCTTTGTAACGAAAATTAGGTGAGAACAAAGGAAAATATGCCTACAGCATAACAAAACTAGGGTCTGTTTTTGTTTTTTGTTTTTTCGTAAATAGTAGGGTCAAAGGATAAGAGGAATATACATGCTTCATACAGAATGGACCAAAATGTTTTCTGGAAAAAATTAAATAATTCCAGTGGAGAAGCGCATTTGTCATCAAGTATTTTAGGAGAAAAACCGGCTTTAGCTTTGCCAGCAGAGAGAGATGGAACTGAATTCCTGTTCCCTGTGACCAACAGGGAAGTCAGGGGAAGGCAGAGCTGGGTCTACAATGGGTCTGAGCCTACTGTTTCACTATCCTGAAGGAAGTGCAAGAGTGATAAGTGAGGGTGAGGGCAGGGACTTTGGGTAGAGAGGACTTAAAAAGAGGACTGAAGAGAGAACATGGGTGGTACTAGAAGACAAAGAGAGGAGAGGAGTGAGGAAGCATATGTGTGGTTCACCTTCTTGAGGACCTGAGATGAGGCCTTATCCACCCTTCATGGCTCCCAACTCCCTCACCTCTCTGTGAGTATGTAGGTCAAACAAAAGCACAACTGATGATCCTCTCATCTTCATCTCAACACTACATAGTTGTAGGACACTTACTCAAGCCCCTCAGTACAAGAGTTCCTTACAATCTTAAATCAGAAAAGAGACATGTCTTCAGAAAGGATGAGATTGTAGGAAAAATATCTGCACACCCCACTGAATTGCTAGACCAGAGTACCAATCCATGATAACCATATTGGCTAAAAAAATAAAAATCCCTCTGATTTCTGTGCTTACTCTTACAAAGGATTTATCTAAAACATATCCACTGAAGGATCAAAAGGAGAGTCCATTTGTGTATTAATTGTTACTTATTTCCTACCTTACAGTTGAGTTTGCTTAGCACTTTACAGACAATTGTGAAAGTATACCTAGGTGATATGGGAGAAAGGAACTGATGAAATCTAGAGTCTCCCTAAGATTCAGAAGCACTGATGCTCCTAAAACAGCTACCAAGAAAGAGAGAAAGAAAAATAAGGAGAAGGCTATTAGTTTAAACAAGAAAAACATGCAGTATAGCGCCTCCCTGGCATGGCCAGCAACTACTTTTGGGGAAACAAAATTAAAAAAGAAAATCTGCCAACTTGGAAAACCTGTCCACAATAGTAGAAGAGGAAAAAACAGTTTTATAGTTGAATATGCATTAAACGAAAATGTGATGTATGTCATGTGTAATCTGGTAAAGAGATATATTATCCTCCTGTCATAAATAAATGAGAATTTTATTTTATTTTATTTTCCCTTTGGATAAAGGCAATTAGTAAACATGTTTGCTACCTCAATTACCAGGCAAATTTAGGATGAACTATATGTGCTAATCAAGTGCTCTTATTTGAGGAGTAGTTATTGTTTATCTTGAGAACATGTATGAAATGGGTTGCATCTGTTTGGCTATATAAAAGGTTATAAAACAAAATCCAGGGTTCCTATATTGATAGTATGAGAATGTCCAGTCTTTTAATCAAACATTATATGACACGCAAAGAAACAGAAATATGTGATCCAGACTCAGATAGATAGATAGATGATAAAGAAAGGAAGAAAGAAAGAAAGAGAGATAGGAAGGAAGGAAGGAAGGAAGGGAGGGAGGGAGGGAGAGAGGAGGGAGGGAGAAAGAGAGAAAGCCAACAGAAACTGATTCTGACTGGGCACAGATGTTAGATTCACCAAATATAGATTTCAAAGCAGATCTAATAAATATGTTCAGAGTTAAAGAGAACTACATTCAGCAAATTAAAAGAAATTATTTTGAAAATTACTCAACAAGTACAAAATGTCAATAAAGTAAAAATATCAAATAAAACAAATGATAATTTTAGAGATGAAAAGCACAACATCCAAAATGAAAAATTTACTAGATTTATTTAACATCACATTTGAAAAGGCAAAGAACCAGTGAATTTTTTTTTTTTTTTGGCAGCATTGGGTCTTTGTTGCTGCACACTGGCTTTCTCTAGTTGCGGAGAGCAGGGATACTCTTTGTTGCGGTGGGCGTGCTTCTCATTGCAGTGGCTTCTCTTGTTGCAGAGCATGGGCTCTAGGTGTGCAGGCTTCAGTAGTTGTAGCACGAGGGCTCAGTAGTTGTGGCTCACAGGCTCTAGAGTGCAGGCTCAGTAGTTGTGGTGCACGGGCTTAGTTGCTCCGCGGTATGTGGGATCTTCCCGGACCAGGGATCAAACCCATGTCCCCTGCACTGGCAGGCAGATTCTTAACCACTGTGCCACCAGGGAAGTCCCAGAACCAGTGAATTTGAAGATAGGTTGATAAAATGTTTGTAATCCATAGAAGAAAGGGAAAAAAAAAAACTGAGAAAAAAGACCAGAGATCTGTTGAACAAGGCCAAGTAGATTGACTTTTCTCTAATGAAAAGTCTGAAAGAAAGAGAAAGGAGCAGAAAATATATGTGAAGAAAGGAGCAAAAACTTCCAAAATTATATGAAAAATGTCAATCCACAGGTCCAAGGAGCTCAAAAAAAGACAAGTAGGATGAATACAGAGATCCACACCAAGACCTATTATAGTCAGACTTCTGGAAGAAAAAGAGAAAATCCCAAAAATGTTAAGAGGAAAACAACTCAGCAACAAAATGGTTAATGGCTGATTTCTCATCAGAAATTATGGAGGCCAGCAATGGAATTAATTATTTAAAGTGTTAAGAAAACTGTCCAAAAAAGACTTTTATATCCAGCAAACTACTCATCAAAAATAAACAGAAAATAAAGACATTCATGGAGAAACAGAGAATTCATTGTTAGTAGACCTAACCTACAAGAAATAATAGGAGTAGTCCTTCAAGCTGAAAGAAAATGACAGTAGATGGCAATGAAAATGAAGGAAGGAAGGAAAAGTACCAGATATTGTAAATATGTGGGTAAATATAAAAGACTGCCTATATTTTTTTCTTTTTCTTTCTTTTTTCTTGTATTTCTCTTAATTTAAAAAAAATCATTAAAAAACAGATTGGTTAAAACAATAATTGTAAAGATGTATTGTTAGGTTTTTACATCTAACCCAACAGATGAAGTATATTTGACAATAATAACACAAAGAAGGGAGAAGGGAATGGAACTATAATGGAACAAAGTTGCTATAATTTATGAGATTTAAGTCAGTACTAACTTGAAGTAGATTGTGAAAACTTAAATATGCATATTATAATCTCTAGGGTGACCACTAGGGAAATAATTCAAAACAGCTTTAAAAAAATCAACAAAGGAATTTAAAAAGTGCACTAGCACAAAAGAAGGCAGTAAAACAGGAATATAGGACCCAAAAAAAGATATGAAAATGGAAAACAAAAAGCAACACATCAGACATAAATCCAACCACATCAATAATAACATTACATGTAAACTGACTATTCTAATCAAAAGACAGAGACTGTCAAACTGAAATAAAAAGCAAGATCAAACTATATTCAATCAACAAGAAACACACTTTAAACATAAATAGAAGTAAAGTAAACTGATGAAAAAGATACACTATGCAAACAGTAACAATAAAAGAGCTGGAATGGCTAAATTATTATCAGACAACATGACATCAGGCTATAAATATTGTGAACAAGAGGAGCATTTCACAATGATAAAAGAGTCAATAAAGCAGGGAGATATAAAAGTAAAAATATTTATGTATCTAACAAGAGAGCCCCAAAATATGTTAAGCAAAAACTGACAAAATAGAAAGGAGAAATAGACTTTTCAACAATTATAATTAGAATCGCAATACTCTTTTCTCACTAATTAATAGAACAACCAGACAGAAAAATCACTAAGGATAAGGAATATTTGAACAACATTACCAGCTAACTTAACCAAACTGACCTATATAGAATACCCCACCCAAAAGAGTGGAATGTACATTTTTTTAAGTGCACATGGCTCATTTTCCAGGATACCCATAGGCTAGGCCATAAAACAAGTCTCAATAAATTTTAAAAGACTGAAATAATACCAGATATCTTCTTCAACAGCAATGAAATTAAATTAGAAATCAATAATAGAAAGAACACACCCAAATATTTGGAAATTTAAAAATGTATTTCTAATTAACCTGTGTGACAATAAAATACAACATATCAAAATTTACAGGATAGGGACTTCCCTGGTGGCACAGTGGTTAAGAATTGCCTGTCAGTGCAGGGGACACGGGTTTGATCCCTTGTCCGGGAAGATCCCACATGCCACGGAGCAACTAAGCCTGTGCACCACAGCTACTGAGCCTGTGCTCTAGAGCCCAAGAGCCACAACTACTGAGCCCACGTGCCACAACTGCTGAAGCCCATGCTCCTAGAGCTCGTGCTCTGCAACAAGAGAAGGCACCGTAATGAGACACCCATGCAGTGCAACAAAGAGAAGCCCCTGCTCGCCACAACTAGAGAAAGCCTGCATGCAGCAACGAAGATCCAACACAGTCATAAATAAATAAATAAATAAATAGACAGACAGATAAATAAATAAATAAATATTTACAGGATACATCTAAAGCAGTGCTTAAAGGAAAATCTATACCTTTAAATGCTTATGTTAGAGAAAAAAGAACAAATTAATACAAAGTAAATAGAAGGAAAGAAATAATACAGGTCACAGTGGAAATCAATAAAATTTTAAAAAGAAATAATAGAGAAAATCAATACAGCAATAGTGTCTTATTTGAAAAGATCAACAATCTTTAGAACTTAGAAGTAGACTAAAAAGAAAAAAAATGGAGAAGACACAAATTACTAAAATTAGGAATGAAAGAGAAGACATCACTACAGACCCTATAAAACTTTTATGAATGGAGTGACAAATGGTAGCACTGAGATGCTCCATCTAAAGAAAACTCTAGAGGAATCATAATGTGCAGTACACACTGGCATTACATCCCAAGAGAGCAGCCCTCAACCAGTGACTAACAGGAAATGGTATATTAACATGTGTTTTACACTGACACTCAGAGTTTCCCCAGTGAGGTTAAGCTACAGTCACCTACAGTGGTAGCTGGCTTTATAATGCCGCCTTCATAAGCTGCCGTGCCTTCCTTCTTGCTTCCTCACTCCTCTATCAATGCTTCCTTTCACCTCTCCTACCAAAATAAACTGCATACTTATACTTAAATCTCTATCTCAGGATCTGCTTGTGATGGAACCCAAACCACGAATAATTCTAATGTTTATGGTGATTTACTAACTAAGGAGAGAATCTGAAAATCACTTGCATATACAGTTGACCCTTGAACAACATGGGGGTTAGGGGTGTCCACCCCTCACACAGTCGAAATCCGTGACTATAACTTTCAGTCAGCCCTCTATATCCCTGGTTCTGCAGACTTGGATTCAGCCAACTGCAGATAATGTCATACTATAGCACATATTATTGAAAAACATGCACATGTAAGTGGACCCTCACAGTTCAAACCCATGTTAATTAAGTCAACTGTAGTTGCCTTTCTTTTTTTTTTTTTTTTTTCGGTACGCGGGCCTCTCACTGTTGTGGCCCCTCCCGTTGCGGAGCACAGGCTCCAGGCACGCAGGCTCAGCGGCCATGGCTCAGGAGCCTAGCCACTCCGCGGCATGTGGGATCTCCCCGGAGCGGGGCACAAACCCATGTCGCCTGCATCAGTAGGCGGACTCTCAACCACTGAGCCACCAGGGAAGCCCGCCTTTCTTTTTAATTGGCCTCACTCATGAAACCATTTAGTGATTTAGTTTTCTTTTTTCCACCTACTTGTGTAGGTCTCTTCTAATAACCATTATTATCTATCATTGATCTTTCCTTTTCTTCAGAGCACTTATTAAAATTTATAACAGCATTATTTTTTATTTGTCTGCCTCAAAACTGTAAGCTCCAAAAAGGCTGAGATAATGTCTGTCTTATTCAGGTATGCACATAACTCCATATCGAGCACATCTTGGTTGAATAAATTAATAAATGAAGAAATGGGGTCCCAAAGAGGAAAAGCATTTAGGGTGGAGATTTCTAGTGCTCACCTCTATTCAGTCCCCTTCTCCTATCTGAAATCCAGAAGATTATAGTTCTCTACCCTCTTGCTGTTAGACAGGGCATATGTCCATTTCTGGCTAATGGTTTGTGAGGGGAAATGGCATGTATCCCTTCCAGGCCAGAGTGTTTAACTGCCAGTGAGACCCTTGAGTACTTTCTTCCCTGTTAAGGTGGCCACAAAGGCCATGTTTTCCAGATGGTGCCATTACAAGAGGGAAGAGCCCCTATTGGCCCAGGTACCCAGATCTGTTTGGAGCAGAGTAAACCCTCTGCTGACCCACTTTGGACACTCACTTTGTGAGTGATAAATAAACCTGTGCTGAGTCAAGCCACTGAGATTTAGAATTGTTTGTTATTGTAACACAACCTAGCCTATCTCAACTGACAAAGTATTCTTCTCAGTAGGGATCTGAAGAAAGGTGAGCAATGAAAAATGTTTCCAACTCTATACTCTATGATCCCCTCATTTGTTTTTGTTTGGTTGTTTGGTGTTTTACAATAGAACTCTACCTGGTATTTAACTGGAAAGCTAGTGAAGCCCCAAAATGTATTCAACGTATTAAATAAACTTTTTGAACTACATTATAAATGTACCATACATATACTGTAAACATGCCATAAATCTCTTCTGCCATGATGCATGTGGAGCCAACAGCTCTACAATAAGCCTTAAGGTATACGACCTGTAATATTGGCTCTGTCTCTAAGTGACAAAGTGGGCTTCACCAGTCACCTAATTTCCCCAGTCTCACTTTTCTCATATTCTGAAGATACCCTGGTTAAACTTGAAAGACACTATAGGTCACAGTTGTAAACTGGGAATAGTGCTTAAAATCTTTCAAGACTGGACTGGTTATTCCCTCCTCAGTAAGATAAGTGAGAGTTTCAAGGAAAAATATTTATATTCCAGATCCTCAGGAGCATAAGAAACTATGAGAACAGACAAATGGGCAAAAGCTCTTCTTAAAATTTAAATTAAAAGTATAAATATATGCATGCATGCAAGCATTTAAATGTAAAACAGCTACACCTATTGCTATACTTGCTAAGAAAAAGCAAGATACTTACCAAGATTTTCAAGAGACTTCCACTCCTTCTGGGATATGCATTCAACATTGAATTTCAAAGTTCCTGTGCAAACTTTCCTTGGAATGTAATCTTCAACCTAGAAGCACGTATAGTACATTCACTATGCAAAATATATTTATTGTAGAAAATGGCATCTGTTTACTTAAGTTGTAAGTGAATTAGACTCATCACCACATAAATCATGTAGCTCCTCTCTTAATTAGAAATACCTCCATCTCTGAGTTAAGTTACTCTCTTTGCAGGCTGCATAAAATAAGAGCATTTCCTTAAAGTCTAGTGTTAGGGGTTGAATTACGTCTCCCCAAGTTCACATGTTGAAGTCCTAACCCCCAGTACCTTGGAATTTAACTCTATTTGAAGGTAGAGTCTTTAAAGAGGCAAAATGAGGTTATTAGGATGGGTTCTAATCCAATGTGACTGTCATCTGTTTAAGAAGAGATTAGGACACAGATACACACAGGAAGATCATGTGAAGACACAAGGAGAAAATGCCATCCATAAGCCAAGGAGAGGTCTAGAGGAAATTAACACCTTGATCTCAGACAACCGGCTTCCAGAACAATGAGAAAATAAAATTCTGTTGTGTAAGCCACCCAGTCTGTGGTACTTTGTTATAGCAGCTGTAGCAAACTAATACATCTGGTTTCTCTGACATTCCTAAATATACTGTTATCTCAAAAGATGTCCCAGGATCCCCAAGATAACAACTGACATTAAAATGTTTTCTTTCTTATTTTGAATAATGTTTGCTGCCCACAAGGCAGGTCAGCACAATTCAACCCACATGCCCAGTTCTGGTCATCCTAGCTAAAGACAGACTAGCAGAATCAGTAGTTTCTGCTATGAAACATACCAATAAATTTACTGGCTCTATCTAAGGCCTACATCAGAACAGGGTGGGTGAGTATCCAGAAGTCTCTGTTTCACCTGTTCCCCAGGTTCACTCTGATGATCAAGGAGTCACTGTGTTAAATGACTGAATTAATCAAGAAACACTAGGCTGTGCAGTAACACCACCAAAACATCAAGAGCTTAACACAACAGAGGCTTATTTCTAACTCAAAGTTTGCTGCAGATCCAGGGGACTTCGAAGAAACTCCTCCATCCAGCAGCTCAGCAATTCAGATTCTTGATGCCTTCACTATCCTCTAGCTGCAACATTTAACACTTGCAGCCACCCTGGTAGACACAACAGAGAAAAAATATGCTGGAGGGTCTCACGCTGGCAATTAAATGTGTCAACCTAGAAAACCCAGTTCTGATGTCCAGTTAGCCCATTGGAAAAACACACAATCTAGGCGCTTCCTATGGTTTTGAAAAACAAAGTCCAAAATCTCAACATGACCTTAATGTGCTCATCAAAGCCCTGTGTTAACTGGACCTGCCTACCTTCCCAGCCTCATCTCCTACCTCTGTTCCCCACATCCTAAGCATACCAGTTACACTGGGTTTTCCTCCTCCTTGAACACACCATGTTCACTCTGGGCCTTCACTATTCCGGCCCCTCTGCCTGGACTCTTGCTTGATCTCTTCTCATAGCTAATTACTATTCAGCATTTGAATCTCAGCCTAAGTATCCCTTTTGACTCACCCCAGTCAAGGTCATGTTTGTCTTTGTTTTATGGTCTCATAGCACTCAATTTCTCTGTTGCAGCATTTCTCACACTTCTAATTGTTCAACTATTATTTATAAGCATTTGTTTAATGTTTTCCTTCCCTAATAAAGTATGTTTAAGGATCATGTCTATCTTTTATTTTGAGAACATAGCACAGTTCCTGGCTCACAATAGATGCTCAATAAATATTGATTCACTGTATTCATTTCCTAAGCTGCTATAAAAAATTACCACAAACTTAGTTTCTTAGAGCAGCATGAATTTATTGTCTTACAGTTCTGAAGGTCAGAAGGGTGACATGGGTCTCACTGGGCAAAAATTCAGGGGGAGGGAGGGTTGCATTCCTTCCAGATGCTCTAGAGGAGAGCATGTTCCTTGCCTTTTCCAACTTCTAACAGCCTCCCACCTTCCTTGGCTCATGGCCCTGTTTCAGCAATGGCATTACTGTGACCTCTGCTTTTATCATCACATAGCCTTTTCTGACTCTGACTCTCCTACCTCCCCCTTTTCCTTATAACAAGCCTTGTGACTATATTGGGCCCTCTTGGATGGATAATGCAGGATAATCTCCCCTATGTCAAAGACCCTAACTTAATCACATCTGCAAAGTTCCTATTGCCACATAAGGTAACAAATTCTCAGGTTTTAGGGATTAGGACGTGGCCATCTTTGGAGGCGGGGGAGAGCATTATTCTTCCTACCATGCTGACTGGCTCTTCTTTACCTCATCTCTCACAGAGATGGGTATTACCAGAATAAGACTTGTAAACTTTTGTTCCCCATCTAAGGAGGCAGTTCAGTTCTCTGAAAAAGCCTGCCTAGAAGGCATTCCTCATCATCTGGAGCGTACCGATTCTCGAAAAAAAAAAAATCTTAACAGGGCCTCTACCCATTTTCCTTTCAATTCCTGTTGCACCACTAACCTTCCTACAGATGAGAAAGTGAAAATAGTGAAAAGGGTAAAATGTCCTCTCTTTGACCCACAACAAGTTAGAAGGAGCCAGAAATAAAACCTCTCAGTTTGTACCCCAGCGAATGCTTACCATTATACACACGGGTACAGACGAGGTCCCCACTCCATGATATTATAGGTCTCTCAGCAGACCTGCTATATGGAAGCCACAGTTCCCACATTCCAATGCCTCACTGCACCAGGTAGAGAACTAAAATATGTGAAGAAGCTATGTTTGAGACTATAGGGAGTGGTGATTATTATATTGAGCTGAAGAGTTCTGCATGCCTAAAGACTTTCAGATTCAAAATTGATATATATCACTATATATATATATGCTGGCCAAAGAAAACAAGCCTGAAACTTAGATCAGCACTCCCACTCATCACACATGGGTTGCCACTCCCAAGGTAAACAAAATAATTTCAGATACCAATAAGTTTTGTAAGGATAATAAAACAAGCTTATGGGATGGCAAATACCTAATTATGGAGAGGGATGCTTTAGCTCTCAGGGAAGGCAGCCCACTCCAGAGCAGCACACCTCTGCACCTCTACCAAGAATTTCCAGTGCAGAACTCACATCTCAGAAAAGGCATCTTCTCTGACCTGTGGTTACAAAATGAAGCAATCTAAGTTTCTACTTTGATGAGGAGGGCTTTTAGAATAAACAGAAAGACTGTCTTTTCTTTGGAAAACCTTACAAACTAAAAAGAGTTGAAAGAGTCAGGCTTCAGTAAGTCTGCGCAGAATCTGATAAGAGACAATCGTCTTAACAGAAAATTACCCTTTCATTTTTCATAATGTATGACAGAAACCACATATTATAGACAGTTTGATCATTTGACACTTCTGAGGTTTGTCTGGGACCTGACTTTGCTCCTTGTGAGCAACTTAACTCTAGCTGTGTGTTGCTTTTCTTTTTTTAACATTACACTCCTTCCAATAGAAGTGAGTTTACATCCTGTCTCGCAGTTTTTTCCATGATCTAAGCTATATGACTTTAATGTTTTGCACCTACCCTCAGTGAGATGCTTCACATGTCTGGTCAAAACTGCTTTTTGAATGAGTTCTTTTTAGCTTTGGGGTCTGGCAATAAAAGTATAATTTGTTGTTGTGTTCTCTGTATATAAGAGAGAGACAAGCTCCATCAAGAAATGACATGAGCTTTTACGTATAAGTGTAAATGTAGGTATAGGTATAGGTGTAAGTGGAAGTGTAAGTATAAATTACAAGTTCAAGCTAAACCACAGTCTGGTAGCACATGGGGTCTTAGGTGTGATGGCAGGGCAGGGTTTCTGTACGGGCAACTCGCATTTATACCTGATTGATAAGACAGGTAGGAGACCTTTCAAACCTTTATTTCTCTTTTGGTTCCTAACTGCTCTCTTCAGAGGAAAAGTAGGGAGATAAGAAATACTGATTAGCCAAGTTAATTGATCTAGGGAAAATCTGGGGGAGAAAATATTTTGCAAAGAAAGGGAATCAGTGGAATTTGAGCACTCAATGATCCATGATGAGGCTACTAAAGTTTTAGCTGTGTATGTGTTTTAACAGTTTAGGTCACAGGCCTTAGAGATGATCTTGTTCAGGGAGAGAAAATACATTTTTTCTCAGTTTCGGCCACCTGGCAGTAGCTGTTTAGAAGGCTGGGAACAAGCTCACAAGAGAAAGGGCCTTGAACAAGTAGTTATCTCTGTTATAGGTATAGGAGGAAGGGTTGACAGTATGCCTACCTGGTATTTGCCTCCCTGATCCAGTCCAATACCCTCATTTCACTAAAAAATGAGAGCCAAGAGAGTTTAAATGACTTGTCCAAGTCTTCACAGCTACTTAGAAGCAGCTCTTGGACTCTTAGGTGTGCTAACTCCAAACCATATTCCTTCCATCACACCATTCCTCCTAGCACCTGACCCCTATAAATGAGACTCACACTATAGATAAGGTGAGGCTATAACATGACTATGGTAGGCCGAATAACGGCCCCCCAAAAGATGGGCATGTCCTAATCCCTAGAATCTGTGAATATGTTACTTAACAGGTGATTAAGTTAAGGAACTTGAAATGAGAAGATTACCCTGGATTATCCAGGTGGGCTCAACATAATCACAAGGGTCTTTATAAAAAGGAGGTAGATGGCTGTGTGATGATCGAAGCCAAGGTTGGAGTGATGTGTGGCCATGAGCCAAAGAATGTAGGCAGCTTCTTGAAGCTATAAAAAGACAAGGATATACATTCTCCCCTAGAGCTTCCAGAAGAAACACAAGCCTGCTAACACCTTGATTTTAGCCCAAACTGATTTTAGACTTATGCCCGTAAGATAATAAAGTTGTTTTAAGCCACTAAATTTGTGGTAATTTGTTACAGCAGCAATAGGAAACTAATACAATGATCTTTTTATATTGGTTTGGGCAACAATTCAATTCAATTCTACAAGGGCTTATTTGCAGTGTATCAGATCCCACACAAACCCCACACCTATAGTATTATAGAGAACTACAGGCAGTGCATTTACTTAAAAGCTCATGTCCTTTCTTTTTCACTTGGAAACACTGGTTTCCCAGCAGCGCTTTCCTCTTCCTAATACACAGTTATTAGTTAATATTATACTGGGCTACATATAACCAAAGAGAGGGAGAGAAAGGGGGAGAGAGAGAAAGAGAGAGAGGGCACAAAATAACACTGCTTTAACAAGATGGAGGTTTACTTCTCTCTCGTAGAAAAAGAAATCCAGAGGTAGGCAGTCCAGAACTGGTATGGTGGCTTTATCAAGTAAGGCATTTGGGTTCATTTTGCCATCCTCAGCATGTGGCTTCCACTTTTTGGTCCAAAATGGCTGCTCAAGCTCCTGTTATCACATCCCTATGCAAGCCAAAAGGAAAAAGGGTGGGCAAAGAAGGGTATCTCTTCTCCCTGGCAAGGATAGTGCCCCCAAGTGGCATACAATATTTACACTTAAATTTCATTAGGCCAGAACTTAGTTGCAAGGAAACTGGGAAATATAGTCTTTAACCAGGCATATTGACAACACCTCCCCCCAAAATAAAACTGGGTGTTCTGTTACTAAAGATGACAGAAACAATTATTCACGTGATTGGCAACTGGAAAACACAGCCACATTACCAAGCAGTGTGGTAGATGCCAGGAGCACTCTGGAGGTACTGTGTAGGACATGCATTCCTTATTTCCCTAGGCAAAGACATCCTGTAGGTGAGTACCTATTGGAGCATCACTTTATTATTATTTTCATAATTTTTTTAACCTGTACTTATATACAAGCCACTAATGTCACAGAGTGTCTGATTTGAGATGCCATTTGTTTATTCCTTTCACGGTTGCAAGCTTATAACTGTGCTTGACTCATCAGCTGATGGCAAATTGTATTGATATAAAGTCCATTTTAACTCCAAACTTTACTACAAATTTCTACTACAAACAATACTTTGGAGACATATTTTTTTGTGTATATGATTTACCTGCAACTCACCAGGCTCACAGAATTCACATCTGAGGACTCCCACTGGTCCTCCTTTTTTGAGCACCCTTTCTGATCCTCCCCAGGCCCCCCCCCCTACACCAGCCAATTTGCCTGATGACACACAGTACATCTTTCAAAATCTGCTAAACTACCACATGATTGGCCACCAGAATGGTTGAAATGAAAAGACAAAAAATATCAAGTGTTTGCAAGGAAGTAGAGCAACCAAAACTCTCATCTACTGTTGGGAGTATAAATTAGTACAACTACTTTGGAAAACTGTTTGAAGGATCTACTAAGGTTGACTATATTGATAAATAATTAATATTCATCATGGGATATTATACAACAAGGAGACTGAATGATCCTCACCTATACCCCAAAATACAGATGAATCTCACAGATATAATATTCGGTTAAAGAAACCAGACACACAAAAGAGCACATGTATGATTCCTGTTACTTAAAGCACTAGTTGTAGGCATAAATACTCTAAGCTGTTTGAAGTCAAATAGGTGTTAATTTGAGGGGTTAGTGGCTAGGAGGGAAAATGAGGGATGTTTCTGGGATACTGGATTACATGGTGTGTTCAATTTGCCAAAACTCATTAAGCTGTACATTTATATACATGTACACTATGTATATATTATATTTCAATGAATTTTTAAAAATAAACCCAATTAAAGCAACACCTCTGGTTTCCTAACCACTCCCCAGGATAAAATTGATCATTGCCTTTTTGGTATTTAATTTTCTCTTTTTTAGTCTCTGTAAGCCACCTGTAACAATGTAGTATATGTCTGTCTCCTCTTCTAAACTGTGAACTCCTTAAAGACTACGGCATTTCTAACTCATCTGATTGCCCAGAGCCTAGTATGTAATAATAAGTGGCTCCAAAATGTTTGTTGAGTTAAATTAATTTCTTCTTTTACAATTAGTTAGTGCCTGATCATTTGGACCAAAATTTTTTTGAATTTAATTTTATTTATTTTTTTATACAGTAGGTTCTTATTAGTCATCCATCTTATACACATCAGTGTATACATGTCAATCCCAATCTCCCAATTCATCACAACACCCCCCCAACCCCCCGCTGCTTTCCCCCCTTGGTGTCCATACGTTTGTTCTCTACATCTGTGTCTCAACTTCTGCTCTGCAAACTGGTTCATCTGTACCATTTTCTAGGTTCCAAATATATGTGTTAGTATACGATATTTGTTTTTCTCTTTCTGACTTACTTCACTCTGTATGACAGTCTCTAGATCCATCCACGTCTCTACAAATGACCCAGTTTCATTCCTTTTTTGGCTGAGTAATATTCCATTGTATATATGTACCACATCTTCTTTATCCATTCGTCTCTCAACGGGCATTTAGGTTGCTTCCATGACCTGGCTATTGTAAATAGTGCTGCAATGAACATTGGGGTGCATGTGTCTTTTTGAATTATGGTTTTCTCTGGGTATGTGCCCAGTAGTGGGACTGCTGGCTCATATAGTAGTTCTATTTTTAGTTTTTTAAGGAACCTCCATACTGTCCTCCATAGTAGCTGTATCAATTTTACATTCCCACCAACGGTGCAAGAGGGATCCCTTTTCTCCACACCCTCTCCAGCTTTTGTTGCCTGTAGATTTTCTGATGATGCCCATTCTAACTGGTGTGAGGTGATACCTCATTGTAGTTTTGATTTGCATTTCTCTAATAATCAGTGATGTTGAGCAGCTTTTCATGTGCTTCTTGGCCATCTGTATGTCTTCTTTGGAGAAATGTCTATTTAGGTCTTCTGTCCATTTTTGGATTGGGTTGTTTGTTCTTTTAATATTGAGCTGCATGAGCTGTTTATATATATTGGAGATTAATCCTTTGTCCGTTGATTCATTTGCAAATATTTTCTCCCATTTTGATGGTTGTCTTTTCGTCTTGTTTATGGTTTCCTTTGCTGTGCAAAAGCTTTGAAGTTTCATTAGGTCCCATTTGTTTATTATTTTTTTATTTCCATTACTCTAGGAGGTGGATCAAAAAAGATCTTGCTGTGATTTATGTCAAAGAGTGTTCTTCCTATGTTTTCCTCTGAGAGTTTTATAGTGCCCGGTCTTATATTTAGGTCTCTCATCCACTTTGAGTTTATTTTTGTGTATGGTGTTAGGGAGTGTTTTAATTTCATTCTTTTACATGTAGCTGTACAATTTTCCCCACAACACTTATTGAAGAGACTGTCTTTTCTCCATTGCATATCCTTGCCTCCTTTGTCATAGATTAGTTGACCATAGGTGCGTGGGTTTATCTCTGGGCTTTCTATCTTGTTCCATTCATCTATGTTTCTGTTTTTGTGCCAGTACCATATTGTCTTGATTACTGTAGCTTTATAGTATAGTCTGAAGTCAGGGAGTCTGATTCCTCCAGCTCTGTTTTTTTCCCTCAAGACTGCTTTGGCTGTTCGGGGTCTTTTGTGTCTCTATACAAATTTTAAGATTTTTTGTTCTAGTTCTGTAAAAAATGCCATTGGCAATTTGATTGGGATTGCATTGAATCTGTAGAGTGCTTTGGGTGGTATAGTCATTTTCACAATATTGATTCTTCCAATCCAAGAAGATGGTATATCTCACCATCTGTTGGTATCATCTTTAATTTCTTTCATCAGTGTCTTATAGGTTTCTGCATACAGGTCTTTTGTGTCCCTAGGTAGGTTTATTCCTAGGTATTTTATTCTTTTTGTTGCAATGGTAAATGGGAGTGTTTCCTTAATTTCTCTTTCAGATTTTTCATCATTAGCGTATATGAATGCAACAACTGTCTGTGCATTAATTTTGTATCCTGCAACATTACCAAATTCATTGATTAGCTCTAGTAGTTTTCTGGTGGCATCTTTAGGATTCTCTATGTATAGTATCATGTCATCTGCAAACAGTGACAGCTTTACTTCTTCCTTTCCAATTTGTATTCCTTTTATTTCTTTTTCTTCTCTGATTGCCATGGCTAGGAATTCCAAAGCTACATTGAATAACAGTGGTGAGAGTGGACATCCTTGTCTTGTTCCTGATCTTAGAGGAAATGCTTTCGGTTTTTCACCATTGAGAATGATGTTTGCTGTGGGTTGGTCATATATGGCCTTTATTATGCTGAGGTAGTTTCCCACTATGCCCACTTTCTGGAGAGTTTTTATCATAAATGGGTGTTGAATTTTGTAAAAAGCTTTTTTTGCATCTATCGAGATGATCATATGGTCTTTATTCTTCAGTTTGTTAATATGGTGTATCACATTGATTGATTTGCGTATATTGAAGAACCCTTGCATCCCTGGGATAAATCCCACTTGGTCATGGTGTATGATCCTTTTAATGTGTTGTTGGATTCTGTTTGCTAGTATTTTGTTGAGGATTTTTGCATCTATATTCATCAGTGATATTGGTCTGTAATTTTTTTTTGTAGTATCTTTTTCTGGTTTTGGTATCAGGGTGATGGTGGCCTCACAGAATGAGTTTGGGAGTGTTCCTCTCTCCACAATTTTTTGGAAGAGTTTGAGAAGGATGGGTGTTAGCTCTTCTCTAAATGTTTGATAGAATTCACCTGTGAAGCCATCTGGTCCGGGCCTTTTGTTTGTTGGAAGATTTTTAATCACAGTTTCCATTGCATTATTTGTGATTGGTCTGTTCATATTTTCTATTTCTTCCTGGTTCAGTCTTGGAAGGTTATACCTTTCTAAGAATTTGTCCATTTCTTCCAGGTTGTCCATTATATAGGCATAGAGTTGCATGTAGTAGTCTCTTAGGATGCTTTGTATTTCTGCGGTGTCTGTCGTAACTTCTCCTTTTTCATTTCTAATTTTATTGATTTGAGTCCTCTCCCTCTTTTTCTTGATGAGTCTGGCTAATGGTTTATCAATTTTGCTTATCTTCTCAAAGAACCAGTTTTTAGTTTTATTCATCTTTGCTGTTGTTTTCTTTGTTTCTATTTCATTTATTTCTGCTCTGATCTTTATGATTTCGTTCCTTCTGCTAACTTTGGGTTTTGTTTGTTCTTCTTTCTCTAGCTCCTTTAGGTGTAAGGTTCGATTGTTTATTTGAGATTTTTCTTGTTCCTTGAGGTAGGCTTGTATTGCTATAAACTTCCCCCTTAGAACTGCTTTTGCTGCATCCCATAGGTTTCGGATTGTCGTGTTTTCATTGTCATTTGTCTCTAGGTATTTTTTGATTTCCTCTTTGATTTCTTCAGTGATCGCTTGGTTATTTAGTAATGTATTGTTTAGCCTCCACGTGTTTGTGTTTTTTATGGTTTTTTCCCTGTAATTCATTTCTAATCTCATAGCATTGTGGCCAGAAAAGATGCTTGATGTGATTTCAATGTTCTTAAATTTACCGAGGCTTGATTTATGACCCAAGATGTGATCTATCCTGGAGAATGTTCCATGCGCACTTGGGAAGAAAGTGTAATCTGCTGTTTTTGGATGGAATGTCCTATAAATATCAATTACATCTATCTGATCTACTGTGTCATTTAAAGCTTCTGTTTCCTTATTAATTTTCTGTTTGGATGATCTGTCCATTGGTGTAAGTGAGGTGTTAAAGTCCCCCATTATTATTGTGTCACTGTCAATTTCCTCTTTTATAGCTGTTAGCAGTTGTCTTATGTATTGAGGTGCTCTTATGTTGGGTGCATATATATTTATAATTGTTATATCTTCTTGGATTGATCCCTTGTTCATTATGTAGTGTCCTTCTTTGTCTCTTGTAACATTCTTTATTTTAATGTCTATTTTATCTGATATGAGTATTGCTACTCCAGCTTCCTTTTGATTTCCATTTGCATGGAGTATCTTTTTCCATCCCTTCACTTTCAGTCTGTATGTATCCCTAGGTCTGAAGTCGGTCTCTTGTAGACAGCATATATATGGGTCTTGTTTATGTATCCATTCAGCAAGCCTGTGCCTTTTGGTTGGAGCATTTAATCCATTCATGTTTAAGGTAATTATCGATATGTATGTTCATATGACCATTCTCTTAATCGTTTTGACTTTCTTTTTGTAGCTCCTTTTCCTCTCTTGTGTTTCCCACTTAGAGAAGTTCCTTTAGCATTTGTTGTAGAACTGGTTTGGTGGTGCTGAATTCTCTTAGCTTTTGCTTGTCTGTAAAGCTTTTGATTTCTCCATCGAATCTGAATGAGATCCTTGCCGGGTAGAGTAATCTTGGTTGTAGGTTTTTCTCTTTCATCACTTTAAGTATATCATGCCACTCCCTTCTGGCTTGTAGAATTTCTGCTGAGAAATCAGCTGTTAACCTTATGGGAGTTCCCTTGTATGTTATTTGTCGTTTTTCCCTTGCTGCTTTCAATAATTTTTCTTTGTCTTTAATTTTTGCCAACTTGATTACTATGTGTCTCGGTGTGTTTCTCCTTGGGTTTATCCTGTATGGGACTTGCTGCGCTTCCTGGACTTGGGTGGCTATTTCCTTTCCCATGTTAGGGAAGTTTCAACTGTAATCTCTTCAAATATTTTCTCGGGTCCTTTCTCTCTCTCTTCTCCTTCTGGGACCCCTATAATGTGAAATTTGTTGCGTTTAATGTTGTCCCAGTGGTCTCTTAGGCTGTCTTCATTTCTTTTCATTCTTTTTTCTTTATTCTGTTCCGCAGCAGTGAATTCCACCATTCTGTCTTCTAGGTCACTTATCCATTCTTCTGCCTCAGATATTTTGCTATTGATTCCTTCTAGTGTATTTTTCATTTCAGTTATTGTATCATTCATCTCTGTTTGTTCTTTAATTCTTATAGGTGTTTGTTCTTTAATTCTTATAGGTGTTTGTTCTTTAATTCTTATAGGTCTTTGTTAAACATTTCTTGCATCTTCTCGATCTTTGCCTCCATTCTTTTTCCAAGGTCCTGGATCATCTTCACTATCATTATTCTGAATTGTTTTTCTGGAAGGTTGCCTATCTCCACTTCATTTAGTTGTTTTTCTGTGGTTTTATCTTGTTCCTTCATCTGGTACATAGCCCTCTGCCTTTTCATCTTGTCTATCTTTCTATGAATGTGGTTTTTGTTCCACAGGCTGCAGGACTGTAGTTCTTCTTGCTTCTGCTGTCTGCCCTCTCAATATTGGGCATCATTCATAAGGTCCCTTGTACCATGCCTCCATCCCTGCTGTGCCTTGGTCTCTCCTCTGGTAGGATGAGAAGATCAGAACCTTCAAGTGCTGCAATCCTGTGTTCCAGGACCTGTAAAATGTCTACTAGTGTTGGAGGGTCTCCTGCAGAGGTGGGGGGTGGCTGTGTCTCACTCTGAGGACAAGGACACTGGCAGCAGAAGTTCTGGGAAGTACTTCTTGGCATGAGCCTTCCTGGAGTCTCAACAAATATTTATTTATTAGGCACTCTGTTAGGTGTTTGGGATAAAAAGACTTAAAACACAGAACCTGCTCTCAAGAAGTCCACAGTCTAGTGGAATGGATGCAAACACAAATGCCATTCAGAGTCTAGGAGTTATTTTTCCTTTAAGGAAAATTCAAGGACTTTCTTTTTCTCTGTTGCCAGAACAACAACAACAACAACAACAAATCACTGTATCTGCTCTCATCCAACCATCCAATGGCATTCCTCTTTCTCTCCTTACTCTTTTCACATTAGTGTAGTGCACTACTCTGGGCTCATTTTACTTCATGTTTTCTTCTTATGCTGCATTTCTAACCATCCTCAATCCCATACTTTCATTAACCACTAGACTTCAAGGACAGGTTTACCAAGGCCATGGTAATGTTTCCAACCTTTCCACTTCAGGGAACACAGAGAAAATTATGCTATTTGTAACATACACTTAAATGAGAGAAATTACTTGAAGCCAGAGGTGAGCAGCCCAGGTGCTCCTGATGCTCCAGGTCCTATCAGGTCAACATCTTGGCATTCTTATAACTCATTCTCTGCACACCATTATCCATAGCACACTGGATGGGAAGCTTATTGATCTAAGGACATTGGTCAGACCATTAACCACAGGGTCAGTGATTCACTTATACCATGCACCCTGGCTATGATGATAACACAGGTAGCAGCCATACTACCAGCCACCAACCTTGGCCTCTCCCTAGTCTGACTAGCCTGGCTGATAACACAGATTCAGTTCTGATTCCACCCTATGAAAGATCTATATGTCTATCTCCTTTGTTTGGAGGCTTTTTAAAAAATTACCTATTGACAGGTAAAGACCCATAAGGCCATGAAATAGACACCTTCTCTCTAAAGTCTTTCCTGGTTTCTCATTTCAAAGCCTGTGCCCTATCATATGAGGGTTGTCAAGATCAAATCTGCTCCTCAGAAGTTGTTCGCCTGACAAGTCGCTGCTAACTCTGGCAGAAAAGGCTTTCAAGTGCTTAAAACTTAAACATTTCCTCCCACTATATGTGGGCTGCAATGGCTCAATACAGTGATAAAATACAACAATTTTGAATATCAAAGATTCCCTTCAAAAAGAATATGGTTACTTCTACCTACCATGTTTGATCTATATTTACGAAAGAGAGGTAGAAATCCTGAGCCCAGCAGTGAAGGTCCAACTAGCCTGTTTCTTTGGTTTTTATTGCTGGATTCCTAAAGATGGATAGCAGATCTAGCTATGGTACTGCAGGTGACAGAAACAGGAAGACATCCAAAGAACTAGGAAAGAATTTAAACAAGAAGACTGACGCATGGCTTGTAGAAAAGAAACTTCAGAGCAGGACTCACTGGGCAGGCCACAAACCCACTTGTGAGAAATTAGGGGGTGAGGGGGAAGTAATACCACAAAAATTATTAAAGTCATCACATGAACAAGAACAAGGCTGCAAGGAAAACTGAGAGACGACACATGCCAACACTTGACATTGCTGATAGGACAAAGGAAGCTTTTCACACAGGTTGCTGTGATGGTCAATGGACAAAGAAGACAAATGGGCTAGCCAGGATGACTGCAGGACAACAATCCTGGAAATATAAGGAGATGCAGGAAATTATGTGTATTAGAATTCATCTCAGGGATTACTGAATAACTGATAACTTATTTCTTGCAAAGGAGGAAATGGGAGGTGAAATCCCCTCAAAAGTATGCTTGAATAAAACTAGTGTTAAACTGTTAAGATAGGTGGGTCTGGTCAACTGCAGTTTTTGATATGCTGAGTGGATCTGCAAATTTGGGCCAGAACAGAATTGCTCAGGACAGTAGAGAAGAAGCAGAGTTCTGCTGCATGAGCCCTGCCTCTCTACCCTTGCCCACACATCACTGAGCCTCCCCTTGCCTGAGTAAGACTAAAGGCTTAAGGAATTCTGAGGCACCACATTCCCAGCCTGTTGAAAACAATCACATATCGCAGTCTGGTCCTATTCACAGGAAGAGTTTGTAACCATGTGGAAGCCAACCACTCTGGAAGGACAATTTGATAATAAATAACAGAAATATTCAAGTCCATAGCCTTTAATCCAGAAATCTAACTTCTAGAAATCTGACTCCAGAAACAAGCACAAATGTGTATAAAGATCCTTGTATTTTAGTGCAGCATTGTTTATAATAATAAAAATAACCTTATTGTCCATATATAGGGGATTAATTATGTTAGATCCATATTTTATACCTAAGAAGAATGAAGTAGATACATATGTACTGATATGGAAAGATGTTCATACCACATTGTTCAGAGAAATGAAATATATGAAAAAGCACATAGTTTATCATCTCCTTTTTGTTCACATTTTAAAATTTTTAAGTAGATTTATAAATACATATATCCTGGGGTGTGTATATAAATGTATACACACACATATATATTTGTATACACATACATAAGTATACATATTATTTGCATATACATACATAGAAAAACCATGAAAAGATCTCACATTAAACAATGAATGGTGATTACCTCTAGGGGAATGGAATGGGGGGAAATGACTTTTATTTATTTATCCTTGTTATATTACCTCTGTATTATCGGAATTTTTTAAACTGTGAGTTACTTTTGTAATTTTAAAAACCAGTAAAGACACTTTTTAAGGAAGTTAAAATGATATTACTTTTATGTTGGTATCAATCAGGATTGTACCAAAATTAGACTAATTATATCACCATAAAGTATGATAAAAGAGTATAAGACATTCTTTCCTCTCTCCTACCCTACAACATCTCTAGAACTTATTCATTTTATACATAGAAGTTTGTACCTTTTGACCACCTTCACCCATTTTACCCACCCCCCACCCCATATCTGGGAACCACCAATCTGTTCTCTGTATCTATGAGTTTGAGGGGTGTTGGGGGGGGGGGTTGGTTTTTTATTCCACATATAAGTGAGACCATACAATATTTGTCTTTCTCTGATTTACTTCACTTAGAATAATGCCCTCAAGGTCCATCCATGTTGTCACAAATGGCAAGACTTCCTTCCTTGTTATGGCTGAGTAATATTCCATTATATATATTTGTTTGTTTATTTATTGAAGAGACTATCCTTTCACCATTGTATGTTCTTGGCTCCTTTGTCATAAATTAATTGACATGTATGTCTGGCTTTATTTCTGGGCTTTCTATTTGCTCCAGTGATCTTTGTGTCTGTATGCCAATACCATACTGTTTGGATTACCATAGCTTTGTAATATAGTTTGAAATTAGGAAGCTTGTTGTCTCCTGCTTTGTTCTTCTTTCTCAAGCTTGCTTTGGCTATCTGGGGTCTTTTGTGGTTCCATACAAATTTTAGGGTTGTTAATTCTATTTCTGTGGGAAATGCTATTGGAATTTTTATAGGGATTGAATTTAATCTATAGGTTGCTTTGAGTATTGTGGATATTTTAACGATATTAATTCTTCTAATCCATGCGCGTGAAATATCTTTCCATTTATTTGTGTTTTTTTATTTCTTTCATCAATGCCTTATATTTTCCAAAGTACAGATCTTTCACCTTGGTTAATCTATTCCTAAGTTTTTTAATCTTTTTGAGGCAATTGTAAATGGAATTGCTTTCTTAATTTCTCTTTCTGATAGTTCATTTTTACTGAATAGAAATGCAACAGATTTTTGTATATTGATTTTGTATCCTACAATTTTACTGAATTTATTATTAGTTCTAATAGTTTTTTGGTGAAGTCTTTAGGGTTTTCTATATATAACATCATGTCATTTGCAAATATTGACAGTTTTACTTCTTCCTTTCTGATTTCTGATGACTTTTTTTCTTTTTCTTGCCTAATTGCCATTGCTAGGACTACCAATACTATGTTGAATAAAAGTCGTAAGAGTGAGCATCCTTGTCTTGTTTGCCTTGTTTCTGGTTTTAAAGGAACTGTGGACTTGTCATATATGGCTTTATTATCTTGAGGTATGTTCCCTCTATACCCACATTGTTGAGAGTTTTATCATAACTGGGTGTTGATTTTGTCAAATGCTTTTTCTGCATCTATTGAGATGATCATATTTTTCCCTTTATTTTGTTAATGTTGTTTATCATATAGATTGATTCACAGTTGTTGAGTTATCCTTGCATCCCTGAAATAAATTCCATTTGATCATGGTATATGATCCTTTTAATGTATTGTTGAATTTTATTTGCTAAATATTTTATTGAGGATTTTGAATCTATGTTCATCAGAGATACTGAGCTGTGACTTTCTCTTCTGGTGGTATTCTTGTCTGGTTTTGGTAACAGGGTAATCCTGGATGAGTTTGAAAGTATTCCATCCTCTTCAACTTTTCAGAAGAGTTTGAGGAGAATTGATATTAATTCTTGTTTAAATGTTTGGTAGAATTCACCACTGAAGGCATCTAGTCCTGGTCTTGTCTTTGTTGAGAGGTTTGTGATTACTGAGTCAATTTCCTACTCATTATTAGTCTGTTCAAATTTTCTATTTCTTCATGGTTTGGTCTTGGAAGATTTTATGTTTCTAGGAATTCACCCATTTATTCTAGGTTGTCTAATTTACTAGCAAATAATTGTTCATAGTAGTCTCTTATAATTTTTGTATTTCTGTGGTATCTGTTGTAACATCTCCTCTTTCATTTCTGATTTTATTTATTTGAGTCCTCTCTGTTCCTTGGTGAAGGTTTGTATATTTTGTTTGCTTACCTAAAGGCTTTCTCAGCTAAAGGTTTGTATACTTTATCTTTTCAAACAAACAAACAAAAAAACACCCCAGCTCTTCATTTCATTGTTCTTTTCTACTCTTTATTTCATTTATTTCTGCTTTGATCTTTGCAATTTCCTTCCTTCTACCAACTTTGGCCTTCATTTGTTTTCCTTTTCTAGCTCCTTGAGGTGTAAAATTTCGTCCTTTATTTGAAACCATTCTTATTTCTTAATGTAGGCATTTATCACTCTGAATTTCCCTTTAGAATTGGCTTTGCTGCATTCCATAATTTTTGGTATGTTGTATTTCCATTTTCATTTTCTCAAGGTACTTTATTTCTCTTTTGATTTTTTCTTTGACTCATTGGTTGCTCAGTAGTAGGTTGTTTAATCTCTACATATTTGTGAATTTTCCAGTTTTCTTCTTGTAATTGTTTTCTGGTTTCATACCACTGTGGTCAGAAAAGATACTTGATATGATTCTATCACCTTAAATTTATTAAAGCTTGTTTTTTAGCTTAACATATGATCTATCCTGGAAAACATTCCATGTATGCTTAAGAAGAATGTGTATTCAGTTCCTTTTGGACAGAATGTTTTGTATGTTTGTTAAGTCTATCCTTTCTAATATGTCATTTAAGATCAATGTTCCTTTACTGATTTTCTGTCTATAGTAATCAAAACAGTATGGTACTGGCATAAAAGCAAACACACTGATCAGTGGAACAGAGCAGAGACCCCAGCTATAAACTGATCCATATATAGCCAAGAACCAAGAATATACAATGGGGGAAGGATAGTCTCTTCAAGAAATGTATTACTCAAATAAACAAAAACTCTTTGGTAACTTCTATCATTTTAAAAAATTAAAGGAGTCCTCAGACTAAAAAGTTTGGGAATTACTGATATACAGAGAGAGATTAGTCTCTCTCCCTTACCTATTTATTCTCAAAGGTACCCAGTTTCCCTCACCAGAGGCAACCCCTCTTGCCAGTTTTCTATGTATTACATGCATATGTAAGTAAATGCATCACATATTTTTTCTTTTTATAAATGGTAGTATATTACACACACTGCCTGAAAATTTTGGAATAAGAAAAAGTAGTTACCATCATTTCATCACACTTTCCAACTCTTCCTTCTCCATGTTCTTGGAAACACACTGTGTGCTTTCTCTTCCAGAAATTACTGAGGCATTCAAGGGCACACATTTCTCTTTGGATGCCCATCTGCCAATGACAGGGTGAGAAAAATCTATATCATGTCTGTGACTATAAGAAAATTTCCATTTTTAATATTTTTTAACATCACCTTATCTTTGAGCTAATAATATAGTTCTAAATAATTAGAGCACTAACTCATTTTCTCCTCTTTAGGGGTGTAATAAATGATCCTATGCCAAAATAACCAGAATGTAACCCAAAGAGATGTATGGAATCTAGCCAAAGAAAATATCCTTCTTTAACTGTCTCTGGTACATTCTTGATTATTTCTGAATTTCTAACTTAAATATTCTGGATTCTCTCTTTAGTTGCATATAGTCTGCAATTTAACCCTTCTGTTGAGGTTTTTTATTGAAATATAGTTGATTTACAATGTTGTGTTAATTTCTGCTGTATAGAAAAGTGATTCACTTATACAAATATACACACCCTTTTTTATATTCTTTTCCATTATGGTTCATCACAGGATATTGAATATAGTTCCCTGTGCTATTACAAGGGAACTCCCATAAGGGTATCAGCTGATTTCTCTCCATTGAGTTTCTATTATCAATTACTCTATATTTTCCAAAACTTCTGTTTAATTCTTTTTTCAAATACCTAATCTCTTCTGTTTGTAAGGTTTTATTTCCTTTTATATTTTTATTCTTTCATTGATTTATTTACTCACTTGCACATATTTATTTTAAAATTCGAATAATTCCAATATCTGAAGTTTCTGGGAATTAACTGTGATTTGTTTTGCAGGGCCTGGATTGAGGATATGTCCTTCCAGACAGATTTTGCACTTGCTTCTACTAGGTGTCAAGGATTCACTTTTTTGGTAATTTATTGGTTTGGTTGTTACTAGAGTATGTGGACAATATAAATTTGAACTCCTAAACCATGTGAGAATAGTCCTGTAGTTACCATTTATCGTGAAACACTTTTTTTCAGTCAGTGCCCAGACAAAAGAAGTTATTTTTCAGTCCCTGTTCACTGTGGTTGCCACTGTAGGTCTCTGCTTCACGCACAAAGATCTAAATGTCAGCTCCAGTAGACATAAGGCCTTGTCTCCTGTCCTTGTGAGGCCATTAAAACCCAATCACATTGGTTATTAAGACCTACAAACCCTTCCAAGTTTTTATTTTACTCTCGAGTTTTGGCCATGGGAATTTCCCCTCCTTTCTTGTAAATTCTTGTAAATATGCATTGAAAAGAATGCCTGTTGTACTTTGTCCAGCATTTCTAGATGTTTTGCATTGGAAAAGGTACCAGATACTCTAGTCCACTATATTGCCAGAAACAGAAGTCTTCATCGTTCTTTATTGCTCAAGTTTAGGTCACCTAAAGACAAAACCAAATTTATCCTCCAAATTATTTCTCTTCTAAAATCTAAATCACCATACTTCCCCAACTTTGTAAGACAGTGGAAAGGCAGAATCCATTGTCAATGTTATTATTATCGACCTAATTTCCACATTCTTCTTTTATGAAAAACTGTAAATTATAGAACTGGTCGTGTTTTCCTCTTGCTTTGACTACTAAAGAGTACACAACCACAGCAAATATTAAAAATCTAGGGCTTCCCTGGTGGCGCAGTGGTTGAGAATCTGCCTGCTAATGCAGGGGACAAGGGTTCGAGCCCTGGTCTGGGAAGATCCCACATGCCATGGAGCAACTAAGCCCGTGTGCCACAACTACTGAGCCTGTGCTCTAGAGCCTGCGAGCCACAACTACTGAGCCCACGTGCCACAACTACTGAAGCCTGAGCGCCTAGAGCCCGTGCTCTGCAAATAGAGACGCCACCGCAATGAGAAGCCCGTTCGCCGCAACTAGAGAAAGCCCGCACACAGCAACGAAGACCCAACGCAGGCACAAAAAAAAAAAAAATCTATATTCAACATTTCTATTCTCAGCCTTCCAGGCAGTCTTGCCATCAGAGGATTCTTGCTCTGGCCTTCCCCTGTGCAGCACCTGGTCTCACAGGGCTCTTTTTCTCCCTCCCTGTTTATAATCGACAGCCTCAGCTTCAAATCAATCCTCTCTCTCTCTCCCTCTCTTACTCACTCCTTCCCTCCCCTCCTCCCTCCCTCCAGTGCACTCCAGATTAGGTCTCTCTCTGGTTCCTTTCCAAATGAACATATAAAAATTCATCTAGATGTCTGACGTATCTAAGGCTTCCCCACTGGCATAGTCCATCTTCCTTAGAAAGCAAAATAAATAAATAAATAAATAAAAATGCTCAACTCTACAGTCCCAGAATTGCTTCCCATACTCTTAAATCTCTTAGGGTGCTTTAGACCAAGATTAAATCTACGGTGACCTTGTTCCTTCTTGAACTTGAAGGAGTTCATCTCTACTTGAAGGGAGTAGTTCATCTCCCTCCCTTCCCACCACCCCAGAGAGCCACAATTTATCTCCCTCTCCCTACAATTCAGATAGCTTCTCCTCCTCGGTCTACCTCAGTCTAACCCACTCCATCCTGGTGACCCAGCTGGAATGTCTAAACCAACCCCTAAATGAAGTGAGGATGATTATCAATTACCATGAAATATATATAGTAATCAGTGGCCTGATGCTCCAAGATGCCTAACTCTGACTTATAGACCATGGAGCTTCCAAGGATAAAATTAAGAGTTTTGAGTGACTTTTATTACAAAAATAGAAATAAAAAGAAGAACTTTACAAATACTTTATATAAAACAGAATGCTCAAGTATCAAGACCTTTAAATTTCATGACTGCCCAAATGGGCCTCTAGCCATTTACCTGAAAAATACTCCCAAATCTTTGGGGAATGTTGGCCACAAATTCTCAGCTAACGCTAATTCCTTATGACCTGTAATACCACTCTACAATATACCAGTCTGAGCAGGGGCTTATGGGAGTCAGGTGATAAATGGAGTTCTAACCCAATGGCAACTTATAGTATTCCCCAGGGAGTTCACATATCCTGTAACTGTTTCTTCAGTTTAAGAGAATAAAATAGCAGAATTCCCTCATTGGCCCTGCCCTATAGAATAAGAGCTATCATTATAGGAAGAACCCTAAGAACACCTTGGGGCAGCAATTCCTCCCAAGCCAAACAATAGAAACAAGAGCAGCACCTCAGTCAAAATTAACTTGCATGAGAAATAATGCCTATTGTCTCCCCATTTTACTCTCCCATGTTAGCCAATGCCAGAGACCAAGGGGACCTAGAGAATAAGAATGGATTTCCATAACCATAACCCACTACTGCTGATATTATATACATGACTTCCTTAATAGACAAGATTCATAAAGCCCCTGAAATTCTGTATACCCCTGTTGATTTGGTTACGAGGTTTTTTCCCTTTGTTCCTGTCTATACTGACAGATCCTAGAGGACAGGATACAGGGTGTAACAAACATCTTAAATGCTTTACTAAGATGTCACGGTAAGAGGAATAGGTAATGAACCCTGAGCAACTAGCATGCCTAAGCACTGCTTAGTATTAAAATAAATGATTAATCCAGCACATATATAAACACAGTGAAGTGGAAAAAGAGCCAGTCTTGGAGTCAGAAGGCCTGGTCTCTTGTATCAGCTCTGTGGCTAATCTGTTTACCCGGAGGATCTCAATTTCCTCATCTGTCAAATGAGGATTCATATCTCATAGGATTGTCTTAATTAATAAATATTTTACATGAAAACACTTCCAGGAGGAGATCAAGAGGGTGGAGTAGGAGGATGTTGAGCTTACATCCCTTGATGAATACATCAAAAATACATCTACAACTCTCACTGAAAATAAACTGGAGACTGGCAGAAAGGCTCTTCTACAGCCAAGACTGTAAAGAAAGATCCACACTGAGTTGGGTAGGAAGGGGAGAGAAGTGATCAGATCAGAGCTCCACACCCCTACCAAGGGACACAGAAGGAGAGGATATCATGGGCTCCTGCCGGGGTGTGAGGACTTTGAGTCACATTTTGGACACCCCAGCCCTGGGGTCTGATACTGGGAAGATGAGTCACCTTAGCTGGTTTGAAAACCAGTGGGACTTACTAGAGGGCTATAAGAAACAGGACTCTACTCATGAAGAATGTGCTCACATACATGCTTACTCCCAGGAACAAGGCAGAAGAAGCAGACTGAAACTGCTCTGGGGCACTGGGTGGTTTCCAGTACTCACCCCAGTGCACGCCCCTTCCTTCACTGGGCATCTGCTCCAGCCCCTCTTGCTCCAGTACAACTCCCCAGTAGGGCAAAGGCTGCTGTTGCCAAGGAGAGTGTGCACCTGGGAGAGATAAAGCCAGTGTGGACCCAGCATTGCATCTGAACCGGGCAAGGGCAGCTAGTGCTGGTGCTTGCAGAGGCAACAGGTCAGAAGATGTCTGGAGCTCTGACCGGCATGCTGGGGCCATCCCAGTGCACGTCCTGACCTACAATGGAAACCCATTTCAGCCCCTCTTGCCCCAGCGCTGCTCCCTACAGGGGTGAAGGTGCCATTGCTGCAAGGAGGGAGAGTAAACACACAGAGGGAATAGAACCAGCTTGGAGCTGACCCTCAGGGCTTCTGCTCCAGCACCTTGGGACCTGCTCCCGACACCTGATAGGGTAGTGATGGCCACTGAGCAGAGGAGAAGCGCCAGCCAATGCTTGGCTCTGGCTCAAGCCCCTCCATCTCCAGCTCCACCTCCCACCAAGGTGATAGCTGCCAGCACACCCTGAGGGGACATGTGACGCATGCTCACTTCAGACCCATTTCTTCCACCAAAGCCACTGGGCACACACAAACTGCATAGGGACACATCCACACAAGGATACCACTTCAAGACTGGGATAGGTAACTGTTTCACCTAATTCATAGAGATAGAGAAAGTTAAACAAAATGAGAAGACAGAAGAATTTGTTTCCAACAAAAGAACAAGAAAAAACCCTGAGAAAACAGCTAATGAAAGAGAGAGAAATTATTTACCATGTAAAGAGTTAAAAGCATTAGTAATAAGAAAGCTAACTGAACTTGGGGGAAAAATAGATGAACACAGTGAGAATTTTAACAAGGAACTAGAAAATTTTTAAAAAAAGAACCAGTCAAAGCTGAAGAATATAATAACTGAAATGAAAAACACACTAGAAGGAATTAACAGTAGACTAGGTGATACAGAAGAATGCATAAGTGATATGGAATTCAGAATAATGGAAATCACTCAATTGGAACAGCAAAAAGAAAAACAAACTTTAAAAAATGAAGACAGTTTAAGGGATCTCTGGGACAACATCAAGCATACTAGCATTTGCATTACTGGGGTCCCAGAAGGAGAAGAGAAAGAGAAAGAGTAGAAAATTATTTGATTAAATTATGGCCAAAAACTTCCCAGAGCTGAAGAAACAGATTTCCAGGTACAGGAAGCACAGAGAATCCCAAATTAAATGAAACCAAACAGCCTCACACCAAGACATACAATTAAAATGTCAAAAGTTAAAGTGAGAATATTAAAGGCAGCAGAGAAAAATAGTCACATACAAGGGAAGCCCCATAAGGTTATCAGATATATTTTTTCCACAGAAACTTTGCAGGCCAGCAGAGAGTGGCATCATATATTAAAAGTGCTAAAAGGGAAAAACCTATAATCTAGGATACTCTACCCAACAAGGATATCATTCAGAATTGGAGAGATAAAGAACTTCTCAGACAAGCAAAACTAGAAGAGTTCACCAATACCAAGCAACAATACAAGAAGTGTTAAGGGTCTTCTCTAAGTGGAAAACAAAAGGCTACAAAAAGAAGTAAGAATATATAGGAAGGGGAAAAAAATCCCACTAGTAAAGACAAATATATAGTAAAGGCAGTACCATCAACCATTTAAAAAAAGCTAGTACAAAGATTAAAAGGCAAAAATAGTAAAATCAAAATAACTACCATAAACAGTTAAGGGATAGACATGAAGATGTAAACTATGACATCAAAAACACAAAATGTGGGGGCAGAGTCAAGATGGTGGACTAGGAAGACATGGAGTTCATGTCTCCTCACAACTAGGGCACCCACCATGCACTGGTGGGGGACCACAGACATCTAAGGGGATGGGAGGAACCCCCAGGTGACTGGGTAGGATGTGGGGGGGAGGGAGGCAGGAAGGAGAAGTGGAGGCGGGATGGGACCAGCATCCCTGAGCAGCGGCTGGGAGAGGGGAGGGTTTCCCATGCTCTGAGGGGCCCACCCACAGTGAGGGGATCAACAAACACAGGCAGAGACCCTTGGGAGATCAGGGGATCAGAAGGGAATGTGGCCAGCATTTCCTCTGCTGCCTTGGGCCCTGGGGAGCCTGCTGAGGTCCCAGGTCTAATCCTTCACCTTCCGAGGCTCCCTCCAGCTGTGCTGAGCCTAGGTCCTGCCCCCACACCTCCACCCAGGGCCTTACCTCCAAACTCTGCACTCTGAGGCCCCCTCCAGCCGTGCTCCCTTTACTGGATGTGTGGGTCCTGAGCTTAGGCCCCACCCCCATTCTAACTCCATCTGCCTAAACCCCACCCCACCTAAGCTCCATCCCCCACAGCCAAGGCATTTTCTAGCCCTTTTTTCTTTTTGAGGTTGTGGTTCTGTTTTACCTTTTTGTTGTTGTTTCATTTATATTTTAAATTTTTCTAATTTTATTCTTTATTCTTTGTTATTGTTCTGCTCCTTTTGACTTGCCCCCACCCTTTTTTTTTCTATTGTGGTTCTGTTTTACCTAGTTCTTGTTGTTTCAATTATATTTTTATTTTTTCTAATATATTTTTATGTTTCCAATTTCCTTTTATTTTTTATTCTTTGTTATTGTACTGCTCCTTTTTTTTTCTTTTCATTTGTTGTGTGGGATCTTGGTTCCCAGGCCAGGGGTCAGGCCTCAGCTCCTGCGGTAGGAGTCCAAACTGCTGGACTAACAGAGAACCACAGACCCCAGGGAATATTAATCAGAGTGAGGTCTCCCAGAGGTCCTCATCTCAGCACCAAGACCTGGCTCTACCCAACTGCCTGCAAACTCCAGTGCTGGATGCCTCAAGCAAAACAATCAGTGAGACAGGAACACAGCCCTACCCATCAAAAAAAAAATTAGATGACAAAAAAATATGTTTCAGATGAAGGAACAAGGTAAAAACTTACAAGACCAAATAAATGAAGAGGAAATAGGCAACCTACCTGAAAAAGAATTCAGAGTAATGACAGTAAAGATGATCCAAAATCTCGGAAAGAGAATAGAGGCACAGATCGAGAAAATACAAGAAATGTTTAACAAAGACCTAGAAGAACTAAAGAACCAACAAACAGTGATGAACAACACAATAACTGAAATGAAAAATTTGCTAGAAGGAATCAATAGCAGAATAACTGGGGCAAAGAGCGAATGAGCTGGAAGATAGAATGGTGGAAATAACTGCCGAGGAGCAGAATAAAGAGAAAAAGAATGAAAAGAATTGAGGACAGTCTAAGAAACCCCTGGGACAACATTAAACACACAAACATTCAAATTACAGGAGTCCCAGAAAAAGAGAAAGCGATAGGGTCTGAGAAAATATCTGAAGAGATTATAGTCGAAAACTTCCTTAACATGGGAAATAGTCACCCAGGTCCAGGAAGTGCAGAGAGCCCCATACAGGATAAACCCTAGGAAAAACACACCAAGACACATACTAATCATACTAACAAAAATTAAATTCAAACAAAAAATATTGAAAGCGGCAAGGGAAAAGCAACAAAAAAGATACAACAGAATCCCCATAAGGTTATCAGCTGATTTTTCAGCAGAAACTCTGCAGGTCAGAAGGGAGTGGCAGGATATATTTAATGTGATGAAAGGGAAAAACCTACAACCAAGAATATTCTACCCAGCAAGGCTCTCATTCAGATTTGATGAAGAAATCAAAAGTTTTACAGATAAGCAAAAGCTAAGAGAATTCAGCACCACAAAACAGCTTTACAACAAATGCTAAAGGAACTTCTCTAGGTGGGAAACACAAGAGAAGAAAATGACCCACAAAAACAAATCCAAAACAATTAAGAAAATGGAAACAGGAGCATACATATCGATAATCACCTTGAATGTAAATGGATTAAATGCTCCAACCAAAAGACACAGACTGGCTGAATAGACATGAAAACAAGACCCATACATATGCTGTCTGCAAGATACCCACTTCAGACCTAGGGACACATACAGACTGAAAGTGAGTGGATGGAAAAAGATATTCTATGCAAATGGAAATTACAAGAAAGCTGGAGTAGCAATACTCATATCAGATAAAATAGACGTTAAAATAAAGTCTGTTATTATAAGAGATAAGGAAGGACACTACATAATGATCAAGGGATAAATCCAAGAAGAAGACATATCAATTATAAATACTTATGCACCTAATATAGAAGCACCTCAATACATAAGGCAAATGTTAACAGCCATGAAAGGGGAAATTGACAGTAACACGATAAAAGTGGGGACATTAACATCCCACTTACACCAATGGACAGGTCATCCAGACAGAAAATAAGGAAACAAAGCTTTAAATGACACAGTATACCAGAAAGCTTTAATTGATATTTATAGGACATTCCACCCGAAAGTGGAAAAATACACTTTCTTCTCAAGTGCACATGGAACACTGTCCAGGATAGATCACATCGTGGGTCACAAATCAAGCCTCAGAAAATTTAAGAAAACTGAAATAATATCAGCATCTTTCCAACCACAACACTATGAGATTAGGAATCAATTACAGGAAAAAAAAACTGTAAAAAACACAAATACATGGAGGCTAAACAGTGCACTGTTAAATAACCAAGAGATCACTGAAGAAATCAAAGAGGAAATAAAAAAATGCCTAGCACAAATGACAATGGAAACACAATGACCCAAAACCTATGGGACACAGCAAAAACAGTTCTGAGAGAAGTTTATAACAATTCAATCTCACCTCAAGAAACAAGAAAAATCTCAAATAAACAATCTAACCTCATACCTAAAGCAACTAGAAAAAGAAGAACAAAGAAAACCCAAAGTTAGTAGAAGGAAAGAAATCATAAAACTCAGAGCAGAAATAAATGAAATAGATATGAAAAAAACCATAGCAAAAATCAATGAAACTAAAACCTAGTTCTTTGAGAAGATAAACAAAATTGATAAACCTTTAGCCAGACTCATCAAGAAAAAAAGGGAGAGGACTCAAATCAATAACATTAGAAATGAAAAAGGAGAAATTACAACTGACACCGCAGAAATACAAAGGGTCATAAGAAACTGCTACAAGCAACTGTACGAAATAAAATGGACAACCTGGAAGAAATGGACAAATTCTCGGAAAGATACAACTTTCCAAGACTGATCCAGGAAGAATTAGAAAATATAAACAACCAATCACAAGAAATGAAATTGAAAGGGTTATTAAAAATCTTCCAACAAGCAAAAGTCCAGGACTAGATGGCTTCACAGGTATATTCGATCAAACATTTAGAGAAGAGATAACACTTATCCTTCTCAAACTCGCAAAAATTTGCAGAAGGAGGAATACTCCCAAACTCGTTATACAAGGCTAATATCAACATGATACTAAAACCAGACACAGATATCACAAAAAAAGAAAGCTACAGACCAATATCACTGATGAACATAGATGCAAAAATCCTGAACAAAATCCTAGCAAACAGAATTCAACAACATATTAAAAGGATCATACACCATGATCAAGTGGGATTTATCCCTGGGATGCAAGGATTCTTCAATATATGCAAATCAATCAATGTGATACATCATATTAGCAAATTAAAGAATAAAACCCATATGATCATTTCGATAGATGCAGAAAAAGCTTTTGACAAAATTCAACACCAATTAATGATAAAAAACTTTCCAGAAAGTGGGCATAGAGGGAACCTACCTCAACATAATAAAGGACATATATGACAAACCTACAGCAAACATCATTCTCAATGGTGAAAAACTGAAAGCATTCCCTCTAAGATCAGGAAAAAGACAAGGATGTCCACTCTCACCATTATTCAACATAGTTTTGGAAGTCCTAGTCATGGCAATCAGAGAAGAAAAAGAAAGAAAAAATATAAATTGGAAAAGAAGAAGTAAAACTGTCACTGTTTGCAGATAACATGATACTATACACAGAAAATCCTAAAGATGCTACCAGAAAACTACTAGAACTAATTAATGAATTTGGCAAGGTTGCAGGATACAAAATTAATGCACAGAAATCTCTTGCATTCCTATACTCTAACAATGAAAGATCAGAAAGAGAAATTAAGGAAACAATCCCATTCACAATTGCAACAAAAAGAATAAAATATCTAAGAATAAACCTACCTAAGGAGGCAAAAGACCTGTACTCAGAAAACTATAAGACACTGATGAAACAAATCAAAGCTGACACAAACAGATGGAGAGGTATACCATGTTCCTGACTGGAAGAATCAATATTGTGAAAATGACTATACTACCCAAAGCAATCTACAGGTTCAATGCAATCCCGATCAAATTACCAATGGCACTTTTCACAGAATTAAAACAAAAAAATTTTACAATTTCGGTGGAAACACAAAAGACCCCAAATAGCCAAATCAATCTTGAGAAAGAAAACTGGAGCTGGAGGAATCAGGCTCCCTGTCTTCAGACTATACTACAATGCTACAGTAATCAAGACAGTATGGTACTGGCACAAAAACAGAAATATAGATCAATGGTACAGGATAGAAAGTCCAGACATAAACCCATGCACCTATGATCACCTAATCTACGACAAAGGAGGCAAGAATATACAGTGGAGAAAAGACAGTCTCTTCAATAAGTGGTGCTGGGAAAACTGGACAGCTACATGTAAAAGAATGAAATTAGAACACTCCCTAACACCATACACAAAAACAAACTCAAAGTGGATTAAAGAACTAAATGTAAGACAGGACACTATAAAACTCTTAGAGGAAACATAGGAAAAACACTCTGACATAAATCACAGCAAGATCTTTTTTGACCCACCTCCTAGAGTACTGGAAATAAAAACAAAAATAAGCAAATGGGACCTAAGTAAACTTAAAAACTTTTGCACAACAAAGGAAACTATAAACAAGACGAAAAGACAACTCTCAGAATGGGAGAAAATCTTTGCAAACCAAGCAACAGACAAAGGATTAATCTCCAATATATACAAGCAGCTCATGCAGCTCAATATCAAAGAAACAAATAACCAAATAACCCAATCCAAAAATGGGCAGAAGACCTAAACAGACATTTCTCCAAAGAAGATATACAGATTGCCAACAAACATATGAACGGATGCTCAACATCACTAATCATTAGAGAAATGCAAATCAAAACTACAATGAGGTATCACTTCACACTGATCAGAATGGCCATCCTCAAAAAAATCTACAAACAGTAAATTCTGGAGAGGGTGTGGAGAAAAGGGAACCCTCTTGCACTGTTGGTGGGAATGTAAATTGATACAGCCACTGTGGAGAATAGTATGGATGTTCCTTAGAATACTAAAAATAGAACTACCACATGACCCAGCAATCCCACTACTGGGAATATATCCTGAGAAAACTATAATTCAAAAAGTCACATGTCCCTGGTCCAGGAAGATCCCACATGCTGGGGAGCAACTAAGCCCATGCGCCGCAACTACTGAGCCTGTGCTCTAGAGCCCATGAGCCACAACTACTGAGCCCACATGCTGCAACTACTAAAGCCCTTGTGCCTAGAGCCTGTGCTCTACAAGAGAAGCCACAGTAATGAGAAGCCTGTGCACCACAAAGAAGAGTAGCCCCCACTAGCCACAACTAGGGAAAGCCCGTGTGCAGCAACAAAGACCCAACACACTCAGAAATAAAAATAAATAAATGAATAAATTTATTTTTTAGGGCTTCCCTGGTGGCGCAGTGGTTGAGAGTATGTCTGCCGATGCAGGAGACACTGGTTTGTGCCCCGGTCTGGGAGGATCCCACATGCCGTGGAGCAGCTGGGCCCATGAGCCATGGCCACTGAGCCTGCATGTCCGGAGCCTGTGCTCTGCAACGGGAGAGGTCACAACAGTGAGAGGCCCGCGTATCACAAAAAAAAAAAAAAAAAAATTATTTTTAAAAAAAAGTCACATGTACCCCAATGTTCATTGCAGCACTATTTATAATAGCCAGGACATGGAAGCAACCTAAATGTCCATTGACAGATGAATGGATAAAGAAGATGTAGTACATGCTTACAATGGAATATTACTCAGCCATAAAAAGGAATGAAACTGGGTTGTTTGTAGTGTTGTGAATGGACCTAGAGTCTGTCATACAGAGTGAAGTAAGTCAGAAAAACAAATATCGTATATAAATGCATGTATGTGGAATCTAGAAAAATGGTACAGATGAACATATTTGCAGGGCATGAGTAGAAACACAGAGGTAGAGAATGGATGTGTGAACACAGGTGGGGAAGAGGAAGGTGGGATGAATTGGGAGACTAGGTTTGATCTAAATACATTACCATGTGTAAAATAGATAGCTAGTGGGAACCTGCTGTATAGCACAGGGAGTTCAGCTTGGTGCTCTTTGATGAGCTAGATGGGTGGAATAGGGGGGAGGTCCAAGAGGGAGGGGATATATGTATACATATAGCTGATTCACTTCATTGTACAGCAGAAACTAACCCAACATTGTAAAGCAATTATAGTCCAATAAAAAAATAAAATAAAATAAAAACAACAACAACAAAACCCCACAAAATGTGGTGGAGAGGTGTAAAAATGTAGATCTTTTATAAAGTGTTTGAACTTAAATGACTATCAGTTTAAAACAAGTAGACATAGTTATAGGTCTTCATACATGAACCCCATGATAACCACAAATCAAAAACCTACAATAGATACACAAAAACTAGAGAGAAAGGAAAACAAGCAAACCAATAAGGAAAATCATCAAACCACAAGGGAAGGAACTATAAAAGGAAGAAAAAAACAGAGAAGAACTACAAAAGAACTAGAAAACAAGTAACAACGTGGCAATAAGTACACACCTATCAATGATCACTTTAAATGTCAATGGACTAAATGCTTCAATCAAAAGACATAGGTGAATGATTGAATAAAAACAGACCCATCAATATGCTGCCTACAAGAAAACCACTTCGGAGCTAAAAGACACACAGAAACTGAAAGTGAGTGGATGGAAAAAAGATATTTCCTGCAAATGGAAATGGAAAGGAAACTGTGGTAGCAATACTCATATCAAAAAGTAGTCATTAAACAATGTCTATAACCAAAGACAAAGAAGGGTATTATATAATGATAAAGGGATCAATACAAGAAGAGAATATAACATTCATTAACATATGTGAACCTAAAATAGGAGCACCTAAATATATGAAGCAAGTATTAACAGACAAAAAAGGAAGAAATTGACAGTAACACAATAATAGTAGGAGACTTTAACAACCCACTTACATGAATGGACTAATCATCCAGACAGAAAGTCAATAAGGAAACAGTGGTCTTAAATGACACATTAGACCAGTTGGGACTTAACAGATATCTACAGGAAATTCCATTTTAAAAAAAGCAGAATATGCATTCTTTTCAAGTGCACATGGAATGTTTTCCAGAATAGGTCACATGCTGATCACAAAACAAGTCTCAACAAACTTAAGAGGATAGAAATTTTATCAAGCATTTTTCCAACCACAACAGTACGAAACTAGAAATCAATTACACAAACAAAAATGGGAAAAGCAGAAACACATGGAGACTAAACAATATGCTACTATAAAACCAATGAGGCAATGAAGAAATCAAAGAATAAATCAGAATATATCTCTAGACAACTGAAAATGGAAATGCAACTTTCCAAAATATATGGGATGCAGAAAAAGCAGTTTTAAGAGGCATGGCGATACAGGCCTACCTCAAGAAACAAGAAAAAAATCTGAAACAATCTAACCTATCACCTAAAAGAATTAGTAAAAGAAGAACAAACAAAGCCCAGTCAGCATAAGGAAGGATATAAAAAAGATCAAGAAGGAAATAAAATAGAGACAGAATAGAAAAGATCAATGAAACCAAGAGCTAAATTTTTGAAAAGATAAACAAAATTGATAAGCATTTAGTCAGGCTCATTAAGAAAAATAAAAAGACAGAAGACCCAAGTAAACAAATTAAGAAGTGAGAGAGGAGAAATTACAAATGATATGACAGATACAAAAAAATCATAACAGCATATTATGAACAGTATGCCAACGAATATGCCAACGAATTGGACAACTTAGAAGAACTGGATAAATTTCTAGAAACATATACTCTTCCAATACTGAATCAGGAATAAACAGATAATCTGAACAGACAAATCACTAATAGTGAAATTAAATTACTAATTAAAAACTCCCAGCAAATAGAAGTCCAGGACCAGATGGCTTCACAGGGGAATTCTACCACACATGCAAAGAAGAGCTATCCTTCTCAAACTATTCCAAAAAATTGAAGACAAGGAACCACTCCCAAGTCATTCTATGAGGCCACCATTACCCTGACACCAAAAGTAGAAAAGGACACTACCAAAAAAAAAAAATTACAGGCCAATATCTCTGGTAAATATAGATGCAAAAATTCTTAATGAAATATTAGCGAACTGAATTCAACAATATATAAAAAGGATCATACACCATGATCAAGTGGGATTTATTCCAGGGATGCAAGTATAGTTCAATACCCCCAAATCAATCAATATGATATACCATATTAATAAATGAAAGGATTAAAAATCACGTGATCATTTCAATAGATGCAGAAAAAGCATTTGACAAAATTCAACATCCATTCATGATAAAAACTCTCACCAGAGAATACCCTGGAAGTCCAGCGGTTAGGACTCTGCTCTTTCACTGCCAGAGTTATGGGTTCAATCCCTGGTTGGGGAACTAAGATCCCACAAGCTGTGCAGCACAGCTAAAAAAAAAAGTTTCACTAAAGTGGGTATAAAGGGAACATATCTTATAATAATAAAGGCCCTTTATGATAAACCCACAGCTAACATCATACTCCATGGTAAAAAGCAGAAAGCTTTTCCTCTAAAATCAGGAACAAAATAAGAATGTCCACTCTCACTACTTGTATTTAACACAGTACTGGAAGTCCTAGCCAGAGAAATCAGACAAGTTAAAGAATAAAGGGCATCCAAACTGGAAGGGAAGAAGTAAAACTGTCACTATTTGCAGATGACATGATACTATTTATAGAAAAACCTAAAGTCTCCACCAAAAAACTATTAGAACTAATAAATGAATTCAATAAAGTTACAGGATAAAAGATTAATACACAGAAATCTGTTGCTTTTCTATACACTAATAGTAAACTATCAGAAAGAGAAAGCAAGAAAACAATTGTATTTAAAATTGTATCAAAAAGAAAATACTTAGGAATAAAATTCAGCAAGGAGTTGAAAGACATTTACTCTGAAAACTATAAAACACTGATGAAGGAAATTGAAGATGATACAAAGAACTGGAAAGATATCCTGTGTTCATGGATTAGAAGAAATAATATTGTTAAAATGTCCATACTACCCAAAGCAATCTACAGACTGAATGCAATCCCTATCAAAATACCCATGACATGTTTCATAGAACTGAAACAAATAATCTTAAAATTTATATGGAACCACGTAAGACTCCCAATTAGCCAAAGCAACCTTGAGAAAAAAGAGCAAAGCTGGAGGTATCATGCTTCCTGACTTCAGACTATACTACAAATCTATAGTACCCAAAACAGTATGGTACTGGCACAAAAACAGACACATAGATCAATGGAACAATAAAAAGCCCAGAAATTAACTCACACTCTTATGATCAATTAATCTATGACAAAGGAGGCAAAAATATACAATGTGGAAAAGACAGTCTCTTCAATAAGTTTTGCTGAGAATACTGACAGTTCATGTAAAAGAATGAAATTAGAACATCTTCTCACTCAATATACAAAAATAAAGTCAAAATGAATTAAAGACCTAACTGAAGACTGGAGTCCATAAAAGTCCTAAAACAAAACACAGGCAAACACTCTTTGACATAAATCATAGCAATATTTTCTTGGATCTTTCTCCTCAGGCAAAGGAAACAGAAGCAAAAATAAACAAATGGGAGCTAATTAAACTTAAAAGCTTTCACACAGCAAAGGAAACCACTGACAAAACAAAAAGACAATGAATGACAGAAAATATTTGCAAAGGATATGACTGATAAGGGGTTAATATCCAAAATATATAAACAGCACATACAACTCAATATCAAAAAAAGCAAACAACTCAATTAAGAGATGGACAGAAGAACTGAATAGACATTTTTCCAAAGAAGACATACAGGTGACCAACGGAAAATGAAAAGATGCTCAACATCGCTAATCATCAGAGAAATGCAAATCAAAACCACAATGAGATATCATCTCACTCTTGTTAGAATGGCTATCATCAAAAAGACCACAAATAACAAACACTGGTGTGAATGTGGAGAAAAGGCAACCTTTGTACACTGTTGGTGGGAATGTAAATTGGTGCAGCCACTACGGAAAACGGTATGGAGGTTCTTCAAAAAATTAAAAATTGAACTACCATATGATCCAGCAATTCCATTCCTGGGTATATATCCTAAAAAAATGAAAATGATAATTCAAAAAGATACATGTACCCCAATGTTCATAGTATCAGTATTTAAAATAGCCAAGATATGGAGGCAATCTAAGTGATCATCAACAGATGAATTGATAAAGAAGATGTGGTGTATACATACAGTCACACACACACACAATGGAATATTATTCAGCCACAAAGAATGAAATTTTGTCATTTGCATCAACATGGATAGACCTAGAGAATATTATGCTTAGTGAAAAAAGTCAGAAAGACAAATACTGTATGTTATCACTTATATGTAGAATTAAAAAATAAAACAAACAAATGAATATAAGAAACTGACTCACAGATATGTAGAACAAACTAGTGGTTACCAGTGGGGAGAGGGAAATGGGGAGGGGCAAGATAGGGGTAGGGATTAAAGAGGTACAAACTACTAGGTATAAAACAAATAAGATACAAGGATGTGATTACAGCACAGGGAATATAGCCAATATTTTATAATAACTTTAAGTGGACTATAATCTATAAAAATATTGAATCACTATGTTGTACACCTGAAACTAATATATTATTGTAAGTCAACTCTACTTCTTTTTTTTTTTTTTTTTTGGCACGCGGGCCTCTCACTGTTGTGGCCTCTCCTATTGCGGAGCATAGGCTCCAGACGCGCAGGCTCAGCAGCCATGGCTCACGGGCCCAGCTGCTCCACGGCATGTGGGATCTTCCCGGACCGGGGCACGAACCCGTGTCCCCTGCATCAATCAACTCTACTTCAATAAAAAAAGAAAGAAAAAATTTCCAAACTTAAATAAATGTTAATAAACACAGGACTATTGTTGCACAACCAAACTAAGTTTTACCACGGTCAACTGGAAGAGAAAAACCTACAAAGGAAAAAGAAAAAACTACTTGTAAACCCCATCTCCACCCTCCAAGAAACTGTCTGCATTATAGTACTTTTTTAAGATTAGAAGTAATAGTTTTAAATTATAGTACATTGCTTGACATTCACCAACTGGTAATTATTATTTGTGTCATTATTAGCTTAAGTCCCAAAAGCCTATTCATTCATTCATTGTCACTCATTGAACATATATTTATTGAGAGGTGATACTGAAATTAAACAGAAAAAATCTTTCTCAAGAAACTTATCCTTAGGAAAAAAAAAAAAAGGAGGCAAAAAATCAGACTTTCCTCAGATTGGACAAGCAATATAAGAAAGCCCATCCATAACTGCTAAATCAGGCAGTTTGGATGGAAAATAGTTTGGGCAATAATAGAAGAAAAAGCCTTATATTTAGTTTAATATTTAAAAATTATAACCATACCATCCACAATTCTTAACTATAAATAAACATTTCACAAAACCACTTATGATCACCATTAACACTACTTAAAGAAAGGGATTTCACCCCAAAGTTGAAATGTAATCACAAGGCCCTAAATTTTGGAGTTTCCATCCTGTAGTCAGGCCATTTTATTTTCCTAACCCAGAGCTGGGAGGGAATGCATGTTTGGTGGGTATAGTGAGGAAGAAAAGGTTATGAGACACACGGGAACACTGGAGGAGCTGAGGCCCTAGTGGAGTACCACAGTTAGAGACTGGGTGGGGAAGGAAGGTCTGGATAGCCAGAGATGGGCATGAGGCACCGACCTCCTAATGTACCTAATGTACCCCCTAATGTCCCACTGGCCCTATGCGGGAGGACACCCGAATATGGGAGGATACCTGGATGCAGTAGGGAGGTGAGCCCTAAATGCAGGAAGGGTGCTCCACAACTAAGATTCTGCTGAAAGCTCAGGCTGCATCCTGTATCTATTCCCAGAATTCTATTCCAGAAGTCCTCCCTCCCTAACTCACTGCCAGGAGCCTGGGAGCCATTCCTGACTTTCTCTCACCCTCACTCAACATCCTGTGTCATCCGCCACGTCCCTAGCTCAGGATGCCTTCATCTGTCATCCGATCATTTTCACTACTTCCCACCTGTCCCTGACTCTGACTTGCCCCTTCTGGGCCCTTTGTCACCTCCAGCTTATGACTATCCAAAATAAATCTGATCCATGTACCACTAGTATAATGTTCACTCCCCTTAGCAGAGCACAAAATCCCACTCTTTGGCCCTGAGGGCTCACAGCTGCCACCAGGAGATTCTTCTACACTGTGGTGAAAAATTGGTAGTTTAATTGATGAAATGGTGAGAGTGGTGTTTCTGAGACTCGTCCAAAGAAGATAGTTTAAAAGTAGGGATACAGTTTTCCTAGAGAAAGATGTTTTTAAGTAAATCATATACAATTAATATCTGTATATCTTTCCTTTAGTAATTCATTCAAGTATGTAGTTCTTCCTGAATTCCATTCCTGAAACAGAATCTAGCACTTACCATTAGCTGAGATATGAGAAACATCTTTACTTTCATCCAATTTGTATAACAAGCATCCTATACTGAGTAATTTGTCATAATAATTCTTTCTTCGTATGATATGCAGCAGTATTTTCCATACATTTTCCAATACTATTTCCTGACAAAGAATGAAATTTAATTTCATGCCATTTTTCCTTTGAATTATTTCAAATATTTATATTTCAGCAGGAAGCATATGCTTTTCCCTCATGGTATATAGCTTTTTGTCTTTCGACATTACAAGCAAGAAACTTCTAAATGACTTCTAAAATTGTATCAGTGAGTTTGGTGAAATGTTATAATGGCCTGAGGTTTGCATGACTTTAAACATCATTGAAATGGTTGCTTCATGTTTCTGTTTTCAAAGTTCTTGCTAATCAAGCTGGCCTCATTCTATTGTTTATATTTCAAGGCACACTATATATTTGGGCAAGCTCATTATTAATAATAAATCCATTTTTCAAAAATTGTTGATGATGTCATATCATATGGCCAACTGTTTGTCAGAACTGATTAGATCATCATTATTTTTGCCTTGTAAATGTGGCCAATGTAAAGCTTGTGGTGCTAGAGCTCTCTCGTTTTCTTACTGTTCACTTGTACTTGCTTTGTTAATATTGCCTTGAAAAACCATGGCTTCTTTACAACAATATTTTTATAATTTGTCTCAAATTCTAAGCCTCATTTCCTGTGCTCAGAAATTTTATATTGAGGGGTAAAATTTGTCAGTGTCTTTTATCCTAGGTCAAAGATGCATTCCTAGGTTATTCTTCTCATACCTCAGCCAAAGGTACACTACATTTGCAATCCCGCAAGATTGAAATGATTAATACCTGTACTTCCTACAGGCTGATTTGTCATAAGAACCTGGAAAGGCACTTTATCTACTGTTAATTGTCCTCCTGCACTTTGTAAGAGGAGGTTTCAAATAGCCCACCCAAACTAGAGCAGAGCTTTCGGAATTCCACATTATCCCTGTCACAGCCCAGCTGGTATACACATCCAGCCACAACCAAAGCCCAGACAGAGGTAATATTTTAAGATTTTAAAGCTCCCTTTATTTCAACGTCTGACCTAATTATGCAGTGCCCTGGGCTTTTCTTCACTCCAATGTGTATCCTACCTTCATTAGCCTGAGAGAATATGTTAAGACAACTGTAAAAGTGGTACAATCTCAACTTTCCCCAGAGGGCTTTCCTGCCTCAAGGTCATTACCAAGGTCTACAAAAGAAGCTCCTTGTTCATCCAACACATAGCTTAGGCACTTGGCAGGGCAGGGCGAGTCCTGGCTGGAAATCTATAAAGACAAATGAGTGGTCAGTGACTTTCAAACTTTAGTGTGCCTCAAAATCATCTGGACAGCTTGTTCCAACACAGATTGCTGGGCTCCAAGCCCAGAATTTCAGTTTCAGTGAGTCTGAGGTGAGGCCTGAGAATTTGCATTTTTAACAAGTTTTCAGGTGATGCTGATGCTGCTGGTCTGTAGACCGTATTTTGAGAGCCACCCTGGACTAAGATAAAGGATAACCGGGTATTTGTCCTGCATCATCTGCCTAATTATTTCGTCCTGGAAATGGCATCTCTTATCTAATAGCCTTGTGGAGATCATCAAAGCCCAAAGCTCATGAATGTATTTTTATGCTCCAGGATCTTCATATGACATTTAGCAACATAAATTTGAAAATGGTGAATGTCTGGGAACTCCCTAGTTTGTAGGACAATCTATCTCCCCGTGCTTTATATAGGCACAGGGAACGAAGGACAATCAGTTCCACAATTACATCTTCTGACAGATTTACACACATAGCAATTAAGAATTGAAATGGTATCATCAAACATGTAAAAGTACTGAGTATTCTTTCACCAGTTTTGAGTTTTTGTTTGTTTGTTTAGCGCCCGATTCTGCAGGGGAAAACAGAAATGAATAAGACGTGGTCCTTTGCACAGAGACCTGAAAATTTACTGGAAGAAATAAGATGTATAAGAGTAGGTTATTGCAAGGAGTGGAGTAAAGACCAAGAACAGAGAGCACTAGACTTGGAAGCAAGAGACCCTGTGTCTATTGAAGCCTCACTACTGACTTTTTGTGTGATGTGGGGCAAAACCCTTTGACTCTGTGTGATGACAGACTCTCAGACCTGTGTTTTGTAATTATGCAAACCACAGAAATGATACCTCCTGGGACCATGATTCTCTGGGAACAGTTTTGTCCCTAAGAGCTAATCCCCAGGGATGGGAGCTAATCCTGGGACAGATAAAGCTAAGATATCAGGACCCCGTGTACTTTTACACATGTATAGAGCCCCTCTGCTACAGTGACTGTCTACCGAGAGTAACCCAGTGCAGCAGCCGACTGCAGAGAGGAAAGTAGCAACTACAACCAACTGGTACTGAAGAAGAATGATTTTTTGAGAATTTACCTATCATGTGCCTGGCACTATTTTCAGTTAAATGTATTAATTCATTTAACCTACATAACAACCCCATGAGGAGTCACCATTATCCTTCTGGCCTAGAATGCTTTCCCCCCGACACCCACATGGCTCACTTCCTCAACTCTTTCAAGTCTTTGCTCAAATATTCCTCCTTTTGGTAGGTCTACCCTAATTGCTCTCTTTCAAATGTAACATCAACTTCCCCATCAAAAAAATCACTATCCACTTTACCCTCCTCTACTTTTTTTTCCAGCACATTTATCACATTCTAACATACTATATATAATTTACTTACATTTATCATTTACTATCTTCCCCTATTAAATGTAGGTGGCAGATTTACTAAGCAAGGGAACTTATATACAAGTCTTGTCTTATAGATTTCCACATCTGCCTGCTAGAACCTTAAAAGTTTATATAGGGCTTCCCTGGTGGTGCAGTGGTTGAGAATCCACCTGCCAATGCAGGGGACACGGGTTCGAGCCCTGGTCTGGGAGGATCCCACAGGTCGCGGAGCAACTGGCTGAGCCACAACTACTGAGCCTGCGCATCTGGAGCCTGTGCTCCGCAACAAGAGAGGCCGCGACAGTGAGAGGCCCGCTCACCGCAATGAAGAGTGGCCCCCACTCGCCGCAACTAGAGAAAGCCCTCGCACAGAAATGAAGACCCAACACAGCCAAAAATAAATTAATTAAAAAAAAAGTTTATATAGATGCTTTAATGGGGTTCAGCCACATACACAGTCCAGATGATCTTAACAACACCTTACATTTTTAAGACTGCATCTTTGAAACAGCTCCAGCTATGGGACGGTGTGGGTGGAATATACATTCCAAGGACAGGGCAGCAGGTAAGGAGCCTTCAATTGCCCAGGTCTAGCTCTAGGGTCAACCGGCAGTGACGTCCTCTCAACGACCTCCTCCTATACAAGGATCTTTGTTTTGTTCACTGATGTATCACAAGTACCCAGAACAGAAAGAGGCAAACTTTTCTATAAAGTATCAAAGAGCAAACATCTTGGCTTTGTGGACCATATGGTCTCTGTTGCAACTATTTAACTCTGCCCTCATAATCCAAAAGCAGCTACAGATAATACATAAGCAAACAGGTGTGGCTGGGACCAACAAAACTCTATTTATGGATATTGAAACTTGAATTTAATATAATCTTCACATACAGAATATTCTTCTTATTTTTTTTTTCAACCACTTAAATATGTAAAAAACATTCTTAGTTCACAGGCCATACAAAAACAGGCAGTAGGCTGGATTTGGCCATGGGTCAGTTTGAAAACCACTGACCTAGAACATTGTAAGGGTTCGAATGGAAGCTTTTATGCTAAAATACTCAAGGGTATTTTAAAGTGCTATATTATTTTATGTATATTAAGCATTACTTATACAATCATGTTTATTGTGTTTGCCAAGTGCCTTGTCAGAGTCAGTGCAGAGGAAAATTTAACTTTATCCACCATGAACTGTGATATGTATAAATTAGTGAGACTGGAATAAGGACATTCTCCATAAAAATAGTAGATGGTAAACAATTCTGGCCCCAAACATCTCATCCATCTCACATTGTACCTTATCAATAAAACCAAGTTCTACTGTTTAAAAAGCAGGGACTTCCCTGGTGGTCCAGTGGTTAGGACTCGGCGCTTTCACTGCTGTGGGCCCAGGTTCAATCCCTGGTTGGGGAACTAAGATCTTGTAAGCCACATAGCATGGCCAAAAAAAAAAAAAAGTTTAAATTAAAAACTTTAAAAAAAAAGCAACTGACAGTATTGGAAACTAAACCAGTTATGATGATGTGTGCATTTCTGACTGACTCATACTGAGAAAAGATAGAGTTAGCTAATCTCAATGGTGTAGAAAAGGCTTCATGGAGCAAAGACGTGTAGTATTGCACCTAGAGGATTAACTTAATGTATTTTTGACCTGTGGACCCCATGAATTAGAGAGCTTTGCTAAAGAGGTGGGGCCAGTTCAATTCCCACACTGGCTGGTTAGTTCAGGGCTTATAGACACATCCTGCCCTCTTAAGACTAAAGTAGACATTTCTCAATCCCGCCTGGCACACAAAAAGGAAGCAGGGCCTTTGCATATAATAGGTACTCAGGAAATATTTGAATGAATGGATGAATATATGGATAGTTTTGAAATATTAGGGGGAAAAAACACACTTTCTAGTAAATAGGCCATCAACAAATATTATTTACTCTGTTCTAGTCTTGTCTGCCATGGGAAAAATAAGAAATATTAGCCACTCCCAGGGATGCAAGGATTCTTCAACATATGCAAATCAATCAATGTGATATACCATATTAACAAACAGAAGAATAAAATCCACATGATCATCTCAATTGATGCAGAAAAAGCTTTCAACAAAATTCAACACCCATTTATGATAAAAACTCTCCAGAAAGTGGGCACAGAGGGAACCTACCTCAATATAATAAAGGCCATATGTGACAAACTCACAGCTAACATCATTATCAATGATGAAAAACTGAAAGCATTTCCTCTAAGATCAGGAACAAGACAAGGTTGTCCACTATCGCCATTATTATTCAACATAGTCTTGGAAGTCCTCACCACAGCAATCAGAGAAGAAAAAGAAATAAAAGGAATCCAAATTGGAAAAGAAGAAGTAAAACTGTCACTGTTTTCAGATCACATAATACTATACATAGAAAATCCTAAAGATGTCACCAGAAAACTACTACAGCTAATCAATGAATTTAGTAAAGTCACAGGATACAAAATTAATACACAGAAATCTCTTGCATTCCTATACAGTAACAATGAAAGATCAGAAATAGAAATTAAGGAAACAATCCCATTTACCACTGCAACAAAAAGAACAAAATACCTAGGAATAAATCTACCTAAGGAGGCAAAAGACCTGCACACACAAAACCATAAGACACTGATGAAACAAATCAAAGACAACACAAACAGATGGAGAGATATATAATATTCTTGGATTGGAAGAATTAATATTATCAAGATGACTATTCTACACAAAGCAATCTACAGATTCAATGCAATCCCTATCAAAGTACAAATGGCATTTTTCATAGAACTAGAACAGAAAAATTTACAGTGTGTATGGACACACAAAAGACCCTGAATAGCTAAAGCATTCTTGAGAAAGAAAACTGGAGTTGGAGGAATCAGGCTCCCTGTCTTCAGACTACACTACAAAGCTACAGTAATCAAGACAGTATGGTACTGGCACAAAAACAGAAATATAGATCAATGGTACAGGATAGAAAGTCCAGACATAAACCCATGCACCTATGATCGCATAATCTATGACAAAGGAGGCAAGAATATACGATGGAGAAAAGACAGTCTCTTCAATAAGTGGTGCTGGGAAAACTGGACAGCTATAAGTAAAGGAATGAAATTAGAACACCACCTAACACCATATGCAAAAATAAACTCAAAATGGATTAAAGAACTAAATGTAAGACAGGACACTATAAAACTCTTAGAGGAAAACATAGGAAAAACACTCTTTGACATAAATCACAGCAAGATCTTTTTTGACCCACCTCCTAGAGTAATGGAAATAAAAACAAAAATAAGCAAATGGGACCTAATTAAACTTAAAAGCTTTTGCACAGCAAAGGAAACCATAAATAAGACAAAAAGACAACTCTCAGAATGGGAGAAAATATTTGCAAACAAATCAATGGAGAAAATATTTGCAAACAAATCAATGGAGAAAGGATTAATCTCCAAAATATACGAACAGCTCATGGAACTCAATATCAAAAAAACAAACAACCCAATCAAAAAATTATCAGGAGACCTAAACAGACATTTCTCCAAAGAAGACATACAGATGGCCAACAAACACATGAAAAGCTGCTCAGCATCACTAATTATTAGAGAAATGCAAATCAAAACTACAATGAGGTATCACCTCACACCAGTTAGAATGGGCATCTTCAGAAAATCTACAAAGAACAAATGCTGGAGAGGGTGTGGAGAAAAGGGAACCCTCTTGCACTCTTGGTGGGAATGTAAACTGATACAGCAACTATGGAAAACAGTATGGAGGTTCCTTAAAAAACTAAAAATAGAAGTACGATATGACCCAGCAATCCCACTATGGGGCATATACCCAGAGAAAAACATAATTCAAAAAAACACATGCAACCCAATGTTCATTGCAGCACTATTTTCAATAGCCAGGACATGGAAGCAACCTAAATGTCCATTCATCACCAGAGGAATGGATAAAGAAGATGTGGTACATATATACAATTGAATATTACTCAGCCATAAAAAGGAATGAAATTGGGTTGTTTGTAGAGTTGTGGATGGACCTAGAGACTGTCATACAGAGTGAAGTAAGTCAGAGAGAAAAACAAATATCAGATATTAATGCATATATGTGGAATCTAGAAAAAGTATAGATGATCTTATTGGCAAAGCAGAAATAGAGACACAGATGTAGAGAACAAACATATGGACACCCAGGGGAGAAAGGGGAGTGGGGTGAATTGGGAGATTGGAATTGACATATATACACTATTGATATTATGTATAAATAGGTAACTAATGAGAACCTACTGTATAGCTCAGAGAACTCTACTCAATGACCTAAATGGGAAGGAAATCCAAAAAAGAGGGGATATATATATACGTATAGCTGATTCACCTTGCTGTACAGCAGAAACTAACACAACATTGTAAAGCAACTATACTCCAATAAAAATTAATTTAAAAAAAAAGAAATATAAGCTGCAATGTTCAACCACTTACTCATTCACTAATTTCACAACCATTTACTGAATACATGCTATGTTCAGAAACTCTTCCAAGAACTGGGCCTACAAAGCTAACCAAGACAGAGAAGGCTGAATCCTAGGCACTTTTCATGGGCTCTAGGCACTTTTGCCTTCATGGGTCCCTTCCTCCATTAAAAAAAATAATAAAAGTTTTATTTTGCATTAATATAAACACATACATACTCAGGCTGGATTCACTATTATATTCATCATTATTATTATATTCATTATTTCTTCTGAATTTAAAAGAAATTAAAACTACAACATTGTGGTGGGCCCTCGAAAGTACCATGTCTACTGTGCCTTATAGAGAAGTCAGCCACACTACAGCCTCTGCTTTCCTGCCTTCTCTCCTGAAAATTATTCGAAAGGGCTGAGCACGATAGGTGGGTGGGATTCCAAGGTGTGGGAGTCTTGAAGGGTATTTCTGGAGAGCTTCCACGTGGGGGGCCTGTGGTGATGGGGTGAGGAAGGCATCTGTGTGAAGGGACTGTGACAGCAGTGAAAGGTATTAGGATCTGAGAAGAGCGAGGAGGGAATCTAGTTGTGGGTTGGCGTTACCATAATGATGGCAAGGCAGGATAGCCGAGCAGGAGTGCACGAGGAGGGTGGCCTCACTGCTCAGTGCAGGCTGTCCAAGCCCGAGTGGAGTAAGGCAGATGTCTACACAAGGCAGCAAAGGTGGTGGTGGTGGCCCATTAAGAAGCCACTGGGAGTGAGGAGGGCCTCTGGGAAGGATAAGGAAGCAGAAGCAACAGCCTGGGGTGGGGGCCAAGCAGGATGCAGAGGATATTAGCACAGTCCGGTGTGGAATGTCAGAGCCTGAGCAGGGTGGATCAAGGGAAGAACTGCCAGCTTGGGACGATGTGATAACAGATTTGATAAATAATGATGATAACAGATTAGAACCCAATAAATAAAATAGGAATCCATGAGGCCATACTGATATAAATGAATAAATTCATTAATTGATTAATAAGGAGAAGAGAAAGCTTTTCCTTACAGCAGAATGCCAATTGATAAATGTAGAATGAATTAAGAATGAATTAATGAATCAATGTAGAAGTTAAATTAGAAAATCACGATCTCAGGCTTCCCTGGTGGCGCAGTGGTTAAGAATCCGCCTGCCAGTTCAGGGAACACAGGTTCGATCCCTGGTCCGGGAAGATCCCACATGCCACGGAGCAGCTAAGCCCGTGTGCCATGACTACTGAGCCTGCGCTCTAGAGCCCGACAGCCACAACAAGAGAAGCCACCGCAACGAGAAGCCCGTGCACCGCAAGGAAGAGTAGCCCCTGCTCACCGCGAATAGAGAAAGCCCGAAGAGAGAAAGCCCGTGTGCAGCAACGAAGACCCAATACAGCCATAAATAAATAGATAGATAAATACATTTAAAAAAAGAAGAAAACCACGATCTGGCAATCATCATCATAATATTGATTCAGACAGGAATAATCAATGGCTTCTAAAATGGATGGGTGAACATTTGATGCAGAATGAGATATTCAAATACTACGAAAAATACCTCCCACAAAATACTAATTATAAAGGGGAAAAGAATACTTTTACAATGAGGAAACCTGATCAAAGTGAACCTCACCACTGATAAAACAAATTAGAATCGTGCACCACCTACTGGAGGCAATGAGAAGACCATCACTGCTGTGATGTTCTTGCCAAAAATAAAATTTTTTAAAGCGTGACCTAAATCTAATTATGAGGAAATATCAGACAAATTCAAATTGAGGTACATTCCACAGAAATATCCGCCCTGCAATATAATAAACTGTGAGGGCCCTGAAAATTGAGGGAAGATTGAGAAACTCCCCTACTTCAAAGAAGACTAAAGGAGAGGTAACAACTAAATGCAATATGCAATCCTGGACTTGTGGGTGAAACTTACTGTGTCTGCAGATTATATGGTAATAATGTATCAGTGTTATTTTCCTGATTTTGATGGTTGTACTACTGTTATGTAGTAGGATGTACCTGTGAGGGACACACTAAAATACTGGCGGGGGGTGGGTGACAGGGTAATGATGCCAGCAATGTCCCCTTCAGTGGTTCAGGAAAAAAGGTTATTACACTATTCTTGCAACTTTTCTTTGAGTCTGAAATTATTTCAAAATAAGAAGACAAAATTAAATAAAAAATCTTCCAACATTTACAGGTAAAGCCAAGGACTACAGAATTTGTAACTGAACTATTGTGTATTCCCTGAACAACATTTGCTTTTACTGATTTATAATATTTTAAATCAAGTATTTTTTTCTGATATAAAAATATGGCTCCCACATGCAAAACTAATCTATAGTATGAGAAGTGAGGACTTTGGTTACCCTGGTGGGAGGATAATGGGGAAATAGTGATAGAAGAAAGTGGTGAGGAGTTTCTGCAGTTCCAGTATTGTTTCCTGATCTGGGTGCTGGCTGTATATCCTTTATGTAACCCCTCACCCTGTACACTTAAGATTTCTGCTCTTTTCTTTATGCGTGTTATACTTCAGTAAATTTTAATTTAAATGAAAAAAGACATAATCCTTAATTTATAAAAATCCATAATCCATCATATACTCCACATGATGACAATTTTGTCAGAGTTGCGTATCTAACACTCACAAATCAACAATGAACCATAAAACTAACCTAAGAAGCTCTAAATTGGTGGTTAAACAAAAATTCAAGGGAGAAGGTCGATGGGGCCAAGAATAGTCAAAAAATACACTCACCAGTTGTCCATGTCATCTTCTCATGCAAAAGTGGAAGAAATGGGGAGACCCCCGTTATGCTGTGACAGTTATGAGCCTAAGTGAGCCCACGTGGTGCTGGTATCTAAGCAATGACAGTGGCAGAAATCCAAAGGATGTGCGTAAAAATAAATACAGGGGGCTTCCCTGGTGGCGCAGTGGTTGGGAGTCTGCCTGCCGATGTAGGGGACGTGGGTTCGTGCCCCGGTCTGGGAGGATCCCACGTGCCGCGGAGCGGCTGGGCCCGTGAGCCATGGCCGCTGAGCCTGCGCGTCCGGAGCCTGTGCTCTGCAACGGGAGAGGCCGCAGCAGTGAGGGGCCCGCGTACCGCAAAAAATAAAAATAAATAAAAATAAATACAGGAGCCCATCTACTCCTGGATGATGGATGTAGCAGGGATGAACTTCCAGTGCACACACTGATGGGGAAGTGTAGCAGCCCTTACCCCCTCACCAAGGGTGAGTAATTTTCACCTAGAATTCCAACTCCCTCAGTCAGGAAAATACAGCAACTGTGCAAGCACAGTGGACCCCTGCTGCCTAGATCAGGCTCTTTACTACACACAACAGTTTTGCCTCCTCTTAGGACTTCTCAGATTTTACCTGGGGACCTTATTGAAACGCAGGTTCCGACTGGGTTTGGGGACAATTTAGCTTTCTAACATGGTTGGGCCAATGCTGCTGATCAGCAGCCTTACCTGGTCAGCCAGGTGTTGGAGACCAGCCCTCATTTATTTCATCCATTTGCTTCGCCTTTGTGGGGAAGGGGTCAGCTGGTAAAACTTTAAGTACACCGATAAATCCATTGAGCTACGTTACAATTACACAAATACTCAAAACATATAATAATGAAGCCTTCGAGAAGGGTGTGAATACATGGTGTGTCCTCCCACTGCTGTAAAAATACTCCATCCTCAGTTGATTGAATCCACAGATGGATCAACAGAATCCACAGAACCAGAGGACCAACCGTAAAGGACGTGAGAATCCAAGGATTAAATGCCCAGCAGATACAAAGGGATGACTGTATTTCTCTCAACTTTGCCCTTCATGGGTATAGAATCCCACAGTCCTATGTTAGGCCTAGGCTCTGGCACCAAAAAGTTATGTGATTTGGGACGAATTACTTAACTTCTTTGTACCTCTTTCCTCATCTATAAATCAAAATAATTACATGTACTTTGATCTTCTTGTATTAAGTAAAATTTAGTCTGAGCGATTTTATATAACTAAGCAATGTTAATAGGTAGTGAGGACATAAAAAGAAGCCACAAGAATGGAGAGAAGAGGTGAAAGAGATATACAGGCATAATAATAATGATAATAATAATAAATAACAGTAGCAGGGAATATTATTATGACTTACTGAGTGGCCAGTCTTGTACTTCAACTTTACATGTTAGAGCTCCACATTATCTCACTCACTCCATAACACCACTGTCGAGGTAGGTGTTACTATTATCCCCCACTTTACAGACAAGAAAACTAAGGGCTCAAGAGTCTATGTGTGTGCAAGAAAATTCAATTCTTAAGTGGTAAAACAGAGCCAGAATCGAAAGGCAGATCCGTCAGAGCCCAAACTCCAAATAGCAAAATGAGTTTCAGAATCATCTATTTATCATAATCACTTGGAGGGCTTGTTAAAATCACAAACTCCTGGGCCCAAGCCAAGACCTACAAGGGTGATTCTTACACAGCCTGACACCAGTCCACCCAGCTGAATTTAGGAACCATTGCCAAAATGTGCTGCCTTCCTCTAATAACGTGAAGGAACATTCAAAAGATGTTTGTTGTGAAGGGACATGGTCAGTGTACAGACCCTAGTGATGCTTTAACAGTTATGAGCATGTCTACGTGAGTCCTTGTAGTGCTGGTTCTTACAGTCCGTGTGGGGAAAGTTAGAGGCAGGGGCAGAAAATGTCAGAAGCCGCCTCATAGAGTCACTGGCTCACCATGTCACTGGCCTCCAATTCATCCATGAATACCAAGGGATCCAAATGCCCATCACTTCCCACCTGCTGCCAATGAGAAGACCCTCATGCTCCTTGGAAGCGAGCATTAGCCTCAGATTGTTTGAAGCTGTGAAATCCTGCTTTAAATCCCAGATTCCTGGAGCTGAAGGATGAAGCCCATTGTCCTGGAGTAAAACCCAAGGGGTAGCAGCCCCACTAAGGTAACACTTACCCAGTCTGGAATAGTCCTTGAGAGGTGTTTTTTTCCATCATGAAGGTCTCTAACACTTCTTTCTTTGACAGGAAGGACTTGGGGGAAGTCCCTCTGATTTCCCCCTGCTGACACTGGTTTGCTTTGGCCCCTTGACTTGTGTGGGCTTCCTGAAGTCTTCGCCACTGCAGACCAGAGGGGATCTCACTTTCCATTTGCCCAGGGTAAAAGGAAGAGAGGAAAACCTCCACCCACTTGAGACAGGCTTAGTCTACGTTAAGCCTGAGACAAAGGGCATGCCATTCATTATCACCACCTCTCAGGCAATATATATTTGCTAGACAGGTGTTGGGGGAGGAGCTGGGGGAGGGTTTAATCCAGGAGACCTGGGTTTCAGCTGTGGCTCTAGTTTAGCGGTGGTTCTGCCCTAGCTATGATGACAAATTATTTATCACATCCTCACCTGGGTTCTCAAATCTGTACTATAAGAAAATGTTTTATATAATTTCTAAAATCCTCCAGAATATAAGCCCCATGAGAGTGTCACATTGCAGAATATACATTCGGTACATACTTTATGGAAGAATAGTTAAATGAACCTTTTCAGAGATCAATTGCCCTGCCACATCCTCTCAGCCTGCTTCTTAATTTCAGCCACAACCACAGTGGACAGTTCCTGGGAGACTCAGACTGGCCTAGTTCTAACACTGCCCCCGCTCAAGGCCAGCCCTGCAAGTCTTTCTGCTTCCTGCCTCCATTTCTGACTCAGCCTCAGCTCCTCACAACCTCAAATTCAACAAAAAGAAGGAACAATTTATCTCTACCTCCCTCAAAAGTTGCTAACTGGTTCATGGTCCCTGAGTGAGAAAATATTAACAAACATTAACCATAGAAAAGATTAATAAATTGAACTTACGTTTCTAAAAAGACATCATTAAAGAAGTAAAAATGTTAACCATGGGCTAGGTGAATGTATTTGCAATATATGTATGAAGCAAACACTTGTATCTGGACTCATATCCAGAATATATAAAGAATCGCTGGAGGGTTTCCCTGGTGGCGCAGTGGTTGAGAGTCCGCCTGCCAATGCAGGGGACACAGGTTCGTGCCCCGCTCCGGGAAGATCCCACATGCTGCAAAGCGGCTAGGCCTGTGAGCCATGGCCACTAAGCCTGCGCGTCCAGACCCTGTGCTCCGCAACGGGAGAGGCCACAACAGTGAGTGGCCCACGTACCGCAAAAAAAAAAAAGTAAGAATTGCTGGAAATCAATGATAAAGAAAAGACTCAACAACTCAGTGTTTTTTAGAAATGGGCAAAAGCTTAAACAGCCATTTGACAAAACAGGTTATCCAAAGGCCAATGAGTATATGAAAGTGTTCAGCACTATTAGTCACACAAAAATACAAATTAAAACTACAATGTGATATTGTGATACCCATTCAAAATAGCTACAATTTATAAGGCTGAAAATAATAAGTAGGCAAGTATGTAGAGCAACTGTAAGTCTCATATACTATTGGTAGATGTATAAATTGGTACAATCACCTGGGAAAACTATTTGGTAATACCTACTAAAGATATGCATTTTTTCTATGACCCAGAAATTCTACTCCTGATACACAGCCAAAGAAGTGAATGCTCATATCCATCAAGGTATGTACAATAAAGTACACAGCAACATTATTGAATAGCTCCAAACCAGAAATAACCCAAATGTCCATCAATGGTAGAATGGATAAATAAATTGTGGTATGATTCATCTAATAGAATACCATACAGGTGTGAAAAAGAATGAACAAACACTACATAAAAAAACAAGGACGGGGGGCTTCCCTGGTGGCGCAGTGGTTAAGAATCTGCCTGCCAATGCAGGGGACATGGGTTCGAGCCCTGGTCTGGGAAGATCCCACATGCCGCAGAGCGGCTAGGCCCGTGAGCCACAACTACTGAGCCTGCACATCTGGAGCCTGTGCTCCGCAACGGGAGCGGCTGCGACAGTGAGAGGCCCGCACACTGCGATGAAGAATGTCCCCCGCTCGCTGCAACTGGAGAAAGCCCTCGCACAGAAATGAAAACCCAACACAGCCAAAATAATTACTTAATTAATTAATTAATTTTAAAAAAATAGAAAGGCCTCTTCTGACATCTCGGTGTAAAAAGCATCCCTTCATTAAAAAAAAAAAAACAAGGATGAATTTCACAAATGTAATCTTGATCAAAGAAGCCAGATACCAAAGGTTAAACACTATATGATTCCATGTAAGTTGAGTTCAAAAAAGGTAAAACTTCTATCTATGGTAATATAAGTCAGAATAGTGATTATCTTTGGATGGTGCATTGACAGAGAGTGGCTGTAAGGGAGCATTCTGGGCTGCTGGAAATATTCTACAGCTCCATCTTGGTGACGGTTCCATGTATGTATAAATATATAAAATTCATTGGCTATACACTTAAGATTTGCACACTTACAGCATGTAAGTTATAGTTCAATTTTTATAGAAGTGCCAGGCTGTCTTAGTTCACATGCCTATTCCTAGATCAATCACTGTGGCCATAGAGTATAATGACTGGCTTGGGCCTGGGTCAATATGGTTCATCCCTAGGGCTGGGGGTGGAGCCCACCCAGACCAAGAATGGACAAAGGAGGAAATTTGGAGGTGTTTCTGGAAGATAAGGAAACAGATCTTCTAAGGGAGACAGGCAACTAATTTCCAACAGTCAGGATGGAGGTGGCCCTCACCATGAGCAAGTGGATTGGAGAAACCCAGTCTTCAAGGAGAGAGAGAGACAGAAAGAGTACAGAGAGATACACCCAGAGTAACCTGGCTCCTAACTTTCCAATTCCTGGTTCTCCGTCCTGCAAGTGAAGCTGCACTTCTTATTTTGGAGCTCTGTAAGATTCCCCTGTGTCTGTGGGGAACTTTTCATTCTTTTTGGCCATCTGGCACTTTGAACCTCCTTTTATTGTTTGGGGAAGTTCCCCACATTATGAATCTTGGTGGGAGGCAGAGCCACCTCTCATTGTCAATGCCAAAAGTGCCAAATGCTCACATTCCCAGCCTTTCTTGCAGCTAGAATGCAGGTGGTTGATGTAGGCTCTGCCAAGGAGAGCACTGCTCCTGGGCTGCAGGGACCACACGACACATTCATTCTGGAGCATGGTCCACCAGTGTTGATGCAGTCCAGTCCAGTGCTCGGGGTGTCAGAGGAGCCAGCAACAGCGGCCGGTGCTCAGCCGTGCAGCCCTGCGGTCCTCACACACCATTCTACAGTGTGATATTGGGCCCTTTGCCCACTGAGGGCCCACACTTGGGTCTCCAGCCTTCCTGGCAATCCTATACCTGATTCAGCATCCTTTTAATAGTTCCTTTGTGGCCTAAATCAACCCGAGTTAGTTTATGCTGTTTAAAACCAGGAACCGTAATTGATAATAGGATAGTTCCAGAATATTCCCCCCTTAATTTATACTAGTTTTGGAAGGTTCTGTTACTTGCAACATGAAGAAACAAAGCCTGAATCCAAAGAAATGATTCTACTGTATGAATTACCCGGGTCATCATTCGGTCACAAGGAAGATGTTTGGTGGCAAACAGGCCTTTTACCAGCCCGCAAATCACATGACAGGAGGGAAGGGAACAAGCTAACTAATAAGTGTAGATGGCTGTTAGGGCCTCCGCTTGCATTATGTTTGGTTCTCATAATAGACCCATGAGATGGTATTTTATGGCTAGGGCTGCCATAAAATACCAGATACTAGGTGGCTTAGACAAAAGAAATTTATTTTCTCACCGTTCCAGAGGCAAGAAGTCCAAGATCAAGGTGCTGGACAATTCAGTTTCTAGTGAAATCTCTCTTCCTGGCTTTTGGCAGGCACCTTCTCACTGTATCCTCACGTGGTCTTTCCTCTGTTGCATGCATGGAGAGAGAGTGAGAGAAAGAGAGAGAGAAAAAGGAGAGAGATCTGTGGTGTCCCTTCTTCTTCCTATAAGGACCCCAGTCCTATTGGATTAGGGTTCCACCCTTATGACCTCATTTAACCTTATTACCTCCTTACAGGCCGTATCTCCAAACAGAGTCACGTTGGGGCTTAGGGTTTCAATATATGAATTTTGGGAGACATGATTCAGTCTATTACAGGTACTGTCGCAACACTGCAGAAGAGAAACATGAGGTTAAAATCCTTGTCCAAGGTCTAAATAAAGCCTTTGTACTTTCCACCCTCACTTGTGGTAGAAAGTATCAAACCCTAGAAACACAAGCTTGCAAAGCACCAGACAAAGAGTATGTGGTTGTCACAGAGTAGTAAGAAATGAACGAACATGGGATGAAGTCAGTGTGACTGTCCAATCATCAGCCCTGAAGTCAGGGACTGGAATAGCCCAAACTCACCCACAGGCGCCTCTCCGAGCTCCAGCTGTGTCCACGGCTGGCACACTGTTCAGCCCTGAATCTCATCATTCTAAGACCACTACTTTGGGCCCTGACTCGCACTACTTGGTGATCGCTGACAAAAGCTCTCTCCTTGAGCCAACTTTAGTCAGCCTCCTTCACACCCACTTCACCAGGCCTCCCTTGGCCTGCTGAGCCCAGTTTTAGCAAAGTACCCAGTAAGCCAGTCGGTCAAGAATCGGCTCACCTTTGATATCCAATCAAGCTCCTCCACCCTTGGCACTTAACCAAGTTTCTCTTAATAATTTTCCATCCATTCCCTCACCTGCCCTTTGGCAGTGAGTCCCCACTGTTGTATTAAAAGTCGAGTTCAATCTCTGTCACTACTGCAATAAACTTAAAGTCTTCCTTGCCATCTTAAATCTCAGAATAAATTTTCTTCAACAGTTTGTTAGGGGCAAGACTCACATTTCATATTTCTCTTTACATATCACCACGGCACTTAGCATGTGGCTCAACTGGTGCTCTGTCAAGAGGTGAGTGATGGGGTGGGTAGTTGAGTGACAGCAAAGAACCCCAGGGGACCAGCTACAGAGAAAAGTCAAAAGCACCTTGATGCCTATGAAGAGCGGCAGGTAGGATCAACTTGGAACCGAAAAGTGGAGGAGGACAAAGGGGAGGAAACAGGGGAGCCTCGCACACACGTCAAAATCAAGGGGAACCACCTTACACTGCCGCTTTGGGCCACTCCAGAAGCAAAGGGCCCCAACCTTGATGGTCCCCAGGGCCCTGGGCTGGGCCTGAGAGCCCCAGGTCTAAGAGGCAGCATTTGGCAGATGGACAAACACCGGGTGATTGCTCTGGCCCTGGCTTGGCTACTTTTAGTTGTATGACATTGAACCTCTCTGATCCTCTCCATGTGTGAAATGAGACTAACAGCTCCTTCACAGGTGTAAGGAGAGAACTATGTAAAAGGATCTTTTTTCTTTTTTAGAAATGCTTGATATTTATTGAAAAGAATGCAAATGCTTTTTCCAGGTAGAATTAAGGAGCTGGGCAGAGTGTGTGTTTTTGTTTATTTAGTTTTCAGTAGGCTTTTTCCAAATATGCACATCTGCAGGCCTGATGAAAATTTGAAAGAAAAATGACTTGTGTAAAACTGACTCATAGGAGAGAAGGAATGTCAGGATTTGATGCCAGGCACACGTACCCAGAGCAGTCTGATGGGGGGGGGGGACCCTGGGAGCAGGTAGAGAACTAACCAGGCTGAAAGAGTGGCCCCTCTGGGGGTTAGTCAGCTGCCCAAATCAACATCCAGGGGATGTAGCCAACTCAGGCATCTTCTAGGTTGGTCCTTATCTCCAAACGTGGTGAGCTCTCTCCGGAACGTGGTGGGTGATGGGGAAGTGGCAGCATAGCTCTCTGGGCAGACATAGGCCTGGCCATCGGGCAGGTGGCAGCGGCCATGCTGTGGGTGGTCTGACCAGTTTGTGACAGGGGCCTGGCCTGCAGCTGGGGCTCAGGACACAGCGAACTTTGCAGAAGAGGGGTTCCGGGGCAGCAGCACGCTTCAGAGAGAGGCCCCAGTCCCAGTGGCAGGTAACTGAATCACTATTTGTGGAACAAGGACAAGCAGCGCAGGGGGATGGGGGAGAGAACCTGAGGGCAGGGGAGGGAAGGGGACCATAGTGACCTTGGGGGAAGGGGGCAGCATGCAAGAGCCTGTCCTCCAGGGCCCGAGGGTCTCCAGGCCTAGTAACCAACATCTTCATTGTCATCCCAGCCAAAACACTGTGTCATTTCATCCAGGACATTATGACTGCTATTTTTAAAACACACACATTCCTGGTGGAAGGTGAGTATTCCCAGCAGCCATTTCCTGAAACCTCTTTAATCATCACAACACTGAGACTGCATTGTTATCTCTATTTTACAGACAAGGCAAAGTAGTTTCCTGGGTCAGCATTTCCCAAATGGTGATCCATGGGGTGGTAATAATAGTGCTGAGAGATGAGGGGCAGACAGTTAAAAACACTTCTGTAGCCAAACGTGTTTGAGAAATAAGGCAGCAGAGTATCATGTTCGTGAACATGGACTCAGGAGTCCCAGAGACCTGGCTTTGAGTCCAGGCTCTGCCAACTATTAGCTATGGAGCTTGAGGAAGTAATAACTTTGATTGCCTCATCTGTAAAATGGGAATAATAAAACACCAGGTTCATAAGTTTGTTGTGAAGCACAGAGCTGGTGCAAAGAAAATCCTCAATAAATGTGAGCTCTTACTGGCATTGTAGCTGGTTAAACACTGTTAACATCTTAAACATGGTCCTATAGTTCTTCTTAGGAGGAGATCGATTTCATTTAGGAAAACACCTTGATAAGCCACTTGGAGGAGTGGGCAGAGATGAGACTCTGAAGTTATAAGATAGCAATAGCTAAGACCAAAACTTGGAAAATGAGGTTGGAAAAACCAGAGTCCCATAGTGGGTAGGTCCCCAGTAAGGGGCCTACTGATTTCTCACCCAGGCTGGCATCATCGCAAAGAGCTTGGGGCCACAGGGACAAGGTCTCCCCTAGAGTCTTCACCTCCCTCTTTTGGGCACTACTCCACCCCTTCACACACGCACAATTCCTTTTCAGGAAGAAAGCCACATGCTCCAATTGAGTAGAAATCCTACTGATCTAGTTTTCTTTCTTCCTCTTCACACCCTGAATTTTTTCAGAAGGAACCTATTTCTGTAAGGTTTGTTATTTGCAATGAGATGTATTACCGTTGTAACTAGATTAAAAAAGAAAAACTTCTTTACAAAAATGTTAAAGACTCTGCTCAGTCAGTACGAGCTCCAGAAAGCCTCCCCTGATGACCCCCAAGTTAGGTGCCCCTCTTCTGAGCTCCCAGAACACCCCCTCTATACCTATGCTACCAGGTGAAATTATCCAAGCTTTCATGTCCATTGCCTTAACCAGGTATCAAGCTCCAGGGGTGCAGGGGCCCTGACTTCCTCATCTAGGTATTCCCAGCATCTCAATCCATAGTGGCAGGCAGTACCTTGGCACCGGTGGATCTATGACTGAATCTGGACATCTCCCCAGGAGAAGGACCCTTGGCAAGGGGGCAGGGGTAGGGTCTGAAACGCTACCCCCCTCCCTGCACGATGGGTGCCCAGACAGTGCACCTTCCAAAGCCCAGAGCAGCGTTCTTACTTATTACATCCCGGAAATCCCCTGGTCGGGGGCTTTTAGGGTGACATCCAGTATGTAAATACTCAGGGTTGGGTCCTGGTGAGCAGCAGCGACAATGCCCTGTGTGAAAGTTCCACAGGCTAGCAGAGGGCTCTTTCATTAGTCATTTCAATGCACACAGCTGTTAGGAATCTGGCAAAGTTTAATTTGGCTGACGGGAGTGCATTTTCCACTCGTGGGCGTCTTGAAAACTTTCACGCTCGACAAAAAGAAAAGAAAAGAGTCAAGAAAATCGTCATAGTCCAAAACGGGAAGCCAGAAATTGAAGGCAGAGAGGCTAGGGCAGCAAATATAATGGAAAGAGGCCTGAACATAAACCAAAGACCCAGGTTTCCACTTGGCCCTGCTACTTCCACGTGTGCCATAAGGCAAGTCAGCCCCTGCTCTCAGGGCCCTCCCATGTGAACAGAGATATTAATGCCTCCCTAGGAAGTGGGAAAGGGTCACTGAGTTAGTGTGTGTGAAAGCCTGGGCCAACTGCCAGGCAGTGTTCAAAGACTAGGCATTATTTGCAGCTATAGAGGCAGAAGACAGAAAGTTCATAGAAAAGAGAGGAGGATGAATGCTGGGGAAGAGACACTGATTGAACTAGCTTCCACACCTCCCTGCAGTGCCTGCAAAAGACCCATGGGGACAGGAAAAGAGAACAAAAGGAAACAGGTCAGGGTCAGGTCAGGGTCGGGCCAGGAGTAGACTCCACTCACATCTCTGCTATAATGGACTGAAGGATTTTTAAAGGTTTTTTTAAAAATAGATTTCTGGGGCTTCCCTGGTGGCGCAGTGGTTAAGAATCCACCTGCCAATACAAGGGACACGGGTTCCAGCCCTGGTCTGGGAAGATCCCACATGCCGCAGAGCAACTAAGCCCGTGTGCCACAACTACTGAGCCTGCGCTCTAGAGCCCGCGAGCCACAACTACTGAGCCCACGTGCCACAACTACCGAAGCCCGCATACCTAGAGCCCGTGCTCCGCAACAAGAGAAGCCACCGCAATGAGAAGCCCGTGCACCACAACAAAGAGTAGCCCCCGCTCACTGCAACTAGAGAAAGCCCACACACAGCAACGAAGACCCAATGCAGCCAAAAATAAATAAGTAAAACAAATTAATTTAAAACAAAATAGATTTCTGACTCCACTGATAACATTACCCTGGACTCAAGCTTCCCCTGATTTTAACTTCAGTTTGTTCATATTTACGATGAAAAGCTGGATCCAAACAATTCAGTTGGCCTGTTCTTTGGTAGCATCCTTATGATTCCTTTCCCACTGGTTTTTCCTTCATGATACATCTATGCATTGGAAATGTGTTTATTGAATGAGCTGCATGCAACAGAATGCAAGTAAAAAGCTTTTTTCTTTTCCTTTTTCCTCTGTCCTTTCAGCTCCACTATCTGGATTTGTGTTTTCCCTGCCGTTTGGATAAAAGCTGAACGATACCATGGATTTTCTAGCCACTCTTAGGCATAAAACAAAGAGGCCCTTAAAAGACCAGTCCAACGTAACAATCAGCACCCCAATCGATGCAAAGCTTCCCTCTCTGGCTTTTCCCTTCAGTCTTGGAAACCCACCGTACAGAGGAGGAGGGCATGGACGTCACCATTTTCCCTGCTTTGATTCTTCACCTCCCTAGTCAGCTGCTAATTCTCAACCTCAAGTCTTGGGAGAGAGGGAACTGGGGGGAAAAGACACAGTTGTTCATGGTTCTTCCTGTCATGACAGAGCCTTAGTGTCCTCTGGATTTGGCAAAGTTCAAACACTGACTTTCCCCTAGGGCTGCTCTTAGGCATGTCGCAGTAAGAGGATATGGCCAGCAGGTGGCGGTAAAGTCCTTTTTCCTTGTCAGAAGAGCCTACTATCAGGTTTAACATGACCATGGAATTTCCATAAAATGCTAAATTTCCTTAAGAAAGCTAAATATGCTTTCCCTCCATTTAAAAATGAAACAAACAAACAAAAAATACTTGAAACTACAAACATATCAATCTGACTAGCATACACTAAATATAGTTTTTAAATGATACTGACAAACATTCAAAAGTTTAGTCAGGCTCCTGAACTTTCTTCTAGGACCATCTCTGTACATGTCCTTGTAAAATCTCATTTTAGCAAGAACCCTGCTAAGTCGGTTTAACCAGAAACCCTCACCCTGGACATCTGATCACCATCAATAGCTGATCAGGTTCCTCAACCTCCAACATTCTGAGGTAATGTCTGATCACCCTTGGCCTGCCTTCAACCAGACTCCTATTGGTCAATTTAGCCAGATTCCTCCTTACCCCTGGTGTTTCCTCTTAGTAATTTTCTATCCACTGACCCCCATTGCTTCTTGACTATAAATACCACTTGCCCATGCTGTATTTGGAGTTGAGCCCAACCTCTCTCCCCCACTGTAACATCCCATTGCAGTGGTTCCCTATACCTATCACAATTGTCCTTAATAAAGTCTGCCTTACCATCTTTCACAAGTGTCACGGAATACTTTTTCCTTTAATAATACCCTAGGGAACAAACTTTTAAAGAAAATCTCCCAAGTAATTGAATAATGATATAATTTACTAATTCTCCCCCTCTCCCAATTAACATCATGTAATGCTAAATCTTGTTCCCAGACTTTGCTTATAATTTACCTTCCCCTAAATTAGAGTCAGGAACTTTCACCAAGGGCTCCCTGTAAGGCATATTGTCATTTAAAGGCCTTCATGGGAGACCCTTGCCGGGCTGTGCCTCTGCTGAGGGGAAAATATTGCTTAAGTACCTCATTCTGAAAGCAGTGTGCTCAGAACAATGGAATAAAACTAAAGACAAACTGATGCACTGAGACTTTGCCACTGTGGGCTGGAACATTTACAGAACGTTTTCATGCAGGAGCTGGAATGAGAGCAGGACCTTGAAAGGGTTCTGGTAGAAGATGGCACATAGCAGACTCCAGAACCCACCTCCTCCCATGGACACACCAAACCTATAGACACACGTGGGGCAATTCCCTCTGAAAGAAAACAAGAAACTAGCTGAGTGACTCCTACACACTGGGTGAACAACAAAATACCCACATATAAATGGGGCTTGGCATATCCCCAACTACTGGGAGCCACTAAGACCAAAGAAAGCAGCTTGGTTTGAGAAACAGCCAAGAGCTCAGACCAGCCTGAACAATAAGTTCATCCCCTACACGAGACCTGGGGAGAGGTAGTTGTTTTACCTAATGCACAGACATCAAGACAGAGAGTCAAGGAAAATGAGGATTATGTATCAAACAAATGAACAAAATTCCAGCAACAGACCTATTGAAATGGAGATAAGTGATTTACTGGACAGAAAGTTCAATAAATGTCATATAGATGCTCATCATGGCCAAGAGAACAGTGCATGAACAAAGTGAGAATTTAGACAAAGAGATAGAATGTATTAAAAAGTCCCAAACAGAAATCACAGAGCTGAAAAATACTGAATAACTGAACTGAAATATTCAATAGAGGGATTCAACATCAGACTACATCAGGCAGAAGAAAGGATCACCAAACTCAAAAACAAGGCAGTGGAATTCACCCAAAGAAGAAGAAATAAGAATGAAAGAGAGTAAAGATAGCTTAAGGGACTTATGGGACACCATGAAGCAGACCAACTATGCATCATACAGGTCCCAAAAGTAAACAGGGGAGGGAGGGGCAGAAAACATATTTAAAGAAATAATGGCTGAAAACTTTTCTAATCTGGAGAAAGAAACCCAGATCTAGAAAGCCCAGACAATTCCAGAAAAGATCCAAAGAGACCCATATCAGGACACATTATAATTGTTAAAAGTTAAAGCTAAGGAGAGAATCTTAAAAGCAGCAAGAGAAAAACAACTTGTTAAGTACATGGGAACTCCCATTAGACTATCAGGATATTTTTCAGCAGAAACTTTGCAGGCCAGACGGGATGTGATGAAAGAAAAAAACCTGCCAACCAAGAATAAACTACCCAGCAAAGCTGTTTTTCAGAATTGAGGGAGAGTTTTCCAGACAAGTAAAATCTAAAAGTTTTCATCACCACTAGATCAGTCTTACAAGAAATGTTAAAAGGACTTCTTCAGGCTGAACCAAAAGGATGCTAATTAGTAACAGGAAAATATACGAAAGTATAAATCTTACAGGTAAAGTTAAATATATAGTGAAATTCAAAATATTGTTGAGGATTTTTGCATCTATGTTGATCAGGGATATTAATATTTTAACAAACCAAATTCAACACTACATTAAAAGGATCATACACCATGACCAAATGGGATTTATTCCAGAGATGCAAGGGTGGTTCAACATTCACAAGTCAATCAATATGATACACCCCATTCATAAAATGAAGAATAAAAATCATAAGATCATCTCAAAAGATGCAGAAAAAGCATTTGACAAATTCGACATCCTTTCATGATAACAACTATCAACAAAGTGGATATATACCTCAACATAATAAAGGTCATATATGACAAGCCATAGCTAACATCATATTCAATGGTGAAAGCTGAAAGCTTTTTCTCTAAGATCAGAAACAAGACAAGAATGCCCACTCTTGTCACTTTTATTCAACATAGCACTGGAAATTCTAGTCAGAGCAATCAAACAAAAAAAGGGAATAAAGGGTATCCAAATTGGAAAGGAAGAAGTAAAACTGTCACTCTTTGCAGATGACATGATATTATATAGAGAAAACCCTACAGACTCCAACAAAAAACTGTGAGAATAATAAACAAATTCAGTGAAGTTGCAGGATACAAAGTCAATATACAAAAATCAGTTGTGTTTCTATACACTATTAACAAACTATCAGAAAGAGAAATTATGGAAATAATCCCATTTATAACTGTATCAAAAATAATAAAATACCTATGAATACACTTAACCAAGTAAGTGAAAGATCTCTACACTGAAAATTATAAGATATTGATAAAAAAGAAAATTGAAGAAAAATTGAAAAAAAAAGAAATTGAAGAAGACACAATTAAATGGAAAGGTATTCTATGCTCATGGATTGGAAAAATTAATATTATCAGAATGTCCATATTGCCCAAAGTGATCTACAGATTCAATACAATCCCTACCAAAATTGCAATGGTATTTTTCATGGAATTAGAAAAAACAATCCCGAGCTGTGTATGAAGCACAAAGACCTCAAATAGCCAAAGCAATCTTGAAAAAGAAGAACAAAGCTGAGGCATCAGGATTCCTGATTTTAAACTATTATTACAAAGCTATGCTAATCAAAACAGTATGGTACTGGCATTAAAGCAGACATAGAGATCAATGGAACAAAATAGAGACCCCAGAAATAAACAATATTTTAGTGCACATATGTCACATGCAATATTAGAGACATACTTACTGCATGGAACACAAATATTTTATGGGGCATATTTGTACTAAAAAATTGTTTATCTGAAATTCAAATTTAACTAGGCATCCTGTATTTTTATTTGGTAAAATTGGCAACCTAACCTCTATTTTTATATCGATAAGAAAACTGAGCCTCCAGGAAGATAAGTAACTTGACCAAAGCTGATACCTGGTTGGCAGTGTCACCAAGCTCTGAACCCCAGGCTCACTGAACCCCGTTCCCTCCATATTATATTGTCCCCTCCTTGTCTGTCCAGGAAGTTCTCCTCATCTGTCAGCTTCTCCCACCTTCTGGTAAAATAACCCTTGTCACCATTCCCAGCTAACTAGAAGAAAACTTTCCTTCCCAGCCAAGAAGGACTCACTGAGAGGTGAATTCCCATGACTAATTTTCCCAAATCTACATTCCTTGCTAATTCACCTTTTTTGGAAAAACAATGAAAACTCCCTCATTTTTTTCACACTGATACTTATGTTTCTGTAACTCTTTCTGTCTCTGGGAAACAAATTTAAATACAACAGCCCATCCCAACTTGTGCTTCTGGCTTAAATTACCTGAAACATAATACAGTAATTTAGACCTAAATCTAAAGAGAAAACCTGTAGGGTCTTTGCACTATAAGGATACCACACGTTCAGTACTTCTTTTTGTTGTTGTTTTTTCTAGTCATATCTTTCAATACTTAATGCTAATAGGTCTAACCAGCTTGTGTCTTACTGCAGGATTTGTTGTGCCATGGTGAGACTATAACAGGACAGAACACCTTCACAAGGTCAAGGTTAACCTCTAGTGGAAAAGTTTGGCAACAGAGGAACATATAAAGAAGTTTATACCTGTAAAGTACTTGAAACAGTGCCAAAGAGTAAGTGCTCAGTAGATGTGAGCTAATGTCATCATTTTTAATACCTGGGAACAATACTGATGGTCAGATCAGGACGTGGTTTTATAACTAATAAGTCATAAACAGTCATAAAATGCTGAAAGAGACAGAAGGAATGGTGGTGCAGAGGCAAAAAGGTGATTGAGAGAGAATGGAGAAAGCCCACTCATTCATTCAACAGTCATTAAGTAAATGAGTGCTATGTGCCAGTCTTGAAAGGCTGAGGAGTTTGGTGAGGGAGGCAGGTCTTTACAGTACAATGTGATAACTGCAATGAGAGAGTGATGCCCAGTGCAGCATGGAAGCTCAGACAAAGGCAACCAAAGCCAGTTAAGGGGGTCAAACAGGGATCAAGGAAATGGCCTAGAGTGACACCACAGCTGCCTCTTACTGGGGCAGTGAGAGCTGCCCAGGCTAAGGGCTGGGAAGATGGCCCATTCCACATAAAAGAGGAACACTAAGCAGACATAGACTTAAAGCAGCAAAGTGTGTGCAGGGGAGGTGGGAACAATGCCGCTCCCCTCTGCCTTGGGAAACCAGCCAATTACTGAGCAGTATGTAGTTACTACAACTATATACACCTAACCATGGTCCCCTACAGAAGGAAGACCAAAGAGAAGACTTCTCCCATCTTTAGCCAACCTGAGCAAGAGGGTAGACACCACAAGATGAGAGATTTGGTGATGGAAAAAGGAGTTTTGTCTGCTTCATATACTGACAATTGAAGATGTTGTTACATACTGTATCTTAACTGTATTAATATCACGTGCAACCAAAAGCGATCTCACCAATGCATGGATCTTCCACATTAACCATCCTTACACAGATTTTATTATCCCATCTTACAGATGAGGAAACTGTTTCTTAAAGAGATCAGATTATTTTTCTCAAGATCACAGCCAATAACAGAACTTCAATAGTATGCATAATTTTATTTCCCCTTCCTTTCCACCTCTTTAATTAAAACACAGCCTTCAAGGCCCTGTTTGAATACCACCCCTCTGCAAGGCCCTCTCTGACCTCCATCACAGCACACTGCACAGCCTTTCACATGCCAAGTACTCATTAACAGTTTGATGATTGAAGATGATAATCAATGACTGGATGATTGTTTAGCAATGGTTGATCTGTGCAGGTGCCTCGTAACCACTGGGAAAAGAACAACCACAGTGGCCTGGACTCAGGAGAGAAGTCTCATAGGAAGGGCTAGGCTTTGACCCAGGTCTTGAAGAGAGTGGAAGCTATGAATTAGCAAAAGCACATGGGATAGGAAGGGGAGTATCCCACACATGATGGAGAAGAAATAATTTGTACAAAGGCACAGAATCAAAGTAAAAAAAATTACATCCACCTTTCAGGTCTCTGGCTTTAACATTATATTTTGCCAAATCTTTGATAATTAGAGAGGAATAGACAATTCTGATTGAAGCATCTTTGCACTTGCTCCTTTATGCTATACATATTTTGGGTGCCTTCTATGGGCGAGGCTCTGTGGGAGGTACCAAGATGAATTAATCACAGACCTGCCCTCACAGATAATGTGTTTGCTGGGACAGGAAGACTTACTCATAAATATCTGTAATAAAATGTAAAAGTGGAAACGATAAACAAGGTATGGATGGCTCTAGTTCATTAGAAGAAACTGTCACTTCCAGGTGGAGATCTTTCTGATGGCTTCCTAGAAACAGTGGTGTTGCTGCTCGCTTATCCTCCAAGAAGAATAGGATTTGCAAAGATGAAGATGGGTTCTAGGCTGTTCCAGGAGGCAGAGGAAACCACATACAAAGAGACATAAAGGTAGGAAAGTTCAAGGCCCAGCAAAGAAGACTGAGGAGTTTGGTTTTACTGCAACACTGGAGACATACAGAAAAGAGTGAGAAATTAAGTTGCAACACAGGTGAAGCCATGTCATAGGGTGAAAAGAACATGAAACTTCGGAGTCCTAAGATAAAATTCCCATTCTGCCATCTCCTGCTTATGTGATCTTGGGAAAATTATTTAAATCTCCTGAAGCTCAGTTGCCTCATCTGTAAAATGGGCCCAGACAGGTGGGTCCTCAGGTGTGCAATAATGTGATACCTCTTCTATCTAATATTCTTTAAACATTGATTCAACTTTTTTTAAAGGACAGGCTGAGCACTGAGTCAGGTAGAGACCCCTGCCTTTCCTCTACTGTCCCAAGCAATTTCAATGTTCCAGCCAGCCAAACAACACCCTGTAGTTAATAAGAGTCTTCTCTCTTTGAACTGTGTTCAGAACCTTCAATAGGAGTTCCTGGTGAATTTGATATCCCTTATAGGCAGCTTTGAACTTCTGCCCTTCTGGCCTGCCCCTTGGATCAACTCTGCTCAAAGAATGGTTATAAGGATTAATGAGATTACACAACTAGAGTGCTCTGTAAGAATAGCTATTGTTACCACTGAGGGATAAACTGAAGGAGGAGAAACTGAAGTCATGGGGACTGGTTAGGCAGTAATTTAGGATGACTATTACATAATCCAAGAGAAGAATCTGAAGGCCTGAAATAAGAGAACGGTGGTGGGCATAGGGAAGAAAGGATAAATTTTAAAACTCTCATGGAAATGGAATCCCTAGGACTTAGCAAGTAATTGATGTGTGAGATGAAGTAAAGTGATTGAAATCTGGGCTCTACAAGGACGTTAGGGTCATTAACACAACTAGTGAAGAGGAAAAAGAAGCAGATTTGGAAGAGAAGTCATTGAATCTGTTAGGGACACGCTCAGTTAGGGGCCAGTAATAGTGCAATCGGGGAAAAAACGTGAGAGACAGAAATCTTTGTAGATTCTCTCCTTGACCAAACTCTACTCGGGCTCCCCAGAACTCTCTTCTCAACTAGGCCCTAATTTTTAAGCTTCCATATCCATCTCCGCATTTTAGCAAGAATTATTCTAAGTCAGGTTAGCCAGAATGCCCCATGCTCCATATGTGATCACCCTCAATACCTAATCAGGATCTTCATCCTCCACCATCGCCCAGGTGATGTCTGATCACCCTGTTCTGCCTTTGGCAAGAATCTTGTTAGGTCAGTTTAGCCAGGACTCCCCTTACCCTTGATGTTTCCTCTTAGTAATTTTCCATCCACTGACCCCCCCACCCTGCTTCTCCCTACTTGTCCTTCTATTTGAAAATGAGCCCAGTTTATAGTGAGATCTCTTTTATCCTACTGCAATAGTTTTTCTAAATAAAATCTACTTTTACCATTTTATGTCCAGCTCTGGTTTTTCTTGACAGTAGTTAAGAATTCAGCCTATTCAAGGGGAGAAATGAGAGATGGTAGAGGGTTAACGCACATACAGTCTTCTGTGTGTCCAAACCAGCAGCAGGGAGGCTGAGCCAGAGCACTGTGACTAAATCATGGACTGTTCCTACATTTTACACACTTGTGGTCTCTTTTCTGTTAAAATCATTCTTTGTAAATGTCCTGATGAATTTTCTACTCTTTCTGACTCTCAGTTATACGAGTGTGATAGGCAGAATAACAGCTCCCAAAAGATGTCCAAGTCCTAATCTTTGGAACCTGTGAATATATTACCTTATGGGACAAAAGGGACTTTGCAACCCTGATTAAGTTGAAATTTTTTAAAATGGGGGCTTATTCTGGATTATTCCAGGGCCCAATGTAATCCCAAGGGCTCTTATAAAAGGGATACAAGAGAGTCAGAGAGAGAGAGAGAGAGAGAGAGAGAGAGGTTGGAGGATGCTACTAGCCAGCTAGCTTTGAAGATAGAGAAAGGGGCATGAGCTAATGAATGCAGATAGCCTCTAGAAGCTGGAAAAGGCAAGGGAACAGATTCTGTCCTAGATGCGCCAGAAGAAATACAGCACGGTTGACACCTTGATTTTAGGCTAGTGAAACACAGTCCAGACTTCTGGCCTTTGGAATTATAAGATAATAAATCTGTATTGTTTTAAGCCACTTCTTCAGCAGTAATTTGTCATAGTAGCAATTGGAAACTAATATAATAGGTGTGGTGAATGGCCTAGGCTATTCAATTGATTAGACCTTGAGGAATGAAAGGTTGTGGACACATAACATTTAAGAACTGATGGTTGGTCTACTGTGGTTCTCAACAAGAGTGATTTGGCCTTACCCTTCCTAGGGGACATTGGAAAAGTCTGGAGATATTTCTGATGGTCCCAACCACAGGGTAGATGTTACTGTCGTCTAGTGAGTAGAGGCCAGGATACTACTCAACATCCTGTAATGCACAGGAGAGCCCCTCACAACTAAGAATTATCCAGTCCAAAATTTCAATAGTGTCAAGATTAAGAAACCCTGTCTTACAGGCCTCAACCAAGTTCAGAAACCACAGTGACATTATAAAGAATGCCATGTGCAAAAGTTAAAGATAAAGAGAGGATTCTAAAGACAGCAAGAGAAAAACAAAGAGTTAGTTATAAGGGAACCCCCCATAAGGCTATCAGCTGATCTCTCTACAGAAATGCTGCGTGCCAGGAGGGAGTGACAAGATATATTCAAAATTCTAAAAGGGAAAAGTATGCAGCCTAGAATACTCTACCCAGCACGATTATCATTTAGAATATAAGGAGAGAGAAATAATTTCTCAGACAAGCAAAATACAGCAATACTAAACCTATCCTAAAAGAAATATTGAAAGTTCTTTGCTAAACAGATAAAAAGCAAGAATCTATAGGAAAGAGGAAATCACATTTAAATCACAATTTAAATTAAATCACAAGGAAATCACAATTAAATTTAATTTAAATTTAAATTAAATTAAATTTAAATTAAATCACAAGGAAATCACAATTAAATAAGCCAGTACAAGATTTTTTTAAAGATCAAGACATTTTCGTGACAGCAATAACTACAAAACACAGCAACAGGATAAACATGAAGATGTAAATCAGGACATCAAAATCATAAAATGTGGGAGAGGAGAGTAGGAAATGTTGATTTTTTTTTTCATAATGTGTTTGAGCCTATTTGACTACCAGTCTAAAGCAAGTAGATATAGGAAGGGGTTAACATACTTCAAAAACAGGGTAACCACAAATCAAAAATGTACAACAGCTTCACAAAAACCAAAAAGGAAGAGAACACAAGTATAATACAAAAGAAAATCATCAAACCACAAAAGGAAAAAGAAAGAGAAAGGAACAAGAAGAAACACAAAATCAACAGGAAAACAAGATTTAAAATGGCAATAAATACATATCTATCAATAATTACCTTAAATGTCAATGGAGTAAATGCTCCAATCAAAAGACATTGAATGGCAAATTGGATTAAAAAAATAAGAGGCTACAATATGCTGCCTCCAAGAGACCCTCTTTAGGGCAAAGTACAAACATAGACTGAAAGCAAGGGGATAGAAAAAGACATTTCATGCAAACAGAAATGACAAGAAAGCAGTTGTAGCAATACTCATATAAGACAAAATAGACTTTAAAACAAAGGCCATAAAGAAAGATAAAGGACACTGTGTAATGATAAAAGGATCAATACAAGAAGAGGATATTACACTCGTCAACATATATGTATCCAATATAAGAGCACCCAAATACATAAAACAACTACTAACAGACATAAAGGGAGAAATTGATAGGAAACCAACAATACTAGGAGACTTTAACACCCCACCCACATCAATGGCAGATCTTCCAGACAGAAAATCAATAAGGCAAAAGAGATGCTAAAATAATACAATATAACAGTTAGATTTAATTGATATTTTCAGGAAATTACATCCAAAAATACCAGAATACACATTCCTTTCAAGTGCACATGGAATATTCTCTAGGATTGACCACATACAAAACAAGCCTCAACAAATTTAAGAGTATAGAAATTATTTCAAGCATCTCTTCTGACCACAATTGCATGAAACTAGAAATCAGCCACAGAAAAAGAAAAGACAAAAAAAAAATTACATGGAGAGTAAACAACATGCTACTAAAAAAACCAATGGGTCTAGAGGGAAGGGATATAGGGATATATGTAAACATGTAGCTGATTCACTTTGTTACACTGCAGACACTAACACATTGTAAAGCAATTATACTCCAATAAAGATGTTATAGGAAAAATTAAAATAAATAAACAAACAAAAAAACCCAATGGGTCGGGCTTCCCTGATGGCGCAGTGGTTGAGAATCTGCCTGCTAATGCAGGGGACACAGGTTCAAGCCCTGGTCTGGGAAGATCCCACATGCCGCGGAGCAACTAGGCCCGTGAGCCACAACTACTGAGCCTGCATGTCTGAAGACTGTGCTCCGCAACAAGAGAGGCCACGACAGTGAGAGGCCCACGCTCCGTGATGAAGAGTGGCCCCCGCTCGCCGCAACTGGAGAAAGCCCTCGCACAGAAACGAAGACCCAACACAGCCAAAAATAAATAAATTTATTTTAAAAAATAAATAAACCAATGGGTCAACGATGAAATCAAAGAGAAAATTTTTAAAATACCTTGAGACAAATGACAATGAAAACACAACCATACAAAATCTATGGGATGCAGCAAAAGCATTTCTTAGAGGGAAGTTCAAAGCGATACAGGCCTTCTTCAAGAAACAAGAAAAATCTCAAATAAACAATCTAACTTACCACCTAAAAGAATTAGAAAAAGAAGAATAAACAAAACCTAAATTCAGCAGAAGAAAGGAAATAATAAAGATCAGAGAGGAAATAAATAGAGATTTAAAAAACAGTAAAAAAAATCAATAAAGCCTAGAGCTGGTTCTTTGAAAGGGTAAACAAAATTGACAAACCTCTGGCCAGGCTCACCAAGAAGAAAACAGCGAGGGCCTAAATAAACAAAATAAGAAATGAAACAGGAGAAATCACAACTGATACCACAGAAATACAAAAAACTACGAGAATACTAAGAACAATTATATGCCAAAAAAACTGGACAACTTATGGACAATTATATGCCAAGAAATGGACATGTTTGGTTTCTAGAAACATACAGCCCACCAAAACTAAATCTCAAAGATATAGATAATTTGAACAGACTGATCAATAGAAGTGAAATAGAATCTATAACAACAACAACAAAAAAACTCCCTACAAAGAAAAGTCCAGGACCAGATGGCTTCACAGGAGAATTCTACCAAACATACAAAGAAGAACTTATACCAATCCTTCTCAAACTCTTCGAAAACACTGAAGAGGAGGGAACACTCCCAAAAACATTCTATGAAGGCACCATCACCCTGATACCAAAACCAGACAAAGACACCACCAAAAAAGGAAAATTACAGGCCAATATCTTTGATGAATATAGATGCAAAAATTCTCAACAAAATATTAGCAAATCAAATCCAACAACACATAAAAAGATCATGCACCATGACCAAGTAGGATTCATCCAAAGTTCACAAGGATGGTTCAATATACACAAATCAATCAAGGTGATATACCACATCAACAAAAGAAAAGACAAAAACCACATGATCATCTCAATAGATGCAGAAAAAAGCATTTGACAAAATTCAACATCCATTCATGATAAAAACTCTTACCAAAGTGGGTATAGAGGGAACATATCTCAACATAATAAAAGCTCTTTATGACAAACCCACAGCCAATATAATACTCAATGGTGAAAAGCCTTCCCACTAAAATCTGGAACAAGACAAGGTTGAGCACTCTCACCTCTTCTGTTCAACATAGTACTGGAAGTCCTATCCACAGCAATCAGACAAGAAAAAGAAATAAAAGATATCCAAATTGAAAAGGAAGAGGTAAAACTGTCAATATATGCAGATGACATAATGCTATATATAGAAAACCCTAAAGACTCCACACAAAAACTGCTAGAACTTTTAAATGAATTCAGCAAGGTAGCAGGATACAAGATTAACATACAGAAACCTGTTGCATTTCTTTACACTAACAATGAAATATCAGAATGGGAATGTAAAAAAACAATACCTTTTAAAATCACACCCCCCAAAATAAAATACTTAGAAATGAACCTAACCAAGGAGGTGAAAGACTTATATGCTAAGAACTATAAAACATTAATAAAGGAAATTGAAGATGATTCAAAGAAATGGAAAGATATCCCATGCTCTTGGACTCAAAGAATTAATATTAAGATAGCCATACTGCTCAAAGCAATCTACAGATTTAATGTGATCCCTATCAAATTGCCCATGACATTTTTCACAGAGGTAGAACAAATAACTGTAAAATTTATGTGTAATCATAAAAGACCCAGAATCATGAAAGCAATTCTGAAGAAAAAGAACAAAGTAGGAGGAGTAACCCTCCCTGACTTCAGACAATACTACAAAGCTACAGTAATCAAAATGGCATGGTATTGGCACAAAAACTGACATATGGATCAATGGAACAGAATAAACCCACATACCTACAGTCAATTAGTCTTTGACAAAGGAGGCAAGAATATACAAAGGAAAAAAGACAGTCTCTTTAGTAAGTGGTGTTGCAAAAGTTGGACAGCTGCATATAAATCAATGAAGTTAGAACACACTCTCACACAATACACAAAAATAAACTCAAAATGGCTTAAAGACTTAAACATAAGACATGACACCATAAATCTCCTAGAAGAGATCATAGGCAAAACATTCTGTGACATAAATCATACCAATGTTTTCTTAAGTCAGTCTCCCAAAGCAAGAGAAATAAAAACAAAAATGAACAAATGGGACCTAATCAAACATAGAAACTTTTGCACAGCAAAGGAAACCATAAACAAAACGAAAAGAAAACCTACAGAATGAAAGAATATATTTGCAAACGATGCAACAGTCAAGGGCTTAATTTCCAAAATACACAAACAGCTCATACAACTCAACAATTAAAAAACAACAACCCAGAAAAACAGGCAGAAGAAATTGAGTTATTTGTAGGGAGGTGTATAGACCTAGAGACTGTCATACAGAGTGAAGTCAGAAAGAGAAAAACAAATACCATTTGCTAACACATATATATGGAATCTAAAAAAAAAAATGGTACTGAAGAACTTAGGGGCAGGACAGGAATAAAGACACAGACGTGGAGAATGGACTTGAGGACAAGGGAGGGGGAAGGATAAGCTGGGACGAAGTGAGAGAGTGGCATGGACTTATATATACTACCAAATGTAAAATAGATAGCTAGTGGGAAGCAGCTGCATAGCACAAGGAGATCAGCTCAGTGCTTTGTGTCCCCCTAGAGGTGTGGGATAGGGAGGGTGAGAAGGAGATGCAAGAGGGAGGGGATATGGGGATATATATATACATAGAGCTGATTCACTTTGTTATACAGCAGAAAATAACACACCACTGTAAAGCAACTATACTCCAATAAAGATGTTCAAAAAAAAAAAAATACATGCATCCCTGTGTTCATAGCAGCATTATTCACAATAGCCAAGACATGGAAATAACCTAAATGTCAGATGAATGGATAAAGAAGATGTGGTACATATACACAATGGAATACTACTCAGCCATTAAAAAAAAGAACAAAATAATGCCATTTGCAACAGCATGGATGGACCTAGAGATTATCATACTAAGTGAAGTCAGAAAGAGAAAGACAAATACCATATGATATCACTTATGTAGAATCTAAAACATGACACAAATGAACTTATCTACAAAACTCAAACAGACTCACAGACATAGAAAACAGACTTGTGGTTGCCAAGGGGGAAGGGTTGGGGGGAAGGATGGAGTGGGAGGTTGGCACATCAGCAATATCTTTCAATCCTCCACAGATGTCTGTGTTTTAGAGCCACCATGACAGTAAATCGACCTCACCACTGCAAATGTAGGGCTACCTGTGTTAGCGAAGAATTTTCAGGGAGGTGCTGGGCTGAAGCTGTCAGCCGCTGCTTTGTCAAATAAATCCCATACTTAAATAGCTACTCTTCACAAGTCCACTCATGTGCTGCACTTTATTTTTAACCTTTAGCACTGTCCTCAAGATAAAGTGTGGAGTGTCTCGCCCACAGCTGTTGAGTCACACCTAAGCTCACTCTACCTGTCCTGCTCTCGGGCTAGAGAGCTACTGTACAGCAGGCATGCTGTACAGTAGAGGTAACAATACTGCATGATATACTTAAAAACTTGTTAAGAGGGTAGATTTTATGTAAGTGTTCTTATCACAAAATAAGTAAATAAACATATTACATAAATACATAAATAAGTAGGGTAGGAGGAAACTTTTGGGAGGAGAAGGATATGTTTACGGAATATATTGTGATGGTTTCATGGGTGTATAGTTATCTCCAAACTCATTAAGTTGTATACATTAAATGCAGTTGACCCTTGAAGAACACAGGTATGAACTGCCTGGTTCCACTTACATACAGATCTTTTTTTCAATAATACATACCACAGTCCTGCACGGTCAGTGGTTGGTTGAATCCGCCAATGTAGAACTACAGATAAGGAGGAACCACGGATACAGAGGAACCACTGATACAGAGGGCCAACTATCTGTTTTTTGTTTTGTTTTTGAATTTTATTTATTTTTTTATATATCAGGTTCTTATTAGTTACCCATTATATACATATTAGTGTATATATGTCAATCTCAATCTCCCAATTCATCACATCAACTATCTGTTATACTGGAATTTTCAGCTTCCCGGAGGATCAGGTTCCCAACCCCTGAGTTGTTCAAGAGTCAACTATAGGTACAGTGTTTTGCCTATCAATCATACCTCAATAAAGAAGCATTGCTGAGCTTGCTATTCAAAGAAACACGGGGTCAAAGAACACAGAAGGTTTCGGGGGAATCCAATACTCAGGCAGCACTGAGAAAGAACAGCCCGCCAATTAGAATGGTCTTTACTTACCCAGCCAGCTATCTACCTATTGGACACAAATATATTTCCTTTCATACTGAAGGTGCAGAATTCACAGCTGCTTTATTAGCACACTCCTGCTGGTCACCAATCTTTTTCCACATTTTTATGTTTAATGTAAATAACTTTTTTAAAGTCTTCCACTTTCTCTGTGTCAAGAGCAGAAGTTATGAAACTTTCTCAAAAACAAACATTTGATGGCCAAATGGGTTAGGGGAAAGAATGCCAGAGGAGACGCTTTAGCAAAGAGAGGGGAAAGTATCATTGGGAAGAGGATAGAACAGGGGTTTCATTGCTTTCTTCATGTTGCTTGTTATAAGAATAATTATCTTGGCATTCACATTCCCCAACAGATTCTTTTGAAAAGTGTGCGCATTGTAAATAGGATTCCATTCTTATGGTGAAGAGACTACGAAGGTGTTCACAGCAGGAACTAACTTCATACTCTGTATGAACAAATAATTATAGTGTAAAACATATGCAATCCCAACATTTATGTAATTTGTCACTTAGGTCAGATGTGACTCAAGCTGTGTACTTAATCCTAAAAAAAAAAAAAAAAATTCTCAAGACAAGAAACTCTACCCCTAGTGCCCAAAGGGCCCACAAACCCCTACCTTCTCAGATTCTCAGAGCTCTGCTGGGGTGAGGATAATTGGCAGTTAAGCCTAGAACTATGTCGAAGTCTTCTGTAAAATGAAGAATCCGTTTATAATGTGAATACCAGCCTCCGAAGGGATATGTTTGAATTTTCACCGCTCATCTTAGTAAGATTTCTTAAAATGTTATTTAGCCAGTAATTATTTTTAAGTTTTCCCCACCGCCATCCTCCAAAGAGCTATAAAGCATGTTATTTACATTGTTAAATGAATATTTCTTATGTACAGACTTAAAGTGAATGAATTACCATAGTTGTTTCAACTTTCTTTGGAGAATAGTTTTACATTCTGAATATCTTCCAATACAATATTTTTTTAAGAAAACGTTGGGTTCCTTAAATAGCAATCTTCAAATTGGGTTTGAAATTCAGAAATACTGTGGTGCCTTCCAGCTTAAGGTTCTTCAAGGTTTTTACCTTCTTTCTTGAGTGAGATGCTGGGCAGCAGAGGGTGCTTTCAGCATACTGGGGCAGCAATTGTTAGAAGTGCAACAGAAGAGGAGCCTTGCGCTGTCCCCTGGGTTTGGACCCTGCTGGGGCCTCCTACCAGAACAGAGACACACTGCTTTCTTGTGCTTTCATTGGCCCTCAGTGGCAAAGTACCAATTCGTCTATCTTTAGTGAACCAACCTCAGCTGAGCTTTCTCCCCAGGAGGAAGGTTGGCTGCTAAAAAGATTCTTTTTGCCAGTACTTTCTTTCTGAATAAAGTCTTTCACAGTTAACAGATTGCTTTCAAATGTATTACCTTGCATGCTGTCCTCTACTGACAGTAGACCATGGTCTCAGTATGCATGACATAAAAGGAGCAGTCAGGACCATAACCCGATTTTGATGTTTGATGTAGTTTGGAGTTGAGTTTAGATCCTGGCCAAGCACTTACTTGCAGGTGACCTAAGGACATGACCTAGCCTTTGAGTACCTCTGACCCTCATAGTAGAATGGGCTATATGAGAAATAAGTAAGGTAATGTATAAAAACACCCACCAAGGGCTGGTTGCTCAAAGGATGTTAGCTTCCTTGTATACAAGGGCCTCCTGGTGAGGACATACAACACCAAGAACTAGAAAAGCTGGGAAACTTTCCGTGGGAGGCAAATTTGAAAAGGGAAGCCAGGTAAAAGGTAAGGAATCTCTCCCCAGCCCCCTGTGGCCTGTGATTCAGGTCATGGAGACACATGAAAGGGAAGTGGAAAGAGCCTGGCCCCCTCTCTGTGCTGGCCATGGAGAGGCCTTCTTGGAGGAAGGGAATGTCAAGATGAATCATCACTGTGTGCTCATTTCCTTGGCCAACTTATTCTTCTCCAGCTACACTTATGACCAAAGATGTCTCATGAACATAAGGTTAGCATTAAGCTTAGTATGGAGCCCTGGGATCAGCGGATGTATGTGATGAGAGCTGCAAAGAGAAATAAGCAGGGTATGGCAATGCCCTGAGAGAGCCTGCCAGAAGTGGGGGGAAGGAAGCCATGAGGATTGATAACTAATACCTAATAGCTATCACCTAACAAGGTGAAGGAAGACGAGGCCTCCACAATGAGCACTTGGTGCATAATCAATGTGAAATAAGACACATCCCTTTTCAGGAATATTCTGTAAGAAGGTGATAGGGGTTGTTCCCCAGGAAAGAACCCAATCCAGACCCAGAGACTAGTTCTCTCTGAAATGCCCCACCAAGCCCAAGGCAGCTGGATCTTTATTAGAAAATTGCAGTTAGAACCAGAGTTTTATGGACTGAATTGTATCCCCCCTGAAATTCATATGTTGAAGTCCTAACCCCCAGTGTGACTGTATTTGGAGATGGGGCCTCTAATGAGGTAATTAAGGTTAAAGGTGGTCACAAGGGTGAGAACCTAATCCTATAGGACTGGTGTCCAACAAGAAGAGGAAGAGATACCAGAGAGCTCTCTCTGTACACAAAGGACAGGCCACGTGAGGAGATAGTGAGAAGGTGGCCATCTGCAAACCAGGAAGAGAGGCTCACCAGAAACCAACTCTGCTGACATCTTGACCTCAGACTTCCAGCCTCCAGAACTCTGAGACAATAATATCTGTTGTTTTAGCTACCCAGTTTGCAGTGTTCAGTTATGGCAGCCCTAGAAAATTAATATACAAAAAATTTTAATGACTTTACCTTTCCTTATATTTTCTTGCCTTATATCTAATTACGATATTACATGTGCATGGTAACTGTTATTATTATGATATAGCTGCTTTTTAGTCCCTGTTAAGTCTCATAAATTACCTTGTGGCATTTTCTCTTCTTTTTGTACAAAAGACCACTTAGGAGACCTGGCAGAAAAATTGGTGAATAAGCAAACATTGGGTGTGCTGCAACAAAATAGGATATTTTGATGTAGCCAATTTGATAATTAACCTTTCACGTTTTTTATAACCAAGTGCTAAATCAGTAGAAGATGGAAATGAGGCTCAGCATGGGAGTAGGAGTGAAAGATGGGGTGTGAGCAGAGACAGGGTTAGAGACCATGGATGTGCTGGGAGGAATGGAGGGGGTCTTCATACTACTTAGTAGTTTTCTAAAAGTTATCATTTAATGTTTGGGAGATTTTAGGGTCATGAAATGGGGTAGATGTTAAAATGTGCAGGCATTCAATGCCACAGGGACCAAATGGGAGATGATAGCAAAGACTCTTCTCTGCAGAAGCTAGCACCCATAATGCCATCTGAGTTACTGATACACAGTGTCCGAAGATAATGGCGAACATAGGCATGGATCACATGGGCTTTTATTTCAGGTGATCTAACCTGGCAGACAAAAGAAGGAAATCCAGAGAAATTCTGCTGACAGGTATGCTCGTGGCTGGGAGAGCATCCAATGCCCCTGCAGGAGAAGGTGAAACACTAAATAAACAGGACCCTCATCAACTGGCCTAGGGTTCATCCCTAGGTTGAAGACTGGAATGCTGGGCATGAATAATACTGAGGTTTCACCTACAGGCTGGGCCAGCAAAACAGGACAGGGGACAGGGGGTGAGGGGGACAGCAAATGGAAGTTTGTGGGGACTGCTGAGACTCCAAGCTTCATGGGTACTCATGGTCATCTCTGGCACTCTGACGCCACATGATAGGAAGCAGGGCTGAATCTTTTGGGTAATGACATCAAATGCCCCTATTCTGATGGATCCAGAAAGTGATAGGAGACAGGGCTGTGCCTACTAGAGATACTCATTAAAAGATATAACCCAGGAAGCTGGAAATGGCCAAGGCAAAGCAAATAAGAAAGTTCTAGAACTCACTAAATAACTGAGTTATTTATCAATATATGCTGTGGACTGAATTGTGTCCTCTCAAAATCCATATGTTGAAGCCCTCACCCCCAGCATGGCTGTATTTGGAGTAAAGAAGTAATTAAGGTCAAATGAAGTCATAAGGGTACAGCCTTGATCCAATAAGATTGGTGTTCAGAGACACCAGGGAGCTCACTCTCTCTCCCCACCACAAGAGGACACAGCAAGAAGGCAGACATCTGCAAGCCAGGAAGAGAGCCCTCACCAGGAATGGACTCCACTGGCACCTTGATCTTGTGCTTGGCTGCTGGTAGGTGATCTGTAGGCCGCCGGAAGGCCCTGACTGATGAGAGTATCTTTGTTTTCCTGGGAGACAGTCTAATGGCGTGATTTATGATAGGGTCTTTGAGCCATGCTGTACCAGTTTTGACCTCTGGAGGAACTAGAGACCATTAGTCTGAGCTCCTGCGGGGGATGGAAACAAAGCCATACACGTGGACAATATGTGATCAAGCTCCACTAAAAACTCTGGATGCCAAAGGCTCAGGTGAGCTTCCCTGGTTGGCATTATTCTGTGAGTATTGAATAATAAGGTTGGCATTATTCTGTCACACATCGTGGCCAGGAGGCAACAACATCCATGACTCTGTGGGGGGAGAACAATGAGAAGCCCCATGTTTGGACCCCTCCAAGACTCTGCCCTATGTGTCTCTTCCTTCTGATGATTTTAGTCTATTTCCTTTGACTACAATAAAACTTTAATTTTAAATATAGTGCTTTCCTGAGTTCTGTAGTCATTCTAGTGAATTATCAAACCTGAGGGACAAGGACAAGCTGTTTAGGCTTTTTCTTTTATTAAGGATTTTAACTTTGTGTTGTTTTTTGTTATAAATATTTATCTATTAATTTAACTTGTGGTAGTTTTAAATTATTGTGTAATCAGCTCTATCAATCTTTCCCTTTGTAGTTTTTGTTTACTTAAAAAGGCCTTTCTCACTAGGAAATGATATAGGCATTCATCTTTATTTTCTAGTTCTCTACAGTGTCATTTCTCTTTATTTAACTAATTCCATTTAGGATTTGTTTTGTTATATGCTACTAGGTAAAAATCTATTGTTACTTTTTTCCAAATAGTTTCTCAGTTGACCCAGCACTATCTTTTCAATGATCATATTTTTCTACTTTGTTATCACATGCTAAATTCTCACATATACTAGCGTTTATATGTGGTCACTCTATTCTGTTGGATCTACATGGCTGTCTTTTCTTGCATTACCCTGCCTTTAGTTTTCTTGGATTTACAACACAAATTAATATCCCACTGCAGGCATCTTTCCTATTTATATTGTTCCTATTTAAAATCTTCTTGGCTTACTTTCCTATTTATTCTTCCCTAATAAATTTTTCTGTGCCCCAAGAAAATGCTTTACTCAGAACATAAAAGAAAATCATAAAATTAAAATCACTTTGTCAATTCCCACCAACCTCCCAAAATAAAATATTAATAGAGTTTTTCACTGGAATTGCATTAAACTTAAAAATTTGGGGAAAATTGATATATGTATTTATAAGGCTAACTCTTTCCATGCAGAAATATATGTCCCACAGTAAAAATAAATACATTAAAAAATGTTTAAGTTGATGTTCTTCATACAGGTCCAGCAGGTTTCTTGTTAACCTCAAGGAAATAAGAATTTTTATGGCTCTTAATGTACATTGTTATATTATCTCTAGAAAAATTTCACAAAATATAAGATTAAAAATGTCCCCTTGCCAGTCTGAGCAGGTAAAAAAAGTATCTCACTATAGATTTAATGTGCACTTCTTTGACTTTTCGTGAGGTTGAATGATTCTGAATGTATTTATTGATTAGTTGTATTTCTTTCTTTGTGAACTTTTGCCTATTTTCTATATTAAGAATAATAACACTTTAACTTACAAGGTGGAAGCATTTTTCCCAGTACATCATTTGCCTCTTAATTTTGTTTATTACATTTTCTGATATATAGAATTTAAAAATTTTCCATCTATGCAAATCTATTCTTTACGGTTTCTTCATTTATATTTAGAAGTCCTCCAATTCAAAGATCATATATTTGTGTAAATTTTCTTCTAGTCATTTATATGTTCTTCTATTTGTTTAAATTTTAATTCCCATATCCACATTGGATTCATATCAGTTTATGATATAAATGAAATAAAGATTGGGTTTCATTTTGAGTTTTAAAGGTTGGTTTGTTTGAGTCTGTATATTGAACCATGGTCATTTTCCTTTCAGAAGTTATTCTGTGTCAAAGTTATTTGGTTTACTTAGTAATTTTTAAGTACAGAATTTCTTGGCACACACTCTTCAGTGGAGTAATAAAATGTTCTCATTATGAAAGGAATTTAAGCAATTACATCTGAAGCCTTCTTACTAGTGTATCTAACAAGGTACCTTTTAGCTTAAAGAATGTGGACTATCATTCAACTGCCAGCTGCCATTCCACTGGGGCTTTTGTGAGTCCCCTGGAAGGCTGCAAAGAGTTAAAAAGGTTATTTTACCAGCACCGTCTATAAAAATGTGTTGCTACAATTCACTTGGAAGGCTCAATCCCCCAAGGGTATAAAGAATTAATTTACAGTCACAAGTTTGGCATTCTTAAAAGAAAGCTGCTCAAACAATGGGAAACATTACCCTCTGAGAAATCAGATGTGTTTGGCAGACGTGATCCAAGATTTCCAGCAACGTACTACCTACACAGCAAAGCTAAGGAGCAGCAGAAACCTCTCCCGAAATCAAATACGGTACAGTACAAGAATATTATATTGAATGTCTGAAAACCTGAAGTCCTTATTCCAACACCAATGATTTGATCTTCGTAAGTCACTTTAATGGGTGTCAATTTCCTCTTAGGAAATCGGTGACCTCATAGGACTGTAGCAAAAACTAAATGAGAAAATTTATATGAATGTATTGTGTAAACTGTAAAGCACTGGTCAAAACATTTGTAGTTATTAATTAGCCTGTAACTGAACTTATTCTACTTCTCTGACTGAAGAGGAGAAGGTAGCACCTGCTGTCCATGGCCTGTTCATCCTATCCTGGGGAAACGCTATCTGGACACCCGCTACCTCCCCTCTAATCATGCCCCACTTCTGAACCACGCATGCTTCCTGCCAGCAGCACTTCCCAGGACAGATATGTACATTAGCTTAAGCCCAGGGCCTTCAAGAAAGTAAGCACTGCATCTAGGCAGGAAAAAGAGGAATAACATTTACTGAACACCTACCATGTGTGGAGTACTGAAAGATATGCCAGCAAAACAGAGATGAGTGAGTACAGTCCCGTCACTTTTTGCTTTAATTTTCAGCTGTACCAGACTCATGAGTTCCATAATGATCCAACATATATCACAGGCCAGAGGGTGTTTGCAAGTATGAACTACATTTCCACCCTTGGGCAGTATTAGGACTGGGAAAGAGAGAAATTTACATGCAAGTTGGGTGGAGTCAAAAGAATATTTGTAAAATGATTTAAAAGTTTAGCTAGCTCAAAGATGTGTTTGTGCATCTATAAGAATTAAGTCTAAAATCCTTGACATGGACCAGGACCAAGTCTGGGCTCTTCTTTCAAGAAAACTGCCCAAGTCATGATAAAGTTAAAACATAATGGGTAGGCATTGAAGAGGGAAGGGGCATGATCAGATCTGTGCTTTAAAAAGAGTACTCTGGTTATGAGTTATCACTTCATACCGATCAGAATGGCCATTATCAAAAAGTCTGCAAATAACAAATGCTGGAGAGGGTATGGAGAAAAGGGAACCCTCCTACACTGTTGGCGGGAATGTAAACTGGTGTAGCCAATATGGAGAACAGTATGGAGGTTCCTCAAAAAACTAAAACTAGAGTTATCATATGATCCATCAATCCTACTCCTGGGCATATTTCCAGACAAAACCCTAATTCGAAAAGATCATGCACCCTAATGTTCATAGCAGCACTATTTAGCCAAGACATGGAAGCAACCTAAATGTCCATTGACAGATGAATGGATAAAGAAGATATGGTATATATATATATATATATATATATATATACACACACAATAGAATATTGCTCAGCCACAAAAAAGAATGAAATAATGCCATTTGCAGCAACATGGATGGATCAAGAGATTACCATACTAAGTGAAGTAAGTCAGGCAGAGAAAGACAAATATCATATGATATCACTTATATGTGGAATCTTAAAAAAAATGATACTGATGAACTTACTTACAAAACAGAAACAGACTCACAAACAGAGAAAAAAAACTTATGGTTACCAAAGGTGAAAGTTGGGGGGAGGGGGAAGGGACAAATTAAGAGTTTGGGATTAACAGGCACACAATACTATGTATAAAATAGATAAACAACAAGGACCTACTGTATAGCACAGGGAACTATATTCAATATCTTGTAATAACCTACAATGGAAAATAATCTGAAAAAAAAAATATATATATATATAACTGAATCACTTTGCTGCATACCTGAAACTAACACAACATGGTAAATCAACTCTACTTCCATTTAAAATAATAAAAAAAAAAAGAGTACGCTGGTTGCTGTAGAAACAACAGAGGGGAACACTGCAAGAAGGGAGCAGGAACCCCTAAGCCGTGGTGTACAGCTGCTGGCTTGCTCTGGCTCAAGAAGCTTGACTGTGTCCATATCTTCCCAAGGCCACATCTAGGGCCATCAGGTTAGTAGACTGAACTAGGCCATGGTATAAGTTTCCTTATACCAAGGAAACTTGCAAATGCTACAAATCAGGGCTTTCCTACCTTCCTGCCCTCAAGAGCCAGCTTACCAGCACAGTACTGCCTAGAAGGTTTCTACAGGAGACCAGGCAAGAAGGGCAGTTTGATCTAGGGTGGTGACAGTGGAGGTGAGGGAAGTGGATGGATTTGGAAAGCTATTTGCAGATGGAATTAGCAGAATGTGCTGACGGATTGGATATGGGATGGGGTGGTCAGGGAGAGGGGAGAGATAAGAATACCTCCCAGGCTTTAATGAGTACATAAGTGTGAGCATCAAAGGCAATGTTTTGAGTTTGGCTTTGAGACAGAGAATGTCCTGGACTCAGACACTGAGGTGATTTTAGAATTCCACAGTTTTCAGTCACTCATGACCTGGCCCTAGTCCACCCTCCCAACTCATCCTGGGCATTATTCTCTTCCTCTCTGCCCTAGACTCCAGCCCCACCAGCCACCTTCCAGTTCTTCATTTAGAAAATCTGTTTAGCCTCCAGGCCTTCCTTCATACTGTTCCCTCAGCCCAGAATGTTCTTATCACAGCTCTCTGCATAGCTGGCTTGTTTTCTTCCTCAGGTCCCTGCTAATAGAGGACACCTTCTCCCTCCAACCATACCCTCCCTGTTAGTTTCCTTCCTGGCACTTATCACAATTTATAATCATACATTTTTATGACTACTTGTTTGTGCTCTGTCTCCTTCACTGGACTGTAAGCTTTTTTTTTAATTGATCTCTGATTCTTCAGCATCTAACACAATTTGCCGAATAAATAAGCAAGAAAAATAGCCTGCCAGCAGCCTATAGATAAGAGACCAATGTTGTACCACCTCTGCAGCGTAGACCTCTAAGCACCCGCAATAAAAATTCTGTATTTAGAAAAACAGTTGAGACTCTGCAAGTAACCCATCCACAGGGCAGGGTGTGACAGGCAAGGGCAAGTCCAGGCTTGGGACTTCCCCAAGTCTAGATCTGGCTAAAGAACCGGGAAGTTCTCACAGTGAAGCTGACAGCTGAATAAAGACCTAAAGGATGGGTGTATTACATTTCTATAGTAGTTCCAAGCTCACAAAAGGAGATTCACATTTGTTGGATAAAAGTTGTTCAGAAGGTGTGACCGCAGGTTGACCCTAGAGCTGGACCCAGGCAATCGGAGGTGCCTCATTAGCACCCCCTGTCCTTAGAATGTACGTTCCCTGCACCACTCCCACCTGGGAACCATTTTCAAAGACATAGCCTTGAAGGAGTAAGGTGTTGTTGAGACCATCTGGACAGTTCACATGATTGAACCCAGCTATATATAAACTTTTAAGATTTTGGTGAGCAGGTACCGAGATCTACTCATCTTGTGCCCTCCCCCCAAGGCAAGCCTTGCAAGTAAGTTCCCTTGCTTATTAAAACCATCACCTGCCCACCTGGAGTGGTCTGACTCTTTCTTCAGTCTCTCCTTGCCCTTCACGTACAGGGAGGAGTTTGTGAACCAACAGCATTTTTCATGAATTCTTACATTAACCCAGTGAAGTAGGCAGAGCAGAGATAGCTCTTCCCTGCGTAGAAATGAGAAAGTTGACAAGTACAAAACCGAATTAAAGTTGAGGTCATCTGCCTCCAAGTTCAGAACTCTTTGCATTCTCCATTTCCATTTAGAATGTATTTTTGTGCACCTACTATGTGACAAATAAAGGGGGGTATAAGGGAAATATAAAGCATAATCCTTGACCTAACAGAGTTAAAAAACTTGCAAAACAATTTGAGACTGCTCCCACCATCAATCAACAATGCATGCTGAGCTGACAGGCTGTAGGAACTCGGAGACAGAGGAGAGTGTGTAGGATGAGAGCCAGGAGAAGCTGTTACAGAAGGTAAGTTTAAGTTCTGCAGACCAGTCCTAATGCCCTGTTAATGCAGAGGAGAAGACTTGAGTTCACTGTGCCCCTGCTGAGCTCATTTCCTTGACTTTCACTGATAAAGACATTTCAGAGCAAAGAGCCTCTTTTCTAATCAACAACATGCTGTACATGCAAATATCTGACAATGTTACAGCCACTAGGACTCTTCTCACTCCAATTATTCCCTCATCAGTCTCACATCCTCTTGTTTCTGTTTTCTGCTCCGCCAGTTTCTACCTACAACATTCAATACTGACTCAGCACCAGACAACATTTTTCTTCTCCAGAATCCTCTACCATCTCTATAGTGAGACCCCACCATTTCCGATCACAGCTGCCTTCCTTTCAATCTCCGACTGTCTACAGCATGTGAAAATAGGGGTACCAGTGGCCTCCATCTACCCGATCCCCTCAAAGAGTGGATGCCATGCCACCCCTGGGCATCACTCTCATGCACCCTGAGTGGCAGCCAGTGGCCACAATCCCACTATCCCTCACAGAAGTCAAGGAAAGAAGGAGCAAGAGAAGAGGAGTAGGAGAGGAAAGTTGTATGTGATGAGAAGTTAAGGGCCACCAATTATTGCTTTAGGTCAACAGTCCCCAACCTTTTTGGCACCAGGGACTGGTTTCATGGAAGACAATTTTTCCACGGATGGGGGCGGGGGGATGGTTCAGGCGGTAATGCGAGCGATGGGGAGCGGCAGGTGAAGCTTCGCTTGCCTGCCACTCACCTCCTGCTGTGCAGCCTCGTTCCTACCAGGCCGCAGCCGGATACCAGTCTGCGGTCCAGGGGTTGGAGACCCCTGCTTTAGGTAGCAGTCAGTGACACTGGGACACAGGCTAAGTCTGCCAGAAAAGCTGCTGAATTATTCTGTAGACTCGCTTGTGACCAAGAGGCAAGCATGACCCCTGCCCCTACCACCACCATCAAATACACAACTTGTAAATAATCTCTCAAATATACCCTCCTCACAGGTGGGAAACCCAGTTCTGTACATTCTTAATCACAAGAGCTTGAAGATGATACTATTCTTCCATGCTAGAGGAGACAGTGTTGTCTTACAGCAGAAGCTTCAATCAGAATCCAATTTTCATCCTTGTAGATGACTGGGCCTCATTCACTTTCTCACTCAAGTAAGAACCAAGCATTTTGCTCAAAGCAGTTAAATAAACAATAAATCAGTGAAGCCTCCTGTTGAAATATCTTTTCTCATTTATATTTCTTTGCATTGTATGTTCTTCATGCCAAGTCCTAAATAGACCAAAAACAGATTTACATTTAAATAAACATTGTTTCCAGGTATAATCTATACACACTGTGAGATGAGGCATTTTAAATCTCTCTTAAAATAATACAATCTGTCAAGTTTAAAAGCCATCAAAGCAAAATACAGGCTATATTTATATGATCTAATATAAACTACTAAAATCTTAAATTCTAAATAATTTTGCCACAAGGTAAAGATGTTCAAAATTCCATGAGAAAATACTCTCATTGTCAAAAATAAACAATAAAATGGAAAATAAGAATAAAAGCTTCTGGGGGGTGGGATGAATTGGGAGATTGGGATTCACATATATACACTAATCTGTATAAAATAGATAACTAATAAGAACCTGCTGTATAGCACAGGGAACTCCACTTCACTGTACAGCAGAAACTAACACAACAGTGTAAAACAACTATACACCAATTAACAACAACAAAAAAAGAACAAAAGCTTCCATCAGCAGTTGAATGGATAAAGAAGATGCTTAACCCTGAACTGCACAAGCACACAACATATTCAAAGCAGCCTAGCAAAGGTTCCAAAAACTGAGATGCTACTGGAACTATCACTCACAGAACATAGACAGTCTGAAGCAAACCGAGTGGATTATCTGTTAAAACAATCAAACAATTCAACATAGACTATCTCTTTTAAAATAGAGACATAAATGGGTTAAAAGTTAAAGGATGGAAACATAGTATGCAAACACTAATCAAAAGAAAAATGGAGTGGCTATATTAATATCAGACAGAATAGACTTCAAGGATTATTACCAGGGGTGGGGGAAAAAAAGATATTATATAAGAAAAGAGTGAATTCACCAAAAAGAAAAAAATCTTAAATGTGTATGCACCTAACAAGACAACTTCCAAAAACTTAAACACAGATAGAACTGAAATGAGAAGTAGATAAATTTATGATTATACTCAGAGGTTTCAACATTTCTCTCACAGTAATTGATAGAAGTAGACAAAAATTCAGTACCAACACAGAAAACCTAAACACCATTATAAACCAGTTGACATAATTCACCTTTACAGAACACTCTACCTAACAACAGTAGAAAACAATTTTTTTTAACTGCACATGGGATATTCACCATGATACACCAAATTCTGGGCCATTAAACAAATCTTAACAAATTTATAATAATTGAAATCACATAAAATATCTTGTTGAATCATAATGGAATTAAATTAGAAGTTAATACAAGAAAGATATCTAGTAAATGTACAAATATTTGGAAATCAAACAACACACTTCTAAATTACCCATGGGTCAAAGAAAAAGCCACAAAGGAAACTAGGGGGAAATGAAATGAAAATAAAACTACAACATATCAGATTTTGTGGGAGGCAATTAAAACAGTGGTTCAAATGGAATTTATACTATTAAATGATTATATTGGAAAAGAAGAATGTCTCAAATCAATAATATAATTGTACACCTTTAAAAACTAGAAAAAGAAGAGCAAAACAAACCCAAAGCAAGTAGAAGGAAGGAAATTATTAAGGTAAGAGCAGAAATCAATTAAAATTAAGACTAAAAAAAAAAAATCATACTCAAGAGTGAAAAGCTAAAAGCTTTTCCTCTAAATCAGGAGCAAGACAAGGGTGTTCACTCTCACCACTTTTATTCAACATAATATTGGAAGTCCTAGCCAGAGCAATTAAGCAAGAAAAAAGAAATAAATGCATCCAAATTGGAAAGGAAGAAGTAAAACTGTCACTATTTGCAAATGACATGATATTACTCAAATTCAGTCAAGTTGCAGGATACAAAATCAATGCATAAAAATCGGTTGTGTTTCTATACACTAATAATGAACTATCAGAAAGAGAAATTAAGAAAACAATTCCATTTACAATTACATCAAAAAGAATAAACTACCTAGTAATAAATTTAACCAAGGAGGTGAAAGACCTGTATATGGAAAACTACAAGACACTGATGAAAAAAACTGAAGAAGACACAAATAAATGGAAAGATATTGCATAATCGTGGAATTAATCAGAAGAATTAATATTGTTAAAATGTCCATACTACTCAAAGCAATATACAGATTCAATTCAATTCCTATCAAAATTCCAATGGCATTTTTCACAGAAAGAAAACAAATAATAGAGAAAATTAATGAAACCAAAAGCTGGTGCTTTGAAATGTTCAGTAAAATTGATAAACCTCTAGTCAAACTGAACAAGAGTAATAGAAAGAACATGAGCTACTAACATCAGGAATGAAAGAAGGGACATCACTACTGATCCCACAGACATTGAAAAGATAATAACGGAATTCTAGGGAAAACTCTGTCTATAAATTTGATAATGTAGATGAAATGAACCAATTCTTTGATGAACAAACTATCAAACCGACACAGGAAGAAATATATTTTTATTAAAGAAATCTATTAAAGAAATTGAATTTGTAGATTTAAGCCTTCCATAAAGGATACTCCAGGCCACATGGTGAAGTCTATCAAACACTGATAGAAGAAATAACAATTCTACGCAATCTCTTCCCCAAAAAGGGGAGGCAATACTTCTCAACTCATTTTATGAGGTTGGCATTAAACGATAAAACCTGATAAAGACATTACAATTAAGAAACTTTCAAACCAATATCCCTCATGAACATAGATACAAAAATATTACAAAATATTAACAAATTGAATTCAACAGTATATAAGAGGGATATGTCACAACCAAGTGGGGTTGCTCCAAGGAACACAAGGTGTGTTCAACATTTGAAAAGCAATTGATGTAATTTACCATATCAACAGTCTAAAGAAGAATAATCACATAAACATCTTACTGGATGCAGAAAAAGCATTAGAATAAATTCAATATCCATTTATAATAAAAAATCTCAGCAAACTAGGAATAGAAGGAACTTCCTTAGTCTAAAAGGAGGTATCTATGAAAAACCTACAGGGAACTTCACACTTAATGATGAGACTAAATGCTTTCCCCCTAAAATTGAGAACAGGGAAGGAATGCCCTCTCTTACTACTCCTAGTCAAATGGTACTGAAAGTCCTAGCCAGTATAATAATGCAATAAAAAGAGGTAAAAGACATATACTGCGTGGGCCAAAATGTTCGTTTGGTTTTTTTCTGTAAGATGGTTCTGGTAGCACTTAGTTGTCTTTAACTTCATTCGAAACCATTTTATTAGATTGTATGTGACAGCTGTCATACCAGTGTGCATTTAAAAAAAGACTTATCAGAATTGGTGAATTTTCGTAGAGCCATTTTTTTAAATTTATTTATTTTATTTATTTTTGGCTGCATTGGGTCTTCATTGCTGTGTGTGGGCTTTCTCTAGTTGTGGCGAGCGGGGGCTACCTTTGTTGCAGTGCACGGGCTTCTCACTGCGGTGGCTTCTCTTGTTGCGGAGCACAGGCTCTAGGTGCATGGGTTTCAGTAGTTGTGGCACATGGGCTAAGTAGTTGTGGCTCACAGGCTCAGCAGTTGTGGCACACGGGCTTAGCTGCTCCACAGCATGTGGGTTCTTCCTGGACCAAGGCTCAAACCCCTGTCCCCTGCATTGGCAGGCAGATTCTTAACCACTGCGCCACCAGGGAAGCCCTGTATAGCTATTTTAATATTAAAGATGGAAGAAAAAAAGCAACATTTTCAGGATATTATGCTTTATTATTTCAAGAAGGGTAAAAATGCAACTGAAATGCACAAGAAGATTTGTGCAATGTGTGGTGAAGGTGCTGTGACTGATCGAATGTGTCAAAAGTGGTTTGCAAAGTTTCGTGCTGGAGATTTCTTGCTGGACGATGCTCCATAGTCGGGTAGACCAGTTGAAGTTGATAGTGATCAAATCGAAACAATAATTGAGAACAATCAACGTCATACCACGCGGGAGACAGCCGACATTCTCAAAATATCCAAATCAAGCTTTGAAAATCATTTGCACCAGCTTGGTTATGTGAATTGCTTTGATGTTTGGGTTCCACATAAGTTAAGCGAAAAAAACCTTCTTGACCATATTTCCACATGCGATTTTCTACTGAAACATAATGAAAACGTTCTTTTTTAAAAACAAATTGTGACGGACGATGAAAAGTAGATACTATACAATAATGTGGAACGGAAGAGATTGTGGGGCAAGCGAAATGAACCACACCAAAGGCCGGTTTTCATCCAAAGAACGTGATGTTGTGTATATGGTGGGATTGGAAGGGAGTCCTCTATTATGAGCTCCTTCCAGAAAACCAAACGATTAATTCCAACAAGTACTGCTCCCAGTTAGACCAACCGAAAGCAGTACTCGACAAAAAGTATCCAGAATTAGTCAACAGAAAACACATAATCTTCTATCAGGATAACGGCAACACCGCGTGTTTCTTTGATGACCAGGCAAAAACTGTTACAGCTTGGCTGGGAAGTTCTGATTCATCCTTCGTAATCACCAGACATCACACCTTCGGATTTCCACTTATTTAGGTCTTTACAAAATTCTCTTAATGGAAAAAATTTCAATTCCCTGGACGACTGTTAAAGGTACCTGGAACGATTCTTTGCTCAAAAAGATAAAAAGTTTTGGGAAGATGGAATTATGAAGTTGCCTGGAAAATGGCAGAAGGTAGAACAAAAGGGTGAGTATGTTGTTCAGTAAAGTTCTTGGTGAAAATGAAAAATGTGTCTTTTATTTTTACTTAAAAACTGAAGGCACTTTTTGCCCCACCCAATAGGTTAGAAGGTATGAAACAAAAATATCTTTATTTATAGATAACAAAATTGCCCATGTCGAAAATTTCAAAGAATCTACAAAAAAATCCTAAAACTAGTAAATCAGTTAGCAAGGTAGCAGGATACATATCAATATACAAATCAACCTTATTGCTATATACAACAATTGAAATTTGAAATTTTAAAAATACCGTCTACAATAGTACCAAAAATAAGTGAAGTACTTAGGTATAAATCTAACAAAATATGTGCAGAATCTATATGCTAAAAACTACAAAAGACTGATGAGAGAAACAAAAGAAGATCTTAAAAATTGCAGAGACATACAGTATTCATGAATTGGAAGATTCAGTATTATTAAGAAATTGTTTCTCCCCAAACTAACATACAGAGTCAAGGCCATCACCATCAAAATTCCAGCAGGACTTTTTTTTTATAGATACAGACAAGCTAATTTAAAATTTTATATGGAAAGCCAAAGGAACCAGAATAGTTTAAACACACACACACACACACACACACACACACACAAATAGAAAAAGAACAGAGTTGGAGATCTCACACCACCTAATTTCAAGACTTATAGACAGTATGATAATGTCAAAAAGATAGGAATATAGATCAGTGAAATAGAATTGAGAGTCTAGAAATAAATCCTTGTATTTATGGTCAGTGGATTATTGACAAAGCTACAAAAGAGTTCAGCAGAGAAATTATGGTACTTTTAACAAATGGTGCTGGAACATTTGAACATTTAGAAGCAAATAATATATGTATTATATATATATATGTATATGTATACACATACATAAGAAATATAGATCTTGATCAATATCCCACACCTTATACAAAATCAACTCACAGACCTAAATGTAAAATCTAAAACTAATAAGATTCTAGAAAAAAAAAGTAGCTTGCAGTCTCATCACAAGAAAAAAATTCTCTATGTCCAGTGACAATGTTTACTAGACTTATTGTGGTGACAATTTTGCAATACATACAATTATCAAATAATTACACTGTACACCTGAAACTAATATAATGCTATGTGTCAATTATACCTCAATTTTTTTTTTTTAATAAAAAGGGGCTTGCTCTTCTGTATCTGAGGATCTGAGGAGCCTTCCCCAATACACAAAAACCTTACAATTACCTTACCTGGAGCAGATACCTCACAAAAGACAGGATGCCCATCCTCCTCAAAACCTATCCCAAACACCCGCTATTGCCATTAGACCCATAACGAGGGTTAACTTTCAGCATGTTCTGGTAGCCTGGAAGTGACAGCAGTTCTCTACATATAACTGGTGCTGAGACCAGGTTCCTAGATTTGCCCCTTCTTCCAGGGAAACACTACTTGCTCTTCAGAGTGAGTATGGACCAAGATAATCTATATATTATGTCTTCACTAAACACCTATTATAAAACAGGCTGGGGTATGCATAGTTCCCATCTCTGGCCTTGTTTATTATCAGTGGTTATATAACCCTTTGACCCACAGTTTCTGGCTCCAGTTGAGGACCCAAAGCTGAAGTACAAAAACAAACTCCAGCTTGGAAGAGAAGGTGGAAAAGTTTGTTCTCACAGAATTTGTCCCCTTGACCACTGAAATAACCAGCCTAGATTCTTAATTTTTATTCATTGTTATCAGTAAATATTTATTAAGTAATTACAACAGATGTATTGGGCAAGTAAAGCAGGTCATGTGCTATGCAATCATGAGAACACACAAAACCAGGGTCCCCAACCCTACATAGTCCATTCTAGATGAAGAGTAAACATACACCTTTATGTTTTCACAGATTGTGTTTATGGAGCAATTCCAAACTCTCTTCATTGGGCGACATGCCTCTGTGTGACCAAATTTTCTAGGCTCCATATGGGCAAGGTAGCTGGGCAGAGAGAATTCCCTAAAACTCAAATTATTTCTAAGGGAAGTAGGGGTTGTACTTATGCTAGAGGAGGACAAAGATAGACTCTGAAATAGCACATGATTAGAGCTTAGAGTCCATCATCAGTTAGGTAAGGGTCTCATTGCTTGTACTACCCCAAGTCTCCAACTGTCCCACTAGCAGGTATTGTTGGTGACAAAGGTAAAATGCAGGATTGCAGCCCATCATTGCTGTAAGAACTACTCAGACTTTCCTGATTTGAGTTAGCTGTTTCTTTAAGCAAAAAAAAAAAAGGAAATTTATCATATGCTTGAATAATAATGTATAAAAGAAAAAGGGGATGGGAAAGAAGAAATGTTTAGGGGAAAGAGGAGGACAAAGGGATGAAAAAGTAGAGAAGAGATTAGGAAAGAGAACATTACACTATAAGTTCATTGAGGCCATATACCAATACCTTGCACAGTGCCTTGCACTTAGAGAGGGAAATGCTTATTCAATGAATGAATGAATGAACAGGAAAAAGGGGAGAGAAACGAGATATATGAATAAGTTTTAACTTGTAAATAGCTTTAGCTCTTTAAATATTAAGCAAATCTGTTTTTATATAAAAAGACAACACCAATGATACTCCTTCCCAGCTCCTCCAATCAGAAATGTGTACTTTCTATTGCTTATCCTCTATTAATATGAATCAGCCATATAGCCTACCCAGCTCCCTTTATGACCAGGATGTTGATCCCAGAGATAGGGCCATGGAACAGAGCAGGATTGACAGATGTCCATTAGGCTCAAACCCACGGTTTGGTTTTCGGTGGAACTGTACTCTCAGCCAACACAAGATGGAAATGAAGGCTGAATACTTATTGACAATAACTGACTACATACCTTAGTGGGTACACACAAAAAATAAACCAGAGGTATAAGATGAAATTCTGCGCTTCCAATCCACAAATCTAAATTTCACAAAAGGTTTTGATTGTTAATTGCAAAATAAACCTATCTGCCCACGAGGACCCTTGGAAAAGAGTGTCATTGACTGCATAATACATGTAAATACTTTGTTTATATAACCTTAATTGTCTGGCTTCCTGAAAAATGAAGGAATTTAGTTCAGAGACACTTGAGCTCAGTATCTAAGGACTGCTTTCCTTCTGCTTGGAACATAGAGATCCTTTATTTCAACAGCTAAATCCCAGCCATTTACTAAAGATGACTCAGTGCCCAGGAAGTTCAGGAGAAAAAGTCTCAGAGAAAGAGAAACTGCCTCTGCCAATGCCTCATTTCTCCCACCTAAGTATATCTATATGCCACCTAAGTATCACCCATGTGGTCTGAAAGCTATCAAAGAGAAACAATGCTGACAGGTCCAGAATCGAACAATAGTTATCATATATGTTTAAGGAGAATGCTTCTATTGAAGAGCCTGAAAATTACCTCTCAAATAGTTTTTGAAGCCATGGTGTTGAAAGACATTGGCTGAGAATCTGGAGCCAAGTGTTTATTGAGCTTATCTTAGTCCATACTCACTCTACAGAGCAAATAGTGATTCCTGGAAGAAGGGGCAAATCTGGGAACCTGGACTCAGCACCAGTTATACTCAGGGACTTCTACCACTTCCAGGCCACCAGAACATGCTGAAACTTAACCCTAGTTATGGGTCTAATGACAATAGGAGTGTTTGGGGTAGGTTTTAAGGAGGATGGGCATCCTCTCTTTTGTGAGGTATCTGCTCCAGGTGAGGTAATTGTAGGTTTTTGAGGGAGAAAAAGACTCCTCAGATACAGAGGTACAGGCAAGGGGGACTAAGAGTGACTCAATATTCTCAGATTTTTTTGAGTCCAGCGAAAACTCCTCATTTCAAGTTTTAGGAGGTCATTCCTTTCTGACTAATGACCTAATGTTCACATGGAACACTTTGTAAGGCTGTGAATTCAACTGATGTAATTCTGCAATCTGCACAATTAAATTTTGCATTTGATTTTCAATAATATCAGCCCTGTGACTATAAAAAAAAAAAAAAAGATCATTTTAGGGCTGCTGTGGAAGCTCTCTGGTTCTCAGACCAAGAATTGAACGAAGAGTTTAAGGTCCTGAGATTTTCATTTTCTTTCTGTAAGGACTCACTGTACTGAGAAGTATCTAACCTGCAGCAAGGTCCTTACAGTGATCACTACTGCCACTTGAGTCAGGTGCAGCAGGCACATGAGCCCCCAAAGCACATGCACTTCATCACAGTCAACACGTGTGGTTATTTGATTGTGATGCCGCTGAATGTCGTGTATAACTAGCACTGCATCTCCCCTTGGCAAGGGGCTCAGACCAAACCAACAAAAGGAAGCAATCTTTGAGAGTTTTTCTCCTAGAACTACTCCTAGTACCAATTCCTATTTCAGTTAGGGTTCAGTCAGAAACCACACAGCACTTCAAACAGAGGAAGCATAATATAAAGAATTGTTCACTTGGTGAAAAGGTGATTAGCTACTAAAAGAGCAGAAGAGAATTTTATGGGAATAGAGATGGCAAACACAGACTACAGCTATCACTCTTAAGGCCAAGGGAAAGGTAAACAAGGAGGAAACTTCAAAATGTAGAGAATGGCTGTACCAGGCTAAGATTCAGGCCTCTAAGGGGGAAGGCTCAGAAACACGTCACTCACCGCTAGGATGAAGAAGAAAGCTTCTGGAGAACATTTACTAGCTGTAATCATGGGAGCAATCCACCACCACAAGGAATACCACCAGGGCCAGCTGTATGCTGATTCATTCACTGTCATGTGGAGAAAAAAAAATCAAGATAAGTGCCTCCTTCTCCAGCTTTGAGAATCCCTTCAGCACACTCTTCACCCACAACTGGCCAAACCCAACATCTGGCAGAGAAAAAAATGTAGTTTGCAGAGTATAGCTCGAGGGTCATAAAGTAGGACAAAGAAAGGTAGATTTGGAGCTAAAGGAAAATAAATTAATAACTGGAACACGTGAATACAGAGACTAGGAGTAAAGATGGAGAGAGATAAACAATTACAAGATATACTTGGGAGGCAGAATCACTTGTACTTGATGTCGAGTCCTTTTGGAGGTGCGTTAAAGGAGGACTCAGGATGACTTTCTCTTAAGAGAGAAGGGGAAAACTGGGGATATTCAGTCTTGTATCAAATGAGTTTGTTTGGTGGGGGAGGTGGGGAATTAAGAATTACATCTTGGACATATTTCATATGTTTATGACAGAGGTCAAAATGTCAAATGGCAGATAGATGGCAATGCAAATCTTGAGGTTGGCTTAAGATAAAAATGGGCATCAGCATGTGGTTGTTATTTAAGGTCATAGGATTAGATGACATCACTTACAGAGAAACTGTAGTTAGATAAAAGGGTCAAGGAATGTGCCTGTGAAGCTCCAACACTTAGAAATCAGGGAAAAGATGAGGAGTCAGTAAAGGAGACAGATTAACCAGTGAGAGAGGCAAAAAAAATCAGGAGAGTTTGGTGTTATGGAAGCCTCTGCTTCCATAGTGTTTCCCCAAAAAGTAGTCAGTTCTGTCAAACACCAATTCTATTGCATTTAACGAGATGAGTTTTAATGGGCAGAGGAAGAAAAAGAGAAAGGAACAGAGAAGTGAGTTGTAGCAGGAGGAAATGTTGACTCAAAGTAGGACTTTTAAACTGAGCTGTCTAATATGGGAACCAGTAGTCACAGGTAGTTGTTGAACACTTGAAATGTGACTATTGCAAACTGAGATGTGCTATAAGTGTAAATAATGTATCAGATTTTTTAAACTTAGTACAAAAAGTATAAAATATCTTGTTAATAATTTTTATGTTGATTGCATGTTAAAATGATATTTTATATATATTGGGTTAAATAAAATATATTACAATTAGTTTTACTTTTTCTTTTCACTTTTTTAAGGTGTCTATCATAAAATTTTAAATTACATATGTGGCTCACCTTATATCCCTATTAGACAGAACTGTACGAGGGCATGTTTGTATGCTAATAGAATAAGCAGTGGAGAAGCAGAGATTGATGCTGTAGAAAGAGAAAGAGTAAGGAAAAGAAGGAAGACATTAATAAGCTTTAGTAGATAGGGAGGAATGGGGAAACAATAATAGATTGATGGACAGACAGAAAGACAGGTGTACACAGGCAAATATTTGTCATAGTCTTTAAACAGAGACTATTCATTCTTTTTAAATGGCCATGAAGCATTGATAAACACTTATCAAGGTCTAGGTTGCAAATAAAATCTCAGTATGCTTCCAAAGGTACAGATCATATTGCAAGAAAACAAGAAATTAATAAGAAAAAGGTAGCAAACCCAATCTAATCCCATGAACATTATAAAACAGTTTTCTAATAACTCTTGGGTTAAAGTAGAAATCAGTGCTAAAATACAGAATGTTTAGAAATTTAAAAACACACTACATTTCAGAACTAATGGGATACCACCAAAGCTTAACTGAAAGAAAAATTCAGAATTTTTAGTGATCTGATTAACACATAGAAGACAAAGTAAATGATTTAAGCATTCAATTCAAGAAACTAAAAAGAGAACATCAAAATAAACCAACAGAGAATAGGAGAAAGAAACTAAGTAAAATAAAAGTAGAAATTAATGAACTAGAAAGCATAGCAAAACTGCATAGACCTGATAAATAAAACAATAGTTTTGTTCTTGTTTTATCTTTGAAAACTACAACATAAAAATCATTAGTAAGTAGAACCAAGAAAAAGGGAGAGGAAATAAAAACACATACAATGAGAAAGGGAATATAACCAAAAATAGATTTCAATTATAAAATTTCCAACATACGCCAATAACTTAGAAAATCTACATGAAATAGACACACTTTGGAAGATATATATTACTAATATTGACTCTTGAAGAGAGAAAATTAGCCCAATAATCAGAGAACTTGAAAATGTACCAAAAGTTCTAACTTCAAAACAAGCATTAGTTCCAGACTGTTTTACCAGAAAGTCCAACATATCTTAAAGAACAGATAATTCCTGAGCTATTTAAATTATTCAGATAATAAAAATTAGGACAAGCTTCCCAATTTACTTTATTAAGAAGTTTATCCTGACTATCAATGCTAGCAAAAATAAAATAAAATAAATCTTGTGTCATTTTCACTAATGAATAAAAATTTTTAAATCCAAAGTAAACTATTAGTAAGTCTAATTTATCAGACTTTTGACAGCAAGTAACAGAAACCCTGATTCAAATTATCTTTAACAATATGGGTATTTCTTGACTCAGCAGGAAGTCTAGAGGTAGAATAAGTTTCAGGATGGGTTGTAGTTCAATCATGTTATTAAGAATCCAGATTTTTTCCCCATCTTTCTGCTCTGCCACTCTTGGTGTGATGTCATTCCTGGTCTTTTATAAACATGACTGCAATATTTCCAAGCAGCCAGGCACAATTCTCAGAGGAAGATGAAAAAATGACTCCCTTTGGTTTTCACTTAGGAGCAAGGGCACTTTTCCCAGAAGTTGCCCTAGTGGATGTCACGTCTCATTAGAAAGAGTTAGATCAAATGCCTGTCCCTGAACCAATCCCAATTAATGGCATGGTTTTGTTTTAGTCTGTAGCATCAGAATCCCCTGGAAGACTTACTAAAACACATTATCGCAGGGTCCAATCCCCAGTTTCTGATTCAGTAGGTCTGGCGTGGGGCCTGATAATCTGCATTTCTAATAAGTTCCCAGGTAATGCTGGATTATCTTGGACCAATTAGGACTATCTCTGGAGCTGGAGGTAAGGTCAGCTTCCCCGAGGCACCTGGCTGGATGGAAGATGGATAGATACTCGCTTAGAACTGTGGCTTACATAGCATCTTCAACAAGGAGAAATAAATAAGCACAGAAATGGCAGGACAGAGGAAAGTTGTTTTAGGCTTCCAAGAGTGGTGAGCTGTGGGAAGGTAAATATATGTGAGGAAACTAATGGAGTAAAGTTTGCTTGCAGGTTTCTCTGGTGCCACCTCTGAGCTAAGAGTCTGTCTCCAGCAAAAGGAGAATTTATATACTGCCTTTAGGAAGAAAGAGGCAGGTTTTTCTGACTTTGATGCTTCTTAATTGCCTTCAGCTCAAAATAATTTTTATGTCAAAGAAAGAGGCATATTTTGAGGTGACATTCTGGTTTCCTTCAGTTTCCCATTTGAAACTTTATCTTCGGAAAATTTCATACATATATTTTTTTAAATAAATTTATTTTATATTTATTTTTGGCTGCGTTGGGTCTTCATTGCTGCACACGGGCTTTTTCTAGTTGCGGTGAACGGGGGCTACTCTTCACTGCAGTGCGCAGGCTTCTCATTGCAGTGGCTTCTCTTGTTGCAGAGCATGGGCTCTAGGCGCACGGGCTTCAGTGGTTGTGGCACGCAGGCTCAGTAGTTGTGGCTCACGTGTTCTAGAGTGCAGGCTCAGTAGTTGTGGTGCATGGGCTTAGTTGCTCTGCAGCATGTGGGATCTTCCCAGACCAGGGATCGAACCCACGTTTCCTGCTTTGGCAGGTGGATTCTTAACCACTGTGCCACCAGGGAAGTCCTGGAAAGTTTCATATGTTAAAGGCTGAGTTAGTCACTGCAGAAAGACTTGAGTTAGATGTTGTGAGATAAGAGATCAAGCTAAGGAGAAGAAAACCATAAATTGGAACAAGCAGAAAAGAACAAATCTAATTACATTGTCCCATATCTTAATTAATCAGTCTCTTAGTCTTGGGAATAGGTCAGTCCAGTTAAACAGTTGTGTTTCACTTAAGGAGTCAGTGTTGCAGATGGGCCTCCACCTAAATTTGGCCTCTGTACGTGCAAGCAATCAGGTATTTAATGAGGCATTCCTATGGAAATGTTTTTAAAAACAAATTTTAATGATAGGAGCGAATTATAAACTAAATTTTTAGTCTGGAGGGCAGCCAGTAAAGACTATATCTAGATATGGGGCTTCATTTGATGGTGGAGTGAGGATGGCAGTGGCAGTCCTTGATGAATTTCCTGGTTTGTAGTTTGAATGCCTATAATGTTGGTGTTGGGTGTTCTGGCAAACTTTCTGAGTGGCCTACACAGCAGCAGGCGTGAAGGATGTCCACATATCACATCTGTTGTGGTGATTCCTCTGAAGTTCATATCAATTCATCCAGCTGCAACTTGCAGTGCTTTGGAAAAAGGGCAGTTGTAGTTCTTAGTGATTCCAAGTTCAGAAGGTTGGGAGAAAAATTGAAAACAATAATTTGGAGAGCTGTAGCCAGGTGTTGGAGGAAGCTTGAAGAATTCAGGATCCAGTACAGTTTATAGGTAAATAATAAAATCTCAAAGACAATGAACAGGGCTAGAATCTAATACCCACAAGAGTGTGCCACTTTTTCTAGCACTGATAATTTTTCTGTCTACAGTAAGACAAATTTGTTTTCAAAATAAGTCTAATCTCATTAAATCTGGCCTGATTACTTATGTAAGTGCAGCAAGAATCGTGACTGACCAAGGGTCTTTTGAGTTTGCTTTGCTGGAACTTTTCAACAGGAACCTCAGATTTGGGCTTTTAAAAGCATCTCAAGGCTAGGAAGCCAAGCCAAGGAGTCACCACAAGACTTTGCCTGTAACACCTATGGATTTGGGTGAAGTCCTCTCTTCTTAAGGTCCCAAAAATATTCTGAGGTTCCTGGGCCTGCCAGGTAGTGATCTCCCTTACTCACTGTGAGGTGAGAACACTATAAGCAAGACACAAGTTGGTTTTTCAAAGTGGTCTTTATTAGCTCACTAAAGTCAACCTTACTTCCTTAAAGCTATCTGGTCAGATCTGATTCTATGCATCATTCTCAAATATTACATTCCAGTCAAAGCCTCAGTAATATAACCAATGCTTCCAATTGTGTCCTGTTATGAGGAGAACAGATTCTTATTGAATTTATAAAAATAATTACACTGTCACAAAAATAAGAATATTCAGTAAGCTTTTCCAAATTCTGGAGGGATCAGGTAGGGAGAAAAAGTCATTGTTTCACCTTTGTCCACACGTTTTCCTAACTTACCAAGTTGCTATAAGTTAGAGATAGCTAAGAGAAAAGAGGAAAACATTTTAAATCTGAAAAACAAAATATTAAAGAACCAGCAATGTTCCAAACAAAAACTCATAAAAATTATAATCATCCTCATCAGTTCATTCAGTGCCATGTAATTAATTGTTATTATGTTTAATATTGGGTTTGCAGTTTTATGAATCCACCAATTTTTCCATTAGAGTTCTGAAAATTCATACCCAGTACAATGGTGTGATATTAAAAGTTATCAGAATTCTGTATTCTAGAGTATTTGTCAGGTTCCTTTCCATTAATCTCTTTGAGGACAAGCAATTTTGGATCATAGCTGCTTGCAAAAGCTTTCAGGAAAGCATCAGAGTAAAACAATAACTGTGAATGACAAAAGACTTAAAAATAGCCACGGTTAAGGATCTAATAAGAGTTTATTTATATACAATAGACAAGAAAATTTTGTTATTTATGTGACATACATTTTAAGATGATAACTGGAATTTGACTATAACATTATACCAGGACATTTCAGATTGCTAAGAATTCCACACAATTTCTGGAACACTTACATTAATAATATATATCCACACAAATATAACCCAGAAAGGCCAAGCATCACTTCTTACTTGACTATGCTTCCCATGTAATTTGACATATCAAATAAGCCTAAATAGTTTAATATCTCTCTTTTTATAAGGAGAGAGAACAAATCTCTTGAGATATTCTGGGGCTTTCCAAAACATTCCCAAAGTTAGTTCAAGGTCAACAGACTTCATTTAGAACTTGATTTTGGGAAGTTTGTCAAAAATGTCAAAGGTTTAAAACACAGGATTAAATAGGATCACAGGTAATTGTGACATGATTAACCAAAGTGACAACTAAAGATTTTGAAGGCAAATACAGAACGTTACGTAGCTGTTAAAAACAAATGAACAAAAATCCTTAGCTCTTTTAATATTGAGAAAATTCAGTTTTTGTTAAGTAATCAAAGCCCTGTTAAAGACAACAATAAAGGACAGAAAATAGATAAGACCAAAAAAATCAAAAAAACAAAACATGGTATCCTAGGTAGGATTACTTAAAAGGTAGAGAAAGTTTTATAGTCTCTTATTAAGAGCAGATCAATAATTCAAGAAAACTTTGTCATTTTAACAGAGAAATAAAATTAAATTTTAGTTTTGCATAGGGACACTATTGATTGTGAAAGCTTATTTTTTAAATCCTCATAATAATTTCATTTAATTTTTAGCCAGCTTGATTACATAAGATAAAATTTTCTCTCTCCGTCTTTCTCGTCTTCCCAACTTTCTATATCCATTTAGTTTTTGTCCTTTATTCTCCTCTTTTTAAAAAAATTCTGAACCAACTTTAAATAACCTCTAAACTAGGACAAAATTTCTTTCCATTTTCCTTAACAAAAACACAACTTTATACCTCATATCTTTTTTTTAATCAAAATCATATCCTACTTTACTTGTACACTTGCATGCATAGTTTTTGTTATTATTATTTCTAGTACTTTTAGTTACATGTGTTGATCTAAATTTTTAACTCTTAGTAATGCTAATTTTCAGTGAAAATTAAGAATCAGGCAATTGTGAACTGTTTGTCACATCTACTACTAACTTCTGTAGTAGATTGGCAAATTTATAAATACATCATTTCATAATTTCTAGATGCATATGAATTTCTTAATAGACTTTTTTTTCCAGTGTGGCTAGAAGAATATGTTATTAACAGACCTAACTATCTCTTCTCTCTCTGTAATAAGAAGCTAAAATTAGATATGTTTAGCATTTACTGTTTCAGTATTTTATCTTACTTGGAAATGACCTAGATATTCAATGCATATCATCATTTAATTTATTGTAACCTTAAGGATTCAAGTTACCAAAACTATTTTGGAAACTACGTTTAAGCAGACATATTTTATAAAACAATCATTGTTGAAAATGAATCACATATATAAAATGAATATATATATAAAAAACCACAAACATCACGGAAACAAAGTATCTAAAAAGTTAAACATGTGGCTTTTCTCTCTCTCTCTCTGTTTACTTCTGTGCTTTACAAACATTAAACAATTTTTTATTATATCTTTGTTCTTAGATTATGAATTCATAATTTTATAACTAAATATGTAATAGAGACAACATAAGCCCATTTGACTAGTCTTAATTTATATAAGCACTTTTTTAAAGCAAATTAAATAGAGCTCTTTTACAAGCTACTTTTGGCAATACCATCTGAAGGTAGAAAAGTATCACATATACATAGCATACATACACAGACATAAATAAAGATACAGACGCAAAGAGAAATCTTACCATTTTCATTTGCAAATTTTGGCCATAAGACATGTACGAGAACACAAAACTCACTAGTTTATAAAAGAACAGTTGGATCCAAATTGTGTTTCTGGCAGATGGAACAAGTTAAGGTTACCCACTCAGATCACTAAAGATTTTTTACTAATATTTGTGGAAAAGACTTTTAGCATTTGCATTTGCCCTTGACAGGTAATCTTACAGAGGTTTATGGGCTAGATTTTGGTCAAGGAAGCTTTCATAGCAGTTCATTTTTTAAAAAAGCTTCTTTTTACTTTTTACTTTTTTTTGTATATAGTCTAAGGTAAGAGTCCAACTTCATCCTTTTGCATGTGGATGTCCAATTTTCCCTACACCACTTGTTGAAGAGACTATCTTTCCTCATCAAGCGGCCTCGGCACCCTTGTCAAAGATTATTTGACAATATATGTAACGGTTTTTTCTGTGTTGTGTATTCTATTCCATTGGTCTATTTGTCTGTCTTTGCCAGTAACACACTATTTTGATAACTATAGGTTTGTAACATGTTTTGAAATAAAATAAATAAATAAGACCTCCAACTTTGTCCTTCTTTTTCAAGATTATTTTGTCTAATCAACATCCCTTAGAATTCCATATGAATTTTAGGATGGATTTTTTCATTTCTGAAAAAAATAAGTGGGATTTTGATAGGAATTGCACTGCATCTATAAATTGCTTTGGGTAGTATTGACATCTTAAGTCTTCCAACCCATGAAAATGGAATGTCTTTCCATTAATTTGTATCTTCTTTAATTTCTTTTAGCAATGCTTTATAGTTTTCAGTGTAGACATGTTTTAAATTTTTTATCTGTATACAATTTTTAAAGGTTACTTTCCATTTACAGTTATAACAAAATATTGGCTATATTCCCCATATGTACAATACATCCTTGAGCCTATCTTACACACAATAGTTTTACTTCCCAGTCCCTCACTCCTATACTGCCCCTCCCCACACACACTGGTAACCACTAGTTTGTTCTCTATATCTGTGAGTCTGCTTCCTTTTTTGTTATATTCACTAGTTTGTTGTATTTTTTAGATTCCACATATAAGTGGTATCATACAATATTTGTCTTTCTCTGTCTAGCTTATTTCGCTTAGCATAATACCATCCAAGTCCATCCATGTTGCTGCAAATGGTAAACTTTCATTATTTTTTATGGCTCAGTAGTATTCCACTGTACATATATACCTCATCTTTATCCAGTTACCTGTTGATGGACACTTAGGTTGCTTCCATACCTTGACAATTGTAAATAATGCTGCTATGAACATTGGGGTGCATGTTTCTTTTCAAATTACTGTTTTGGGGATTTGGGGATATATACCCAGGAGTGGAACTGCTGGGTCCTATGGCAGTTCTATTTTTAAGCTTTTTGAGAAACCTCCATACTGTTTTCCACAGTGGCTGCACCAATTTACATTCCCATCAACAGTGTACAAGGATTCCCTTTTCTCCACATCCTTGCCAACATTGGTTATTTGTGTTCTTTTTGATAATAGCCATTCTGACAAGTGTGAGGTGACATCTCTTTGTGGTTTTGATTTGCATTTCCCTGATGATTAGTGACGTTGAGCATCTTTTCATGTGCCTGTTGGCCATCTGCATTTCCCCTTTAGAAAAATGTCTCTTCACTTCTTCTGCCCATTTTTTAATTGGGTTGTTTGTTTGTTTTATTTTATGTTCAGTTCTATGAGCTGTTTATATATGTTGGATATTAATCCCTTATAGGTCATATCATTTGCAAATATTTTCTCTCATTCAGTAGGTTGTCTTTTCATTTTGTCGATGATTTCCTTTGCTGTGCAAAAGCTTTTAAGTTTAATTAGGTCCCATTTGTTTATTTTTGCTTTTATTTCCTTTACTTTAGGAGATGGGTCCCCATAAAATATTGCTACATTTATGTCAGAGTGTCTGCCTATGTTTTCCTCTAGGGGTTTTGTATTATCCAGTCTTGCATTTAGGTCTTTAATCCACTTTGAGTTTAGTTTTGTATAAGGCGTTAGAGAATGTTCTAATTTCATTCTTTTACATATAGCTGTCCAGTTTTCCCAGCACCACTTATTGAAGAGACTATCTTTTCTCCACTGTATATTCTTGCCTCCTTTGTCGTAGATTAACTGACCATAAGTGTGTGCATTTATCTCTGGCCTCTCTATCCTGTTCTATTGATCTATGTATCTGTTGTTTTTGTGCCAGTACCACACTGTTTGATTACTATAGCTTTGTAGTATAGTCTGAAGTCAGGGAGCCTGATTCCTCCAGCTCCATTGTCCTTTCTCAAGATTGCTTTGGCTATTTGGGGTCTTTGGGTCTCCATACAAATTTTAAAGTCTTTTGTACTAGTTCTGTAAAAAAATGTCATTGGTATTTTGATAAGAATTGCATTAAATCTGTACATTGCCTTGGTTAGTATGGTCATTTTGACAATACTGATTCTTCCAATCCAAGAATACAGTGTATCTTTCCATCTGTTTGTGTCGTCTTCAATTTCTTTCATCACTGTCTTATAGTTTTCAGAGTACAGGTCTTTTGCCTCCTTAGGTAGGTTTACTTCTAGGTATTTTATTTTCTTTGGTGCGATGGTAAATGGGATTGTTTCCTTAATTCCTCTTTCTGATATGTTGTTGTTAGTGTATAGAAAACACGGTATATTAATTTTCTATCCTGCAACTTAACTGAATTCACTGATGAGCTCTAGTAGTTTTCTGGTGGCATCTTAGGATTTTCTATGTACAGTATCATGTCATCTGCAAACAGTGACAGTTTTACTTCTTCCTTTCCTATTTGGATTCATTTTATTTCTTTATTAAATAAATATTTTATTTCTTTATACTAAAAAGATCATACGCCATGATCAAGTGGGATTTATCCCAGGAATGCAAGAATTCTTCAGTATCTGCAAATCAATCAATATGACACATCACATTAACAAACTGAATAAAAACCATATGTTCATCTCAATAGATGCATAAAAAGCTTTTGACAAAATTCAACATCCTTTTATGATAAAAACTCCTCAGAAAGCGGGCATAGAGGGAACACACCTCAACAAAATAAATTCCATATCTGAAAACCTCACAGCTTTTCAACAGTGAAAAACTGAAAGCATTTCCTCTAAGATCAGAAATAAGACAAGGATGCCCACTCTCGCCATTTTTATTCAACATAGTTTTGGAAGTTTTAGCCACAGCAATCAGAGAAGAAAAAGAAATAAAAGGAATCTATATAGGAAAGGAAGAAGTAAAACCATCACTGTTTGCAGATGACACGATAGTACATACATGTTTTAAATTTTAAACACAAAAATTCCAAGTGGTCACTCATAATAAAGTACCTTGAGTTGTTACTTTAACTTTATAATCATGGAGCTATTGTTGCTTACTTCAAATCTGTTGTTTAAATGCAGGAATTATTACCTCAGGAGTTGGAGACAGAAACTGTGCTAGAAGACAGCTTGAACCACAACCAATTTACTCTTGAAATAAATGAGGTCTATATACAGAGAGAGCTGATTATATAATGGAGAATTCTCCAAATTAACTTCTATGTAGAAGAACTTTTTAAAAATAAAGGGTAAGTAATTAAAATGTGCCAATCTGCAGCTAAGGTATATACATTATTAAAACTCAACAGTGACTGCAGCAATTGTTTATGATTTAGACCAGCATCAAGATTTGTCTAAGAGTACTGTATCACTAACATTGCTTGGAACAGCCAGATCTTGGTGATAATAGCAAGCAGGTTAATATTATTATTATCATTGTCACCATCTTTAAATTCTCAGAAAATTCATAGCTTGATTGCCTGTACCTGGGGAGGACTTCTCTCACCACCCAGCTTTAGTTCACCCTGGCATTAGGCCTCAAAGTATTTAAGTTTGGGAGCTAGCAGGCTATTAGTATCCTGTGTAAAGTATCCTTTAATGACTAGATAGGTTATCTTGCACCCTTCAGCATCAGTCATCTGCTGCTCTGCTTCTAGAGTTCCTGCCACTCTCCACTCTTCTCCTGGCTGTCTCATGGCTTCTGCTTACTACCTTACCTGACCATCTTTCAGCTTCTACCCCTACTGTGAACTGCTGTCTGAATATGTTTTCTTGCACTCCAGTCACCAAAAGAAGATCCAATAATAAGGCATTGTGTACCAGGCCCCCACAAGCTGTTAGGCAGTCTGTAGGGTGATTGCCTTTGAGCCAGACACCCAGTCCTGTGCAACCACTGATGGCAAGAGTGGCAGGGCCATGTGGTCAGTTTTCCTTAGGAGGAGTCTGGGCAAGGCAGGCACTCAGATTGGTTCCTCTCCAAAACACTTCTTTTTTTTCCCCTTTTTCTTTCTTCTTCCCTTTCCCAGCTCCTATGACTTCTTTGCTCTCTGGTTTCTCTCTTTCTCTCTTTACCTTTCCCCTCCTTCCTCTCTATGACAATCTCTTTCCCTCTCTCTCTCTCTCTTTCTCTGTATATATATATATATATATATATATATATACACACACACACACACACACACACACACATACATACATACACACACACACACACACACACACACAGATATGAAGCTTCACGAATTGATATTCACTGCCCACTCTGTAAAAATCTTAATTTTTTTCCTTTAGAGCATCAGGCCTTTTATGCTTAACTAAAAGCAGAAAAAAATTGGTTAACTTAACTCAACATCCTTTAAGCAATTCCAAATTGGCTTTTGGTCTTTATTACATCATGCTTTAAAATCTAATCCTTTAACCATTTATGAGTAAATTTTTCCCCCAAAAAAATCATAATTTGTGAAACTTACTAAACAGTCTCTTTCAGTGTAAGCAGTAAACTTTCAGGAAGAGTGCTTTATTTGAGAAAAGAAGTGTCAGAACTTACTGCTCCAAAGCCCCTCTGAGAACTATTCATCGTTTTAGCATTTTAAAAGCTGTTTTGTTTTCATTTTTACTCCCACGTATCCTATTGGGTTGGCCAAAAAATTCGTTCAGGTTTTTCGTAGGATCTTATGGGAAAACCTGAATGAACTTTTTGGCCAGCCCAATACTTTGCTTTCTTTCCAGGTTGGAGGATATGATAGGGAGGAGTACCCACATTAAACATGATAAAGAAGAGCAGTGGAGAGATTATCAGCCCCACTCACACAGCAGGTTGATAGCACTGCCCTGATCAGCAGAGTTTCCTGTACTCCAGTACCTCTTTCTATTTTTTTTTTCTGAAAAGAAAATCAAATTTAACAAGAAAGCTTTATAAGAATTGTTTTAAAAACATCATCCCACCTTCCTAACATTAATTTCAAATTTTATATATCTCCTCCCACATGCATAAGAATTTTTACCTAGCTACAATTATAACTAGGGACACATTGCTCTTTTATTTCCAGCAGAAGGTAAATTTTATATATCTCCTCCCACATGCATAAGAATTTTTACCTAGCTACAATTATAACTAGGGACACATTGCTCTTTTATTTCCAGCAGAAGGTGGACAAGAAGCTTTGCTGTGTGGCTGTAGGAAGGTGCCCAAACGCCTCTTCAATACTTTGTGCAATCTAGCTCCACACCACTATGTCTAACAGGTCACAAATATTTATCAATAACACACGGTCTAAGCTTTAGGAGTTCACAACCTAGTGAGAGAGGAGACAACCTAATGTACTGTTGTTCTTCCAAATGGCCATTGCCAATCCCTTCACCTTTTCCTTCAGTCCGTCCAAAGCAGTAAGGACAGAAGAGACTATCAATCAGCCAACAGTCAGAGCCCTCTGAAAACCCCTGCAAACCCTTCCTTCCTGTCAATCAGGAGTTAATTCTAAGGACTTCCAAGTTCTCCCCAACCCTGCCAGCTGTCAGAAGACATTTTTTTCTGATAAAGCCTCCACCCTCTCTGCAACTCTCCCTTTTCCACATTCTGGTCTCTCCCTGGGATGCCTCCCTGGCCCCTCCTCCTTTCTCATGGCACTTCTTGCTTTTCTCTCTACAGTGGGGCTTAGCCCACTGTAGTTTAAGGTTGGAAGCTAGCAGGCTATCAGTATCCTGTGTAAAGTATCCTTTAATGACTAGATAGGTTATCTTGCACCCTTCAGCATCAGTCATCTGCTGCTCTGCTTCTTGAGTTCCTGCCACTCTCCACTCTTCTCCTGGCTACTACATCTTCCTTCAGTGTAGTACAGAGGTTAAACTCAATTACCTACAAGAGTCAGGCAGGACAGCTGGTGTTCCTTTGACTTTGTCTGCATATTAAGTATATGGGAACATTCTCTACTTTTACAAAGAAACATGCTCTACCTTGTTCCACCTTGAAACATATGGCCTTTAGTCAACCTTTCACTTTTACAATTTTTGCCAGAGATAGGGTTACATTAGGATGGGACTCATTTTCCTCCTAATTCTAACCTAAGAAAAATAACAGGGCAAGAGTGTGGTTAAACTGCCAATAGACAATGTCAGTAAGTGGTGGGGCATAGCTTGGAGTCAAATTAGTTTACAGATTAAATTATAGTAGCTTCACAGAGTTTTCCAGAGTGGCTAAGAAATTTTTCCAGTAATCTTACTACAAGTCCTTGTTCAGAGGAGAACTTAGAAAGTATGGTTAGCATGCCCACACACAAAAACATCACTATGATGAAAACAAATCTTAGTATGTGAGTCACTTCTCTTAACACTGCCCTGTGCCTTTTTTAAGCCTGAGGAGCCCCACCCAGAGAATTTTTCATACCTTTGGACTCTAACAATCTGGGACCCTCCCCTCCCCCCAACCCTCCATCAACATTTACGTTTTTATCATAACTGTATGTACATCTGCTTTCCCTGTATGAGCAGAGACTGTATCTCTTCTCTGTATCACCAGGTCTGGGACAGTGCCTAGCAAACAGTTGGCAAAGAAAGGGTTATTGCATAACCTACTATCATCATCCAAATAATAGCTACCATTTCCAGAGCACTTACTATGTAAACTAAAATAGCTGTGGAAACAGATGCAGCTAATAACTGGTTGTTTTGGCCTCGAAGTTGGGAGCTCATCCCCAAAAAGGAACACTCTAGGCACAATGGCAGCAGTAACTACTTATAGTTTACCTACATTACCCTGGAGGCTTTCCCAGACCAGACCACCCAATCCAAGCAGCACCTCAGTTACCCTCTAGCACATAATCTTATTTTCTCTGAATAGGATTTACTACTGTCTAATATATTCTTGGTTAAATATGTATCCCTCACTATAATGAAAGCTCCAAGAGAACAGTCATCTTGGCTACCTTGTGCTTGGCACATAGAAAGTAAATAAATGAATCTAAACTTCCCACTTCCTTGGGTGACAGAGTTGACTTGCACACAATAGGTCACAATATGTTTTAAAATTTATATTTAAACTTCAGGATAATTGTGTTGAATATCTTATGGTTCATAATGAACTCTGGGAGTGGAATAAAAATAAAAGTTTGGTCACATTCCCCCAAGCACTTACTGATATAGGTGCTGGAATTTTTGCTGCAACAAGAAAGCCACTTCCTCTGACGCAAGGTGCCCCACATGCTTGGGTCTTGCCACATCCTCTGATACAGAAATCAGGATGGCTAGGCTGGCTGGGGCGCTCAGGATGCCAGACGCTCACACTAACAGAGCGGGGAGTGCAGGGGTCGCCAGAACCCTCTGCCAGGAGTCGGCCGTGAGTGGGTGTGCAGGAAGGTAGCAGCGGATTCGTGCGGCTCCTCAGGGCGGCTGTCCGCCTTGGGGCTCCCATTCCTACTGCGTTCCGCTTCCTTTACTTCCAAAGCCCAGAACGCACCCCCAAGCCTCCAAACGGCGACGTCACTGAGTCCCCTGTCACGTGAGGAGAGAATGATAGTCTCCACAGGCTCCCGGCAGGGCAGAGGCCTGGGGAGGTGCCGGACCCGGCCCAGGGTTGTCCTCCCCTAGCCCAGTCCCAGACTCCCGCGGGTTCCGGACTCTCGCTCCCGCCCACGCCAGCCGCGGCCCCGCCCACGCCGCCCACGGCCTGGCCCCGCCCCTTGTTCCGCCCATCGCTCCCGCCGCGACTCCGTCTATCTAAGCTTTCCTTTGGTCCCGCCCACCCCCGCCCCTCCCGTCCCGCCCCTGGAAGCCCCATTTATTCCGCCTCCCAGCACAAACGCCGGAACCAGCCAGTTGGTGGTTGTCGCCGTTGCGCCTAGTACTCCTTCTGTGTCACCGCTGCTGCCATGCCCGGAGGGCTCCTTCTCGGGGACAAGGCTCCCAACTTCGAGGCCGATACTACCATCGGCCGCATCCGTTTCCACGACTATCTGGGAGACTCGTAAGTGGCCACCTCTTCACCCTACCCTGACCTCGGGTTACGCCCGGACTCAGAGGTGCCTTCCCTTGTTTCTCCCTTCCGTCCTCCTCACCGCTCAGCCCCCTGCTCGCCGCCCGCCTCCTCCCCGCACCAGTTCCTGCACGTGCCTCTCGTCGTATGGCCTCTGCCCCGCGGCGGCCGAGCGCTGCGGGCTGGCAGCGATCCTCCGGCCCGCCCTCCGCCGGCCATTGGATCCTCTCTCGCCTTCCGTCCCCCGCGTGGCTGGGCCGGCTCCGGAGTGAGGAAGGGGGAGGGGAACAAAATTGGGACCGCGCAGGTCCCGGGTTCGGGAGGCCGGTGCGGAGGAGAGCTCGTCTGTTTGCCTCTGTTTGGTAAACTGTGCAAGTAGTATGGTCCAGCCGAAGGCCGGAGGGGGCAGGGGCCGGGCAGCATCGGCGGTCAGTTCCCCGGTACTCGTGCCCAGGGTCGCACCTCCTCCTTCCCTCCCTCCGTTCTGGAATTTGCTCCCTGGGGAAGGTTGGTGTCCAAGGCCAGAGTCAGAGGACACTGCTACTGGCTGAAGGTTCAGGAAGGGCCCAGCTGCTAGAATGTGATTTGATAACAGCTTTGGGAGGAACCCAGAACACTCAGTATGTGTGTGTGTCCTTCATTCCAGAACTTGCAATACCTTGAGGGAAGGGCTTTCTGAAGTTGTTCAGTTGCAGTGGCCAAGCACCTGGACACCCGTACCTCCCCCTTTGAGACCCTTTTTTTTTTCACTGCAGAGTGCCTCTCACTGCCCCTTCCCCCTTCTGCCTTGCTTCCAGCCTCAGGTAGACTTGCCAAATTGGTGACCCATGATCTAGCCTGGCAATCATACCTTTATGACTAGGAGTATATTGGCGTTACTGTGGTTGTACAGCTCCTGAATCAGCAAACTTTAAGTTGATTAGATTTAATGTGAAACATCCCAGATGTGTCTAGTTACATTATGGTTCTGGAGTTCCAGTGGCCCCACTACACTGTGGTCTAAGGTGTTAGAATTCCTTCTTGCTTTGTATCCCTTTTATATACAGTGTCCAGGTACATATATTACAGACAGAGGGTGCAGTTTATGAGATTAATCAAGGATTGGACAGGCCTGTGCAGAGCACCTGGGAGAGATTCTTATACCTTAGGCCTAACCAACCCCTTACAGCCCCTTAAATCCATTTTCCAGCTACTGATTAAGGGAAGAGCTAAGTTTTTTGCAAGAGAGGACTAGGCTAGAGAAAGGATGAGAAATGGAACATTCAGGCAATAAAGGCAGGGAAAGAATTCAGAAATACAGACTACGCCCAGTCTCATACCCAGAATTTAGGTATTAGTATTTCTCCAAAACTCGATGGGATTTTCAGATAATGTTCCTTCCCATTCCTGCCTACAGCCCTCACCCTCATAAAACAAAATTTTCCCAGAACTCTTAGGTTGCAAATAAATATTAATATAAAGCATATTTACTGTAGCAATAGTTATAAATGATGTCACTATTTAAGCTAACCCTATTTGTTTGGGACTTTTTTGTTGTCATTTATTGTCCTCGATCTATCTTAATTTGACTAAAAGTGGTACCTTCTCAGGGAGCCATAAGTAGGAAGATGAGAAAACTATCTGCATCTAAACAAAAGTATACAAGTCTGCCTTGGGTCAGGCATGGGATAGTACTATTTCCTGCCCTACCCCGAAAATAAGTTTGAGCCCTTTATATCATTGTAATACGTGGATTTTTGCCTAATATAATTTTTCCAAACTCCATTCTTAATGTGATTTCAATTCATACTATCAATTTTTGATCCAGGTGTGTTCTGGAGAAAATTAAAATAATTTCAAACGTTACAGGTTCTACCCTGCCCCTGACAACTGGAAACAACTAAGGGGTTTGGGTGCTGCATTTAATGAGTTTATTGAGCCCAGTCACTGTTTCTGTATGTGTGGGGTATAAGCAGCTTCTTCACAGTACATCTTCACCAAACAAAATATGGGTTTTCCTTGGGTTTTCCGGGGGTTAGTGAGTGGGGACCCCTCCCTTAAATGAAGAAACCTTTTGTCTTTTGAAAATGAGGAAAAAGGAGAGGGGATAATGTAATTGTATTCCTCTGAAGAGCAGCAGTAGGGAGACTTAGAGGAGAGGCAGGCCACAGTAAGACATTCCCAGAGTTTATCCTGTTCCTAGCCATGTGGCAAACTAGAGTTTTGGCTTCTGGGAGAGGGGAGGATGTGAAGTGGCCTCAAATGAGTTCCTTAACATGATTCAGCAATACAGTCTCCTGATTCACAATGGAAAGAGAATGCCTGATTTTTCTAATTAATCACCTCTTTAACAATACAGGAAGAAGTGCCCTGCTCATTTTTTCTCAAGTTCTGGAGACTTTCCTTAAATCTCATCTGACCCTTAAACAGATCCTTTACCACAGACTCTAAGGCCTACATTTTACTCATAGCTAGCTCATTTCAAAACATACTTATGTCTTATTGCCCTTTATCAAAAGTAAACATACCACACCCCTCCACAATCTTAAAAATACTACCTCTCTCTTCCCAGTCTTGCCATAGGGCCATCCATCCTTTTTGTAAGAAGGTCTTTTCCTTTCCTGAAACCTTGGGAGTTGAGTGGCAAATGTAGCCAGGAATTAGGTACCTTGTCTCTGCTTTCTTCATTGTGCTTCAGAAAACTTGGCAGTCTTTAGGGAAGTCAGCTTGGCTTCTAGGCTAGAGTTAGTCATCTACTAGTTTAGGATCCTGCTTTAATGTTGTTAAGTCAACAGGAGTGTGGAAACTGTGTGTTAGGTTTTCCTTTTCAGTCGAAAGAGTAGTTTCTATTGCCCAGGAGAAGGAAACACTACTCCAAAGTTCTTGGTGACTTTTAGCTTGAAATGTGCTTAAAACTTACACTAATTTAACCTTAGGCAATGATGATTTAGATATTAGTATTTCCCTAAGAATCTGTAGTTGTAGAAATCGACATTGGAGGCTATCATTTTCTACCCACTTGGTCTAACGCAAAAAGAATAATAAACTGCAAATGAAGAGATAGGTAAAACTCTTAAAATGCTGTTGTTTGGTCAGGGTACAAATATTGGGTGTCCTATTTAGCAGGTTAGATCAGTAAACTAGTTTTACAGAAGTTTTTATATCTGTTCACTTCAAAGAACCAAGTGTCAGCTTTAATTTTACATATAAATAGAGGATAGAAGCCTATTTATTTCAGATTACATAATCTGTTTATTATTGTAGTCAGGCATTGGTCTAGATTCAGGGCATATTGGAACATCCATTACTGGAGGTGAATGTCAGCATATCTGTGCTTAGAAAAAAATGTAGAAAGAGTAAAAAGAAAAAAAAATTATTTCAATAAGTACTTGGTTTGAGTAGCACAGATTTTATTAGCTGAAAAGGACTCAGGGTGGCTCTAGAGTTATTAAAGGAGGCAGCATCCTTACAGTCTTTTTAAATATTTATCATGTTGAATTTCATATCTTTGATTGAATTGGGCTTTAAACATAGGCTTTTCTGGAGATAAGAAGATCAAAAAGCATTCCTCAACAGAAAAGTTTAAAAGTGATTGTCTTCATAAGCACTTATTTGAAAAAGAAAGTCATTTTTGATCTAGGATTTGTGATTTTTCATTGTACGTGATGCTGGTGATAATCTCTTCATTCAACTGTGACCTTCTTTTCCTTCATTCAGATGGGGCATTCTCTTCTCCCACCCTCGGGACTTTACCCCAGTGTGTACCACGGAGCTTGGCAGAGCAGCAAAGCTGGCACCAGAATTTGCCAAGAGGAACGTTAAGATGATTGCCCTTTCAATAGACAGTGTTGAAGACCATCTTGCCTGGAGCAAGGTACAGTACCCGTTGGCATATGCTTTGAGGTTACAGATTAAGCTATAAATTTTATAGAGTAGCTTGGTTTTTTGAGGTGAAGGTACAAGTAAGGCTCAGATTCAGCCTTCACTGATTACTTGAAAGTCTGATTTGGACTGCACAGTGACCTCCACCTTGCTAAATCCAGTGGTCAGTTCTCAGCCCCCTTCTTTCTTGGCTTCCAGGACACCACTTCTCTAGCTGTTCCTGCTCATGTGCGGCATGAGCTTCCTCATCTCCCAGCTCCTAATACTGAATATATGCTGGAGTTGCCCTGGACTCACTTCTTGGACCTCTTCTCTTTTTATCTACATTCTTCACCTTGGTAAACACATCCACCCACATCTCTATGCTATGATTCCCAAATTTCCATCTCTAGGCCAGACTCTGCTGGCTTCCAGATTGGTGAAACCACCGCCTACAGCATCTCCCCTGGGATGTCCTATCACCTCAAATCCAGCATGTCTAAAACAGGGGCTCCTGTTCTTAATCCCGGGGTCTTACTCATCTCAGCTAATGGCATCTGTATTTTTGTAGTTGCTCAGGCCAAAAATCCAGGAGTCATCCTTAATTCCTCTGGTTTTTTCACTTCACATGTCTGATTCATCAGCTAACTTGCCTGCTCTACCTTCAAAATATATCCAGAATCCTGTTTGGAAGACTCTTTCCCCAGGTATCTTTGTGGCTTGCCCTCACACCTTTCAACTCTCAACTCAAATGATACCCATTAAGGCCACCCTTGGCCTCCTTATCTAAAATTATAACTCCCCTCTGTACTCCCCATCCCCCCCCTGATTTGTCTCCTTAGCACTTGTCACCGTCTAAAATACTCTGCACATTGCTGATTTCGTTTTTTTGTTTCTCCCCACCAGAGTGGAGGCTCAGCAGGGCAGACTCCTGTTTCGTGCACTGCTGGAACAGTGCTCAGTACTCAGGACCTCCTAGGCAGGCAGGCAGTCTGTATTTCTCAAATGAATGAACTGAAGGACCTGTGTACTCCCAACAAAAGGATTTACTTGGATAATAAATGTGGTGGTCTAGATTCAACTTGAGAACATTTTAATGACTTTGATACAGTGTCTACTAAATAATGATAGGGAACTTTCAAAGGATGCTTACTGTGCACTAGGCACTATGTCGAGCACTTGACATGCAACTGAATATATGATGTAGTACTGACTTGTGAGCTGGCCACCTGGGGCTGCATCCCATGCCACTTTATACCAGTTAATTCTAAGTGTCTGAGATTAGAAGAATCATGTATAGGAGAAAAGGGAAGGCATTTCTGTTTCTTGAGGTGGCTTGTTTTCATTCCTTACACTTGGCTGTGAATGGTCATTGGCATTTCCACAGTATCTCACAGGCAGTTTCTCGTTAGTTTCTGGGAGCAGCCCTGTAGGGGAGGTATATGGTTCCTGCTCCCAGCTTTTCAGATGAGAGTACTTTTTTCACCCAGGCAGTTGGAAGGACACACTAAAGAGTTCCCTGCAAGAAAATGGTGGCAGTGGGATTTGAACCCCAAACTAATACTCTCTTTGATACTAGATGATAGAGAGTAGGAGTTTGCTTGATTTTAGGATAAAGCCAAAGCATATTGTTCTTTGCTTTTCATGGGTGTAATGTAATGCCTATCATGCAAATGGCAGGGTTGAGAATTACTGCAGAGCAATCATTGCAAGTACAGGTGGCTGAAGGAAGAGTTTATAGCCAATTATATAATACACTTTAAAGTATAGGAACACACCCAGGTTCATTTTCGCTGGTGAGCTTGTGCCTTAGAATTTTCAAAATTGTGATTGCATTAAATAGGAAATAAGTCCCAACTTTCAGAAGCAGTGTCCAAACTTTGACACACAACTGGTTACATAGGAAACCTCAAGGTGCCTCTAGTATGAAACCATATTGATTGTTATTTTAGCTGTGGCGACCTGATAGACCGCCAGTGACAGCAGAAGGGAAGTTAAGCTAATAAAATTAAGAAACATGTTAAAATTTGTTGTTATCCATTTCAAAGTTCATGAATGCCACTTTTATCCTATGGCATCTCTGTTGAGAAATCCACAAAGGTTCTATATCTGCTATGCCATCAACTCCTGTTTTACTTGCAAGGCTCCACATAATAAATCGACCTTATTCCAGCTTTAACGCCTCTTTTTCACTACTTCCTAGAACTCTACCCAGATAAATTCCTCTTTCGCCAGTCAATAGTTTATGCTCAGACTTGCCTACATGTTTCAGCAATATTGCTCCCCCTCCCTGGAATGCCTTCTTTTGCCCTGTGAAAATCTTATCCACCCTTCAAAGGCCCAGGTAAAAGTCATACGCCTTTCTTGAAGTCTCTCCTAACTCCAGCAGTCTTACAAATGGGGATGCTGGTGTACTTCAGCATTTGCCATTTGCATATTACCGTCTTGCGTTTGTTGCTACTTCTTATGGAAATCATCCAACTAAATTAGAAGTTCCTTTAAAGGCAGGAACCGAGTCTTCCTCATCTGCATCCCACACGGACTTACCATAATGCTTAGCCCACCTTAAGTGCAATGTCAACACCAGATCAAATAACGAAGCTGGATTTTTTTTTTTCCCCAAAAACTTCCCAGAATAGAAAAATGAATGAAGTTTTTAACTAGGGGAGGAAGGGATAGAGAGTGGAAGCAAGTACATTATTGTCCTTTAGTTCAGACTTGGAATGCTTTGTTTTTATGTGGATTTCACCCTAGTGTAAATTCACCTCTGCCTTTTCACCCATTTTTACCTTTGACTTGTCCTTGAAGTGAATATTCAACTCTCCATTCTTGTGTTTGCTTTAAGTTTTGTGTTTTCTTTTCATGTCTTAATATCTTTGTTACAGTAGCTTAATGTCTGAGTCAGGGTGCTTTTGAGGCAGGGGCCAGATCTATAAAATTATCTTTGCATGTGCTTTAATTTCTGGATGTGAACTCATTGTTACTGATGGTTTTTATAGTATTTGGGTACGCATACGTACCCTGGATTGAAGTCTAACTCTAGATTATTCAACTTTTAAAGAGTTTAATGCTGCTTTCTCAGAGCAGTAAACGATGCTGAATTTTAAGAGACTTGGCATGAGAAGGCTCTAGGTTATAACCTAAGTACTACACCCTACCGTTATTCCTGTCAATGAGCAATTGGGATGAGGAGTGTTCATTCATTAATTTTCTTATTAAAATTGCTTAGAGAAATTATGATGATTATGGTCCTCTCTTCCCTGTCTTACAAGACGATGACTGTTAACTGATTGAATTCAGAGGATATGCCTGGTTTAGATTTCTCTTTTCTCTCTCCCCTGCATTTCAGGATATCAATGCTTACAATGGTGATGAGCCCACAGAAAAGTTACCTTTTCCCATCATTGATGATAAGAATCGGGACCTTGCCATCCAGTTGGGCATGCTGGACCCAGCAGAGAAGGACGAAAAGGGCATGCCTGTAACAGCTCGTGTGGTGAGTTGTATACATCCATTACATCGTCCTTGTGACTGACCAGGCTACATATGTCCAAGTAAATGCTTGGACCAACTAAAGGAAATGGGGGACTATGTCCAATTAGGATATAAGTGTCCTGGTGGCACTCTCGCTTTTTATCTAAATGCTGGTACAAAGTAAAATTTTTCAGCTAAACTTTTAAACTGCTTAATTCACAGCTTTTGAAAATACATAAAAATAGTTATCCTAGGATGTCACCTAAAGTTGAGAAATCTTTTTCTGTAGTCCTCCTGACAGCCCACTCTTTAAGGCGGTGGGTCATAGCCTTCTTCGTAAGGCATCCCTGGTTTTGAATTCTTATTTGTTCTGTCCTTACCCACTAGAGAACAAACTTATTCCCACATCTGCAAAAATATACAATTTGAGGACCGGGATCAACTCCCATTAGTATTATTTTTATGATAATCTTCAGTAGTTAACATAGTACCTTCCTGAGGCCTTTCCTGGATTCAGTTCGCAAATCAGTTTTTCTTGCTGAGACAGCCAGAGCCAAATATAATTCCCTTCAAGTTTAGAAGTATAACGTGGAGAGAAAATCATGTCTACTCCAGCCACCCGGTTTGTTTGGTGTATCTTTCTAGATATTTGCAGATTTTTGTTGTTGTTTTGTTTTGTTATACCCTTGAACATTTTTAATGACTTAAGAGCCTTCTAAGGGGCTTTAGTATCAAAAACATTCGAAGAGTTCTTCCTGTTCATGTGTCTGTGTGCTTTGCAGGTATTTATTTTTGGTCCTGATAAGAAGCTAAAACTGTCCATCCTCTACCCGGCTACCACTGGCAGGAACTTTGATGAGATTCTCCGAGTAATTATCTCTCTGCAGCTGACAGCAGAAAAGAGGGTTGCCACCCCAGTTGATTGGAAGGTAAAGATGTTAAAAGGGCAGATACCCAACTTGCCTGGAAGGCCTGTGGGGCCAGTCTCTCAGTGGCTACCTCCAGGGTCAGTGTTACATGGGGCTCTTGTTTCTGGCATGCAAGTACACTGGGAGGGCTTTTCCTCCTGGCTGAGTTTAAGATTTGCTGAGAGGCCATTTTCAGGGTCTTTAACCCCTTTTATACAAACTCCCTGTATTTCTAACTTTTAGATTATTTGGACAGATTAATTGGTCAGAATCATTCCTTTTCCTAGTAAAAGGATTTTTTAAAAAACCTTTAACTCTTCCCTGATGGCAAAATATTTATAGCAGAACCTAGACTGGCCACTTAAGTCATGGGTATAAACCTATGTGGTGTATTAATGTCTTGAAACATTTCATTTCTCTTAAGCTTCAGTCTTTTAAACCTATGTAGAATTCTCTGAAACCTGTTCATGAACTTTTAATCTCTAAGATTCTTGACATATGTAGGACATGGATAACATCACAAGAGTGTCTTAACATTGCTACATTTTTTTAATATGCTAACCTGAACACCTGGTTTTGTTACTTTGTTTCTTCTGACAGGCAAACCATTTATATTCTGTATCCATTCTTTGACCATATGTTTATTGAGCGCAGACAGTAAACACTGGGATGCAGCAATGAACAATCAGTGTAAAGTCCCTGCCCTCATAGAACTTAAATTCCAGTTGGTAGAGACAAACAATAAACAAGTTTATAGTATATTAGGTAATGATAAGTGCGACAGAGAGTAATCAAGGAGAGGTGGGGAGAAGGGGGGAGCACAGGTGGGAGGGTTGGTTTTATATTTGGCTGTCAAGAAAGGCCCTTCTCTGAAGGGACCTTTGGGAAGGACATGAAGAAAGTGAGAGACCAAGTCACGCATATTTAGGAGGGAAGAGCACAGCAGCCTTGAAGGAACAGCTAAGAAGCTTTTCTAATAGTGAGCTTGGCATGTTCAAGGAATAGGAGAGCCACCGTGCTGGAAAAGCAGCAGCAGGAGGTGGGGGAGAGGCCGGGGATGGGAGAGGAAGCCAGATTCAGTCACCAGGGCAATGATAAGGATTTAGGTGGCAAGCCATTACTAGATTTAAAACAGGACTATTTCTTGTTAAGGTGGGGAAATACTTCCCTTCCCAAAGTGTCAAAGATCAACTTGCGAAAACAAAATTCCTCAGGGGGGATAGAGCAAAGGAGATTTGATTATTCTCATCAGCAACCGTAGCTACTTTTCTAAAGTTAATTATTACTTTTAGCCTTCACTATAAGATTGAATTTCACCATTCACAATGTCTTTTCAATAGAATGGAGACAGCGTGATGGTCCTTCCAACCATCCCTGAAGAGGAAGCCAAAAAACTTTTCCCTAAAGGAGTCTTCACCAAAGAGCTCCCATCTGGCAAGAAATACCTCCGCTACACCCCCCAGCCATAGGCTGGCTCTCCACAGAGTTGGTGCTGGAGCTGCTCACTGAGCACCGTGAGCCAGAGGATGCCAGCTGCCCATCATGTTTTCCTGCAGCAATATTGTAAAAACATCCTGGTATGATCACAGCCAAGGTCTTTAGGTTGCTATACTGCTGGCTTATTAAATGAAAATGGCACTACAAATTCCTTGGGATTCTTTGCTCTGTGCCTTTAGCAGCATTCTCTTCTGTTCATATATCTTAACATTCTCTGCTGACTCTCTTTGAAATTTGAGGCTCATCTTGTTGGATCTCTGCAGGGTTTATGACCAACAAGGTGGTATCAGTTTATGGTTGAAAAAGCCTGCTTTGCTCCATCATAGAATGAGTATCAGGTTTTTTCAGCTGTTCTAATCAAATCCTCTCTTCTGTTACCCATTTTGGGAAGGAATAGAACTTGGGGTTCAGCTTCCTCTGTACATATCTACGTATGTAACCTAAGAACTTTGAGTAACCCAGATGTTCTTCAATATTCCATGTTTTGATCACAACTGGGGGCAAAACCTTTTCAATTCTGTAATTTTCCAGTAGGTAACTGAAGGATGAGCAGGGGGAAGGAATCTTTAAGTATTTTGCTATCAAGAAAATTTTTCAATAAATTTCTATTGAAAGTGGGAAGCTACAGAAAAGGTTCCACTTGCCTGCCAGGGAGGTGTACCAGGGGCATGAGCAACACGACAGTGCCAGGTGCCTTTCAGAGTATTTCTGGGGGAGTTGGCTCTACGATGAAGTTGGCTCTACGATGAAGTGCACATGAAAGGGCACACCTTGGGAAGAGGAGAGAGGGTGACTGAAAATGTTTTATTATAGATTTATTCTTGCATTGGGGGAGGGGGACTATTTTCTGAATTTTACTTCTTAGTGATCAGCAAGTAAATCCTTTGTTAAAACGTGATCAGAAAATTCTGTTGTCACATTTTCAAGTACTAGTTCGGACTCATGTCCTGAGGGCAAATGTTTCCTTGCTAGATTTTACATTGATGCTTTTCTCCAAAGACAGATACATAAAATTTCATATAATGAAAATGGAGGAGCGGCTGATGACGATGTGATTCCAGGGACTTCCCTGGTGGTCCAGTGGTTAAGACTCCGCGCTTCCACTGCAGGGGGCACGGGTTTGATCCTGGGTCGGGGAACCAAGATCTCACGTGCTGCCCAGTGTGGCGAAAAATAAAATAAAATGTGTTTCCTTTGCTTTGAAAAAAATAGAAAAGAAAATGTATTCCACCCCATCTCTTGGCCTACTTTGCTCCTTCATGTTACTTGCCTGGGTCCTGTGGAATTTGTGAACCCTGCTACAAAGAACTCTCCTAACCTGATACCTTAATGGGATTCCTAGATTTAAGAAAATGAATCTTGAGGATAATGGTACATCTTTTGCTTTTCTGGAAAGAGTGCTAAGTATTCTGAACTCATAGTCTCTCAGACTTATTATGCTGTGCTAAGTCCTAGGTTTAGAAGGAAGTGTCCCATACCTGGTGTAGTCTCTTGCATGTAGCCCTCTATACTTTTATTGAGTATAATAATGTAAAAGCTGGTCCCTGGTGCCATGTTTTAGAGAAGTCAGTAAGCTTTTAGTTTGCTTGATTTCTCCACATGTAAAATTTGGGTGACACTAAGAAGGTTGAGAAGGAAGGTGAAAATTCCCAGTTACATTATATCCTGGTGAATGCTGGGCTGAAAGAGACTTAAGAGGACTGGCATCTTGCTGTCACCTCTTATCCAAGTCACTATATGTTTTGGCCTTAAAGAACCAAGACTATCTGGTCCTCCTTAGCACATCTCTTCTGAACTAATCCCTGAATCCTCGCATTCTGTCACCTCCCTAACTGTGAGGTTCCGCACTGCTGTCTTCCCTTGGCTATTTGCCTTCTTCAGTCCTTGTCTCTCGGGGAGTCTCGCTTCAACTTTCTTTTATGGTGACAATTCAAAGTCTAAATCTCCAACATTAATTATTCAAACTAGAGTCTTATCTTTACTGATCGATGGAACATTGGCCATTGAATTTATAAATTCAAAATCAAATTATCAGTTCTTCCCCCAATAAATCTATTGCCCCTTTTATCACTCAGGCACCCAAACTTTGTTGGGCTATATCTACTCGACCCACATAGGTGCTGCCACTGTGAAAACGCTGAAAAGCTCAAGGAAAAGGGAGGTCATGTACCTGCAAAATGATTTCTGGTTCTACCATGAAGCAGCCATGAAGCCATGAGACTGTGAAAGTATTCTTCTCTAAATATAAAATGTTACATAATGCATATGCATTGCCAGGGTAGAAGTGATCCTAAGTACACTTCTTAATATACTATGGGGCTTGGAGAGGAGAGTTCCACTTTCCAGAATTGTTGCTCTCAGTTTCCATAGGGAGAACAGATTTAATAAATCCAAAGATTTATTAACTGTAAGTGAATTACACAGCCACTGTGGCTATGAGAGAAGCATAGGAATTTGAGAGGCAGTCCACCATGTGCCTTCTCAGACAATCAGCAAATGCTCCGGCTAGAAGAGATGGTCATCTAAGATTAGCAAAGTGATCAACTTGAGGCTCCTGTGTGGTCTTGCCAGAAGTCTGATCTCCCCTCCAACCTCTACCCTAAGGGTTGGAATATGCATTAAGAAGCTCAGGAAAGGGTAAGGAGCCAGAATGGCTGTGTCTAAAGGGCCAAGTCAAGATGCCAAATGGATGCAGTGAACTGGCACAGTGACTTACTCCATTTGACCCCTCCACTTTGGGGCAATGCAAATTGAGGAAGTACAGCTTTGATTCAAGCTTAAAGGGTGCATTAACTAGTTAAGGTCATTGCCACCTTCTTCTCAGTGATTGGCTCAGAAATGGGCATTGAGACACAAATAGAAGACCATCAGAGCTTCTGCAAGAATTCTTTCTCACAGGAGAGTGACTGGGAGGCATTTTTCTCTCTCACACTGAATATGAACAAGAAAACATTAAACTGCTGCTGGCAGCCAAGTTACAGCCTGGGAGCAGGGATCCAGCCATAGAATGAGGCTGTGAAGGTCAACAGCCAAGTGGAGAGAAAGAAAAACATTTGATTCTTTATGATCTTCACTGAATCTGACAACTGTGAACCTGTCCTACCTCTGGACTTCTATTACATGAAATAATCACCTTAGTGTTGAAGCCTTTTTGAGTTGGGTTTTCTGGTCCCTGAGGCCAAAAGCATCCTAACTGATATGCATGGAATGAAGTATCCGTTAGCTGTTGCAAATACATGGCAGTGTGCCTCGTAAGCAAGATTGTAGAGCAGACATCTGTTTTCTGCTACTTCTTTATCCCCTACCTTAGGCATCTCAAGCTGCAGTATGCATTAAGTCACATGAGGAATGGGTTAAAATGTGCAGGCCAGGGGCCTACCCCCAGAGATGGATTCTACAGATGGCCAGAAGTTCTTCATCTGTAACAACCCTACACCAGGTACGGGATTGTGATGCAGAGTACAGCAGACCCTGCAGTTCACCCAATATCCGTTCCCCCTTCTTCTTTATGAAAAATACCCAGACTGTATTAATGGTGGCAAGCTGAGGCGCCAGTTAAAATTCATCTTAAGATGACAGATCAGTGTGGTCATGTGATAGTGCTGGCCTGGGATGGGGTCCCTTCCTGACTAAAAGGCAAAGCCTAATAAAGAGAAAGCACCTTGCCTCACTGAAAAGCAAATGGGATGCCCAAGTTACAGATGTCATTTTGCCACCCTGAGGATAAAAGTCACAGGCCAAGGATAAAGGAGAAGGAGGCTACAAGGAGACTGGGTCTGTGATAACTTCCTTAAACAGCCAGGCAGTCCTGTGGGTCTGTAATGTGCAGCCACACCTGACATTTGTTGACACACAGGTGCTCCTCAGGCCACTCTGAGAAATACTGCCCTATTCTAGGTATCCAGAAGTTTCGTAAAAGGCTTGACTTTTTCTCTTGTGTTTCCTTCTATTCTTAATTCTATTATGGTTTTCCCTGGAGTAGAGAATCATTATTTTTTTGTAACTATTTTATACTGGAGTAGATTCTTTTAAAATCTTGTTGAAGTGAAAAGGAATAATAGATTCTAAATAAACAATCAGATCATAAAATTCTATTTTATTTGACTTTTTAAAATGAAATGAAAAGTGATATCAAACAGTACTATGCAATGTAAGATTGTTAACTTCTCCTAAACTGTGCTTTCAATAACTAAAGTTATGGAACCTATTCCGTTTTTCAATATTTACTAAATTGGGGATGGGGGAAATAATTTTACTCTGAAAAACATTAGGGAGGCACTAATTGTAGCAATATCACAAATCAAAATTATAGGTCCTATGCTTTAGATAGTAGTATGTTAATTGTACAGTGCTTTTGATAACTCCTGCTCTATTATAACTTGCTCTCAGCTGGATGCAGGATTTCATTTGCTAGGCCATAAGCTTTAGGATATCTTATATTATCCTGAGGAATTGCGAACATCTTAAGTATAATGCAACTACTTAAAATTAGAGCTTTTGCAGCAGTCCATCAATTGCTTGTAAAATAAATGCAGCAGTAAATTGTTTTAGCAACTTCTAAGTAAACTCCTTGCCAGACAATCTTTCAGCACTTGAGTCAGGATATTAGCTCGGTCTTTAACCTGACTCCAGGTATCACATAAGTGCCATTAACGTCCTTTTCTAAAATGGGATCCAGTTTCCAACTATAAAAGAAAGTCAAAAGTAAAATATTTGACTATGAGCATTTCAGAAAAAAACTTAAGTGCAATCAGAAAACTTACTGAAAAGTTTCCATTATCTGGAACACTCCCTTTAAAACATCTTACATATTAAGGACTTTGAGTAAGTACATGTGCAACTCTATACCATCAAACATCATCTTGTAAAGAGAGATACATTAATTCAATTAGAGTAGTGTATCAAAGGCGCACTTAAAGAGCAATGTTAGGAGAGTTGAATTCCAGTTAACTTTGTGACTGAGTGCAAGGTAAGTTGGAGACTTTTTTCCTAAATTGGAATGAGCATTTTTTTAATAATGGGGCCTGGAAAAGACAGTGGAAAGTGAGGAGCCAAATCACTAGACTCCCAGTGAGGTTCCCCATTTGTGAAATAGGGTCCCTTTAAGAAAGGAGAGGATGGCCGCGGAAGACCGCCTAAAAAGATTTAAATTGCTTTGTTTAAAGGAACAAAGAACTGCCAGTTTGGTCAATGCCAGTGTCCTTCACCCAACAAACACACTGCAAACCACCGTGATTGTCATAAATAATAGTGGCAGGACCAGAATTTCTATTAGCAGGGTCTTAGGGTGGCTATCTGGTTGGGGATGTGATGGGCCAAGGGACTTCTCGTGAAGCTGCCTTTACACAGCACATCATTTTTCCTTAGAAGACGTGTATTTGGAGTGACTTGGCAACTGGGGGAGGAAGGGTGCTGAAGGCCCCTGAAGCCCATTCTTGGCACCGTTACTGCTACGTAATGCTACTTCTGCATTTGCCTATCGCCTATTGCTCTGTCAGAGCTGTCTTCTCCTCCACTCCACTCAGGAGTGGGCTCTGGCCCAAGGGAACTCTGTTAGGGGCCCTCACAGAGACACCCCCCCTTGCAGGCTACCCTTCTCCCCACCAGATTTGCCTCTACCAGCCCTCTCCCTCCCCAACTCTAGGCCTGGCTTCCAGCACTTCTCAAACTTTTCTAAATTAGCTCTGATTGCTGAGGAAACTAGGAAAAAATGTCAGGGCCACACATAAGTGACTCTCCATAATAAAATGTTTTGAGGTCTCTTGTTTCATCTTAAATTCACACAAATTTGTCATCCTACTCCATAGTGTGTTTCAATATAAAATATTTTAAGTAACCTAACAGCAAAATGAGTTAACTTCTCCCTTTGAAAGACTGTCAAATAAAATTGATACCCTAGGAAGATGCCCGTGATCTACCTGTGCGCCACCCCACCCCCACCCCCCACCCCCCTCAGAGAGACCCACACATCCATGGGAATGCGCACTCCAAAGAGAGAAGCATCCATATTTACATACTAATGTCTAACTGTGTGTATGGTGAATGGCCCTCCCCATCCTTAATCCCAGATAGCCCTACTTTTGAACTAAATATCAGGGGGGAAGGGAGTTAGGAGGGGAGAAATTGGGAGGGGGGGCTAGGGCAAAATTACAGTTTTCAAAAATATTCTATAATTTTAATTGTTAAGTAATTCAGGTGAACTTTAATCCCAATTTTCCCATATTAACGAGCTGCCATTTTTCTCACCACCTACATGTTGCTACTTGACTTCACAATTTATTTTCGCTGTGTAGTTTAATATTCACAGTAAGAAAAATCTAGTCAAAGTGTCAAGTTTATTACCTCATTTTTTCTCTTCCAGTGATAGTCTCTCTTGGTCATTCCAAGACCGGTGTTGACTGAGCCAATCCAAATAAATGCATTAAACAGAAAAACTAAATTAGGAATTTAAGAGTATAGGTAGCAGGAGGATATTTTGAAATTTCAACTTACTTCCTCCCTGTAAGTGTCGCCTTTCTCTTCTCCCCTTTCAAACAGGCTTTTTACTTTTTTCCCTCAAGGACATTTGTTACTAGGCTCCCAAAAGTCCAATACAAGGGCTGGCAAACCCAAATGAGAAGAGGCAGGTCACACAAAATGGTTTGGATATAACACAAGAGGGAGTGGACTGAGGCAAACCGTAGAGCATCTGCTTCCCCTGTAGGAGCCAGAGATGCTCAGCTCTGTCTGATTGTTGCCACACATAGATATGAGGACCGAGGGTTGGCAGACTTTCTGATTTTTTTTTCAAGAAAAGCTCAAAATCTGGATTTTTTTAAATGTGAAATTTCTGGATGTTTACATATTTGACAATTTTAAAAGAAAACATGTATGTGGGCCAAATCCAGTGTACTGGCTGGATCAAGTCCATGGGCCTACCATTTGTGACTTTCCTCCCAAACACATAGGGGAATGCAGAGTGATATATATTTCCCTCACTCTAAAATAGCCCTCAGGGTGCCCTAAGGGGGCTGGCATTAGACCCTGGGCTCCCAGCCTTGCCATACACTCCTGTGCCCCAAGAGTGCTGGGGAAGTAGCAGAGTGGCAGACCTAAAGACACTGTGAAGGCTGGGGTGATGGTCACCTCAGTGTTAGCCAACTTGGACAGGAGACGCAGGAGCAGAGGGAGCTCCCAATATCATGGTGCTGCGTATGACCCCAGAACAGGGCATGCAAAGTGAGCTGTAAGAATGTCTGAGGTTGAATTTGCTTCTAGGGGAGAAGTGAAATTACTTCTTGAATATCTCTCCTCCTGACAAGGGCAGAGGCCTTGTTCGCTCACTCACCAACTAGTGCTTTGCACAGTGCCCAGCAGCATACTGTGGGGCTGCATTTTATAAGAATTATGCAAATGAGCAACACTGAGATGTAAACTATTGATAAAATGTGCCCTTTATGCACACAATTTGAAATCACGTAACCACCTCCCCCACAAATTAACAATTCATTAAGAATGCCTGAGCTAGCAGGTTACACGAATTGTAAGCACTGGGATGGTGCTATTAGAGGAGCAAATCAAGGTTGATTGTGTTTTCAAGCTGGGGTAGCTGGGAAAATGGTGACACTAGGCTTGGTAAGGCAGGATGCTGAGCACTGAGTGAAAGATCTTGAATGTATTTTCCCTACAGCAAGGCCTTCCTATCTAGTCTTCTTTATAGTATGCTTAGCACCATGATATAAGCAATTGGGTACTAATATGCATTTAGTGACAATAATTACTTAGTGACTATCAAAGTGCACCTCAAAGCAAGTCACCTGAATTGTAGCTATGACCGTGGCTTTCAATGAGCATGGGTCAGATTCTATATTCCCTTTGGTCGTTGAGAGAAAACCGGCTCCCACACCTGGGCCTGCTGTGTGAGTCTATCCCCTCCCCATTCCTGCTCTGCCCCCAACAGCACTACGGGGCTCCGGCCTACAGGATCAGAGTACAAGGTAGAAGCTGCTGTCCTCACACAAGGTTGTGGAGGGAAAGGCACGAGAGAGAGTAAGAGCCACCTGGATTTCAGTGTCTGGAAGTCTCTGATATGTGACCTCCCAGAAGCCATGTGGCAGCCAGGGAGGGCCCAAGAATGGAGATGGATGATAAACCCACACAACACCCTCAAACCATCTTCTTAGAATATCAATCTTACATGTAACAAAATTCCTTCTCAGTGGTTTTCTTACCACTAAAGGGCTACCCCTTACCCATGACCTTGGCATTATTATTATTTTTGGCAGGCGCAGGTGCCTGGATAACCAGCAGCTTGCTTAAATCTGAAGTTCCCTGTACCTAAAGGAGAAAAGTCAGAATTAGTCAGAAGAGCATTCTTTGATCTCTAAGATGGCTGCTTCCTAACCTTTCCAAAGAATATAAGAAATAAGCCAAAACCTAGAACTCAGCCTCCAACCTAAGCTCTATCTTTCTCATTTCAAATCCTCTTTAACCTTGTTTCAAAAAGTCTTGGACCAGGAGGTTATCTTTTGGATATTTGTAAACATCAGAAAGGAAATTTCTACACCTTACTTGCAACAAATTTGGAAAATGGAATCCCCAGCATCCACTGAGTTACTTTTATTCCGACACTGACATTCAAGGGCTCAGGCCCCAGCCTTCCCAGATAGGAAAAAGAGCTGTCTTCCTCAAGCTTTTGCCCCATGTGCCACAGAATCTGCCCTCCCAGAATGCAAGGAGCATACATAAGTAACAATTTAACTATCCATAATTTCTAGATATTATCACATATTACCTCATTGAATCCCCACAAGAACCTTACGAGATGACTGCTGCTATTATCCTCATCTTACTAAGAGGAAACTGAGGGTCAGAAGGCACCTTTCCTCCGCTCACACACCTAGTGGGCACAGGTGTCAGGTTTTAAATCCAAGTATGCCTGACTCCTAACTCTAGTGTCTTAAACTAAACTGTGGTATTGCTCCCACTGTTCCCCACCTCTTGTTTCAAAGCTAAATTTTCATTTTCTGTTTAAAAAAAACATTTAAATTACCTTCACCCTCTGAATTGTTGAGAGGTTGACAAAATAAGAACGTTGGTTAGGAAAGTGGTAAATGCACTTTTTAGGAGATTTACCAACTTTTCCAGGACGTAAAATTTCATTAAATTAGTGAACGTTCCCAGCCTGAACAAGCAGAAAGGGTCTCTCCCAAACTTTTTACCAGATTAAAGAGATGTCAGCTCTTTTCATGGCCTCTTGGTCCTCCTCATTCTTGGGCTCTGTCCTCACATCACTCCTGTGGTCCGACAGCATGGCTTGGCCCAGTAGGGACCTGGCTTCTACTCTTCCCATCCCCTGTTTTGTCCCAGGTGTTCACACTTCCCCCTTCCTTACAGAGGCGTGGAATGATGAGGCCCAGGGCCCTCTATCAAGTTGTGCCCCTAGCCCCTAATGTGTCAGCAAAGTGACATGGCCCCAATGCATCTCCCTTCTTATCAGCCAGCGCAGATAACTTCCAGAGCCATGCTAGCAAGCAGTGTCATTGCCTTGGCGTGAACTAGGAAAAGTGTACCCCGTCCTTCCTCTGTGGACGCACAGCCCGTGCCAGGGCAAACAGCTTGGCAAGTAGAGAGCAGGCAGATTCCTGCCCCCCTTGTCCCTCAGTGACACTCTTGTGCGGGGCACAACTTGTACAACAGTACACAGAAGCCCTGGGTACATTTCGACTGTTTTGTTAAGGGCAGGTGAGAACTGTAGGGTCTTTCTAGGTTAAATTTCTCTTTAAGGTGGTTGGTTGAGTTTTAAAGTCACTTATGGGGCACAATGAAAAGCAAATGACTCTTTAGAAATGATCCTCCTTACCTGTTCACTGGTTTTAGGTAAAATGCAAGGTGCAAGATATGGTACCTCTGTCTTAGTATCAATAACACTGCCATATACAAGAATAACGAATTTCATGTTCACATTATCAATAGTCATTTCGTTATAGCTTGATAAAGTCTCCACATATGCATGACTGAGGGCCACGCACTTCTGAAACTTTAAGTCCTAAAATAAAATGAGATTTTGTCCTATAAATCACACAAAATGACACACGGTATCAAGAAGAAAGCATATTCCACATGAAAAGATGCTCGACATCATTACTCATCAAGGAAATGGAAACCAGCTCACACTTATCAGAATGGCCATCATCAAAGACAACAAATAAGTGTTGGCAAGGATGTGGAGAAAAGGGAACCTTTGTGCACTGTTGCTGGGATTGTAAACTGGTGCAGCCACTATGGGAAATAGTAAGAGGTTCCTCAAAAAATTAATAAAACTACCATATGATCCAGCAATCCCACTTCTGGGTATTTACCCAAAGAAAATAAAAACACTAATTTGAAAAGATATATGCACCCCTACGCTCACTGCAACATGATTTACAATAGCCAAGATATGGAAGCAACCTAAATGTCATTGATAGATGAATGGATAAAGAAGATGTGGTATATATATATACTGTTGGACTGTTGGACTGACCTCTAAGTCAGTATATATATATATATGGAATGAAATACTACTCCGTCATAAAAAAGAATGAAATCTTGCCATTCGCGACAACATGGATGAACCTAGAGCGTATTATGCTAAGTGAAATAAGTCAGATAGAGAAAGACCAATACCATATGATCTCACTTACATGTGCAATCTAAAAAACAAAACAAATGAACAAATAAAACAAAACAGAAAACGACTTACAGATACAGAGAGCAAAATGGTGGTTGCCAGAGGGGAGGGGAGGTGGGAGGTTGGATAAAATAGGTGAAGAGGGGGCTTCGCTGGTGGCGCAGGGCTGAGAGTCCGCCTGCCGATGCAGGGGACGCGGGTTTGTGCTCCAGTCCGGGAGGATCCCAGATGCCACAGAGAGGCTGGGCCCATGAGCCATGGCCGCTAAGCCTGCGCATCCGGAGCCTGTGCTCCGCAAGAGGAGAGGCCACAACAGTGAGAAGCCCGCGTACTGCCAAAAAAAAAAAAAAAAAAAAAAAAAATAGGTGAAGAGGATTAAGAGGTAGTAACCTCCAGTTACACAATAAGTAAGTCACGGGAATGTAATATACAGCATAAGGAATATGGTCAATAACATTGTAATAACTTCGGAGCAGGTGGTTACTAGACTTATCATGGTGATCATTTCATTATGTATGCAAATGTCAAATCATTATGTTGTATACCTGAAACTAAGATAACATTGTACGTCAACTATATTTCAATTTAAAAAATAATGACTAAAATAAACAAAAGATCAAAAGTTTAAAAAAAGAAGAAGAAAGCAAATTCACTGATTTAGCTGAGTTCTTAGAGGGTGCCAAAGGGCAAATAGACCCTGGGGTCAACAGATAGAATTTATTTGGAGTTCAGGATGACTTCTGACAAGATTCTGAATTCAGAACTTTTATACTGACAAGATTCTGAATTCAGAGCTTTTATATTGCTACTGTTTAGTGGCCCTGAATGTGGTTGCCCAGCCCTGATTTATTTATAATCAGCCACAGCAGGGCAGTCAGCTATGCCTCTTGGATTTCTATTCACACAAGAACCAGAGTCCTAAATATGCAGAGGTTTTACCTTGCAGTAAGCAAATGTCCCACTTGACAAGGAAACAAACAAAACAAAACAAAACTTAAGCATACGCCAAGGCTCATAAACATAGATTTTAGAGCTAGAAGAGAGCTGTTATGGATTGAATTGTGTCCCTCCAAAATTTATATATTGAAGTCTTAAACCCCAGTACCTCAGAATGTTACCTTATTTGGAAATAGGGTCATTGCAGATGTAATTGTTTAAGATAAGATGAGGTCAAACTGGAACAGGGTGGACACCTAATCCAATATGACTGGTGTCCTTATGAAAAGGGGAAATTTGAACACAGACATACATACAAGGGGAGCTCCATGTGAAGATGAAGACAGCCGTCTACAGGCCAAGGAGGGAGGCCTGGACTAGATTCTCCACCATAGCCCTCAGTAGGAACCAGTACTGCCAGGACCTTGATTTCAGATTTCTAGGCTTGAGAACTGTGAGACAATAAATTTCTGTCATTTAAGTCACCCAGTTTGCAGTACCTTGTGACAGAAGCCCCAACAAACTAATATAGGAGCTTAGAGGTCAGTCCAACAGTAGTAATCTCTTGGACGGTGCCCTGACAGTGGCCATCAACTCATTCTGAACATTTCCAGCCACAAGAAGTACACAGCTACATGATTCAGCCCTCAGATCTTGGTCCCTGACGTGCAAATCAAACACTTAATTGCTGAGGGCACCGGCATAGTTGGGGCACCAAAAACATAAGAAAATTAGCAAACTTATCTAGAATTTTACAACCAGAAAAATCTCTTAAAAAGCTATTTTGGTTTTTAAATGCATATAAAATTTGAATTGTGTGGTCTAGAGGAGGGTGTTCAGCATAACCTTGTTAGTCTTTGGGGGTTCTAAAAAGTCTTAATTGTAGTTCTTTAATGAAAAAAGACTAGAAGGAAATAAGCCAAATTGTTAAACAGAGATTTTCTGGGGAGTAAATTGGGGTAGAAAATTATTATTATCTTCTTACATTTTGTAGCTGTGTTTTTTAAATTTATATTATGAATATGTTTTGCTTGTGAATTTTTAAAAAATGAAAGGACATTCACCTTATTATTGAGTTAAGTCTCACTCCATAGAGTTTCAACTTTTGGGTCCCAATTCTCTCCTCTGGAGTTTCAAAGTAGACTCTAAACTTGTCCTACTGCTCATGAAGAGGCAAAGCAAAAGGAAAAGAATCTACATCTCCTTACCCTTCTGTTAAAGTTTTTCTGAAAATTATTATTGCCACATAGTAAAAGACTGACTGCCTTAGCATGATGTGCTAATTTTTTAAGACAATTTTTTAAAGTAGTTTTAGATTCACAGCAAAACTGAGAGGAAGGTACAGAGATTTCTCATAACCCCCTGCTCTTATACATGCATAGCCTCCCCTATTATCAACATTCTCCACCAGAGTGGTACATTTATTACAACCACTGAATCTACACTGATACACATAATCACCCAAAGTCCATAGTTTGCATTAGGTTTCACTGTTGATGTTGTACATTCTATGGGTTTGGACAAATGCATAAAGACAGGTATCCATCATACATGTATCGTAGAGTATTTTCATTGCCTTAAAAATCCTCTGTGCTCTACCTGTTCATGCCTCCTCACCCCAACTCCTAGCAACCATTGATCTTTTTATTGTCTTCATAGTTTTGCCTTTTCCAGAAAGTCCTATTGTTGGAACCATAGAGTATGTAGCCTTTTCAGATGGCTTCTTTCACTTAGTAATGTGCATTTAAATTTCTTCCATGTCTTTTTCATGGCTTAATAACTCATTTCTTTTTAGCACTGAATAATATTCCATTGTCTGGAAGTACCACAGTTTATCCATTCATCTACTGAAAAACATCTTGGTTGATTGCTTCCAAGTTTTGGCAACTATGAATAAGGTATTATAAACATTTGTGTGTAGGTTTTTCATAAACAAAACAAACAGAAAACCTACAGAATGGGAGAAAATATTTGCAAATGATGCAACCGACAAGGGATTAATCTCCAAAATATACAAACAGCTCATACAGCTCAATATCAAAAAAACAAACAAACAAATCAAAAAATGGGCAGAAGACCTAAACAGACATTTCTCCAAAGAAAACATGCAGATGGCCAAAAGGTACATGAGAAGATGCTCAACATCGCTAATTATTAGAGAAATGCAAATCAAAACTACAATGAGGTATCACCTCACACTGGTCAGAATGGCCATCATCAAAAAGTCTACAAATAATAAATGCTGGAGAGGGTGTGGAGAAAAGGGAACCCTCCTATGCTGTTGGTGGGAATGTAAATTGATGCAGCCACTGTGGAAAACAGTATGGAGGTTCCTTAAAAAACTAAAAATGAGCTACCATATGATCCTGCAATCCCATTCTTGGCCATATATCCAGAGAATACCATAATTTGAAAAGATACATGCACCCCAGTGTTATTTACGATAGCCAGGACATGGAAGCAACCTAAGTGTCCATCGACAGAGGAATGGATAAAGAAGATGTGGTACATATATACAATGGAATATTATTCAGCCATAAAAAGAATGAAATAATGCCATTTGCAGCAACATGGATTGACCTAGAGATTATCATACTAAGTGAAGTAAGCCAGATAGAGAAGGACAAATATCATGTGACATCACTTGTATGTGGAATCTAAAAAAAACGATGATACAAATAAGCTTATATACAAAACAGAAATAGACCCACAGACACAGAAAACAAACTTATGGTTACCAAAGGGGACAGAGAGGGGAGGAATAAACATATACACACTAATATATATAAAATACACACTACTATATATAAAATAGACAGCAAGGATCTACTGTATAGCACAGGGAACTATACTCAATATTTTGTAATAATATATAAGGAAAAAGTATATATATATATATGTGTATATATATATATATATATATATATATATATATATATAAAACAGAATCACTTTGCTGTACACCTGAAACTAACAGAACACTGTAAATCAAATATACTTCAGTTTTTAAAAAAATCCATGTGTAGGTTTTTGTGTGGACATAAGTTTTGAACTCCTTTGGGTAAATATCAAAGACAGTGATTGCTGGGTCATATGGCAAGAGTATGTTAGTTTTGTAAGAAACCGCCAAACTGTCTTCCAAAGTGGCTGTGTAACATTTTGCATTCTCACCAGCAATGAATGAGAGTTCCTGTCGCTCCATACCCTTGCCAGCATGTGGTGTTGTCAGTGTTCCAAATATTGGCCAATTAATAGGTTTGTAGTGGTATCACATTGTTTTTTTAATTTGCATTTCCCTGATGACACAGGATGTGGAGCATCTTTTCCTATGTTTATTTGCCATTTGTATATCTTCTTTGATAAGGTGTCTGTTATGATCTTTGGCCCATTTTTTAATCAGGTTGTTTTTTTCCCCTACTGTTGAGTTTTAAAAGCTCTTCGTATATTCTGGATAATAGTTCTTTACCTGATGTGTCTTTTGCAAATATTTTCTCCCAGTCTGTGGCTTCTCTTCTCATTCTCCTGAGACATGCTAATTTTTTAACCCAATATTTATATTCATATATATATATATATATATATATATCACAATTCAATGAATATTGTTGAACTTCAGGTCTGTCACTTCTCCAGTTGCTGACTCATGATAGGGGCTCAAAAAATTACTAAATGGGATGTAAATATGGGGTTGTAAATTGTGCAGTCCAAGAACAGACTTGAACCACTACTTTTTGGAGAGAAAGTTCATAGATGAGGCTTAGTAAACTCAGTAAAAATTTGAAAAGGCAGGAGATTTATATTAACGTAGGTAGATAGACTAGACTATAATAAACACCAGACTGAATGCTCATGAACTCATTCTAATTAATGCTATGCTTGATTCTTGGGGATCTACCTATTTAAGATTTGCTGACTTTATTATTTTTAAGGGATGACTGCAGGTAGCCTGGGAAAATCAGCTGTCACAAGGGGACTGATGACCTATAGGAAGTCAGGATAAGCGAGTGATAAGGACTCTGAAATATTACTTTGAAAGATCAGACACACCTTCCTTTCTTTGTCTCCAAAATATGAAATGCATTTTGTAAAAAATACAGTAAATAAAATTTCATTCATATTTTAATCATGCAACTTACCTCATCAACGAGACTTGATTCAAAATACTGATAGGCAATACTGAGAGCAAGCTTCAGCCATATTTTATATTCCAGGGATGGCCAGAAGACATCAAAGCCTTCATATAAATCCTCCAGGGAGATAAAGCAAGCCTGAAATGACAAGGTATCAAACAGTATGCTTGATTTAAAACTAAATTACAAGACCATCAGAAAAAAAAAAATGCCTGTAGATTTCATCTTCACCTAACCTCCTAGAAAAAACTATCAACTCTAGTATAGTAATTATGACACTCTGCCATTTAAGCATAAGATGATAGAATGTACAGTCCAATTAAAGCTATAGACTTGAAAACAGGCCAGGAAATTTTATACCAATCAATAGGTAGGATAATCATGAACCCAAGATTAAGGAACTAAGCCACATAAACTTATCTATTTTTATTGTCACAGGAGGTCACGTTGGCTCATTCATAGTATTTGTTTCCAGCAAAGTGACAATCCAAATAAGGAAGACAACTCTTTCAGAACTCACTGAAGTTCATTTACCTGAAATTCAGTGAATTCAATTCAGCCTTGTGAATACATTCATGCCTTCTATCCTCTTCCAAAAATGAAATGGTATGAAACTGATAAGGCGACATTCCTTTCTGTTTGTCACACTCCTAAGACTCTGGACACTGCTCTGTTGCATCTATCAGTCCCAAAAGCTTGAAAATTTTTTGTAAGTGGGAACTTTCACTAATTTCAATTTGAATCGCCCACAGCTAGTGCAATATCAGGCCATTTATTTGTTAAATAAACTTATTATTTAGCAAGTGAAAAATGGAAGAGGGTTGAAACACAAGTATACTTTAAAAACACCACTCTCATTATGGTGGCCATTTATTGAGCATCTAAACGTGCCAGGCACTTTACATATATGTTTTCCTTATCTTCATAACATCAAAAGTTAGATACTTTCTCTTTTAATAAAAAAAACTGGCATAGTCTCCTTGGTTAAAATATCAGCCTCCAGATCCCATAGCTGATGTGAGACACTAAATTGGCCTCTCTCAGCTAGTCTACACCTGCTTCACAGTAGCTGGTTGGGTGACTAAATAAGATATCAGAACCCAGAGGAACAAAGATGCTGGCACTCCTTATTGACTTGAGGAAGAATTAACTAACAACTCACAATATATACTGAACCAGTTTCTTACCTGTAAAATAGTTTCACAGATGGCAGTATATTCAATTTCACACTTAAGCAGACAGTTCAACTCTCCAATTATGTCTCCACTAGTACAGTACTCTGTAAACCTGGTCGTGGACTCTCTATCAGCCCTTAGGCTCCTGTCTATTCCAAAGGTAGGAGGTGAACTCTGCAACTGCAAAGGGGAAAAAATTGTGCCAAGGGAAATATAAAATTAAAAGCCCTTGACCAAACCCCAGGAGCTCCCAGTTTTTCTTGCAATTACTACAATGGAAGGAAAAGATTCTTTATGAATCCTTTCAGGTGTAAAGGAGGAATTAGGCTTCACAAGAATCATGGTTTCTTTCACATTTCAACTCTCCAAGGCAAGACTGTTTCTAATCTTTAGCTTTACAGATGACCCCTATTTACCTCCCTTGTATAAAAATTCTACCAAAAGTAGTCATTGCAGTCTGCCACTAATGCCACTCTATTAGATATTAGCATAATATCTATTAGATATTCTTAGCATAATAGGCTACTGTCTCAGGTGGAAAAAACTTCTGGTTGCATGGATGCATAAATCGGATATCATGAATTAATATGCCTCCAAACCAAGCTGTGATTTCAGTAGAAGCCTTGCTTCCCTGAAGATGCTTAAGAATAATTACCATGAGACATTAACAGGAAAAGGTTTTAGGATGAACACAGGATGGTTGGGTTACTTATGGAAAAGAACTGGTAGGTGTGGGTGGGGGTAAAGAAAGGTATCAGATTTCAGGAGGAAGATGCGGGAATCAACCAGAAGGATTACACAACTTTCCAGAAAGTTTAGCTGTAAATATCAAAGAGGAAAGCTATTGTTCAAGGCACAGGAAATGGAAAAAAGGTCACTGAAGGAGTTGCTATGAAAACTGTACCCTCTCCTAGTGATTATAATTCAAACTTTTAGAGGCAGTCATGCTTCCAAAGGACTTGATATTTTTTTAATTTAATTTTGAATGCAGTTCAAATGCCTTTTGAGTAATCAAGAATGTCTCTGTTTTTTTGCAAACCAAGGAAAGGGGATAACATCTGTGGTAAGCAGAATTCTAAAGAAATCCTTCCAAGATTCCTGTCTCTTTGCTATTCAATCAAACATTTATCTATGAACTGCTGTGAAGGGATTTTGCAGATAGAATTCAGGATACTGCTAATCAGCTAAACTTAAAGAGATGATTCTGGATTATCCTGTTGGCCCAATGTAATCACATGAGCCCTCAAAAGTAGAAGGGGGAATAGTTGTCAAAGATTGGTGGCGGGTCGGGGGGAAATGAATTGATTTCTCTGTCCATCAGTTTTCCACCTTACATGAGGTTGATGTAAGGATTCAATGTCATAACATATTGCCATTCTCGACCATCCTTTTAAATGTCACAATTAGCCATCTTCATCTCTCCATCACCGCTAACATACTATATTATTTAACTTAGGTATTTTGTCCATTGTCCCATCTCCTTCTATGCCTCTACTAGAAATTAAACTCTAAGACAGCGATTTTTGTTTTTGTCGATTCTATGCCTAGAATGAGCAGTGCCTGCTGCATGATACTAATGAAGTAAATATTTGTTGAATGAATGAGTGAATGGATGAATGGAAAGTGCCTGACACTTAATAAACTCTATACATGTGTTAGTTAGTATTTATTATAATAGTTTATTTTCATGATTAATTTTGGTATTTTTAAGGTCTGAAACACCCATTCCAAAAATAGAAAGCCAAATATATTATTTGCACTGTAATAAGGGTTTGTCACTTGTAACTGTCATCTAGGATCTAGGAATTATGTTGGTCATAGCTAGGGCTCACCCATGGATTCAGCTACTAGTATTCAGTTTCTAAAGGATTCTTGTCCCTATCATTCTACTGACACCAAAAGCCTCCTACTGGTTAAAAATTGTATGATTTTCATCCTATCTGACCTCTGGGAGAATCTGATGTTGTGGTCTATTTCCTCATTCTTGACACTCATTTCCTTTAGGTGAGTAACCCAACCACTCCAAGTATTGGGTTCCTTATCTGAACGTCGAAAAGACTGTTCCTCCCAGGACTGTTGTGAGGAATAAATAATAATTATGAAAGCATTTTGTAAGATGGGAAGCACCTTTCGGATGGTGGGTATTATAATTATCTCTCAGCTGTAGTGTTCACTCTGAACAGAAATGGTTTCATCTGGAAAACAAATTATGTTAAAAATTTCAAAATATCTTAGTTCCTAAATTTCTCCTTATGTGATAATTACGTATCTCAAAATACATTTTCAGTAAATAATAAATAGTCCCTTACGATCGCCATTCCTGAAATAATTAAGTAGATTCCTTGTGGCATTTCACCTTCTTTACAAATGACATCTCCATAGTCAAAATAGGCAAGTTTGGCTCTTTCCTGAAAGAAAAAAAAAAAAAAGAAGAAAAGGAAAGAAAAAGAGAATTAACACAAATCTTTACAGTCTACTTCTCTAAATAGAAATAAATTTTAAAGCATAAAAACAAACTATATTCTCTGGTTTCTTAATGAATTACAACATTTTTGCATACCTCATTAACTTTTAGGTAAAAAAGGGACAAGCAAGCAAATTGTAGACTTTTGCTTAGGACCTAGCAGAGTGGTAGAAACACCCAATAAATGCCAGGTTGTATAATGGTTACAATAAAGTGTAATAATTCTGATCAGGAGACAGGGGCATGGCACTCTGGGAAAAAAATTCAGAAAGGTCACAGGACCCTGTCTTGGGTGTCCAGGGGAGACTACACAGAGGAAGGAACAGCTAAGCTGAGACCTGAAGGAAGAGTAACAGATAGCCAGGATACGATGAGTTGACGACCATTTACAGCAGAGGATTCAGTTTAAGCAAAGACCCAGAAGTAAACAGAATAACTGCACTGGGGGTAACCACAGAAGATTCAATACATCTCAGGCAGGCAAGGAGGGGTGGAGACCACGGCTGAGTTATCCATTAGGCATCAATAGGCACAGTGTCCAGGGTTCACAATACTTTTCGGGATTTACAACAATGTTTTAGTTTCTTTTAAAATCAGAAGAAAATAAAAGAACTTTTAGGTAGAGTAAAATGTCTTAATACTAAAACATCTAATACTAATATATTCATCTTTATACTAACACGATCATAAAGTATAATTTTTTTGGTGCTTTTTTACGGAGGAAAAGGCAGAAGTGCCTGGGGGCCAGGAAAGTCATATTGCAGCCCAGGTGGAGGCAGGACTGGAGAGGTGAGCCGAAGCCAGGTCTCCAAGGGGCTCACAGGCATGGTAAAAAGTCTGGGCTTTTCCCAAAACCAGGGGGTAGCCACTAAAAGGTTTGTAACAGGAGAATTATGGTGACAGATTTGCATCTTACAAAGCTGTGTGGGAAACACACTTTTAAGTCATGCATAGTAGTTATCGCGAAGTGTGGGGTGGGGAGTGAAAGGTTTTCACTTTTCGCTTCTGATTTATTTTACAGTGTAGAAATAAACATGCATGACTTCACAATATTTTTTTTAAAAGCTCACCTAAAGCCAATTATCCCCCTTATGTATTATTCAGACTTTGTTTTTTCTTTTTTTTGGGGGGGGCAGGTGCCATTCTTTTTTCTTTTTTAATACAGCAAGTTTTCATTAGTTATCTTTTTTTTTAAACATCTTTATTGCAGTATATTTGCTTTAGAGTGTTGTGTTAGATTCTGCTGTATAAAAAAGGGAATCAGTAATATACATACATATATCCCCATATCCCCTCCCTCTTGCGTCTCCCTCCCACCCTCCTTATCCCACCCCTCTAGGTGGTCACAAAGCACTGAGCTGATCTCCCCGTGCGATGCAGCTGCTTCCCACTAGCTATCTATTTCACATTTGGTAGCGTATATATGTCAATGCTACTCTTTCACTTCGTCCCATCTTACCCTACCCCCTCCCCCTGTCCTCAGGTCCATTCTTTATGTCTGTGTCTTTATTCCTGTCCTGCCCCTAGGTTCATGAGAACCATTTTTTTTTTTAGATTCCATATATATGTGTTAGCATATGGTATTTGTTATTCTCTTTCTGACTTACTTCACTCTGTATGACAGACTCTAGGTGCATCCACCTCACTACAAATAACTCATTTTCATTTCTTTTTATGGCTGAGTAATATTCCATTGTATATATGTGCCACATCTTCTTTATCCATTCAACTGTCGATGGACACTTAGGTTGCTTCCATGTCCTGGCTAATGTAAATAGTGCTGCAATGAACACTGTGGTACATGACCCGTTTTTTAAAAATTTATTAATTAACATCTTTATTGGAGTATAATTGCTTTACAATGGTGTGTTAGTTTCTGCTGTTACAACAAAGTGAATCAGCTATACATATACGTATATCGCCATATCTCCTCGCTCTTGCATCTTCTTCCTACCCTCCCTATCCCACCCATCTAGGTGGCATGACCCTTTATAATTATGGTTTTCTCAGGGTATATGCCCAGCAGTGGGATTGCTGGGTCATATGGTAGTTCTATTTTTAGTTTTTTAAGGAACCTCCATATTGTTTTCCACAGTGGCTGTATCAATTTACATTCCCACCAACAGTGCAAGAGGGTTCCCTTTTCTCCACACCCTCTTCAGAATTTACTGTTTGTAGATTTTTTGATGATGGCCATTCTGACCGGTGGGAGGTGATACCTCACTGTAGTTTTGATTTGCATTTCTCTAATGATTACCGATGTCAAGCATCTTTTCATCTGTTTATTGGCAATCTGTATATCTTCTTTGGAGAAATGTCTATTTAGGTCTTCTGACCATTTTTGGATTGGGTTGCTTGCTTTTTTGATATTGAGCTGCTTGTATATTTCAGAGATTAATCCTTTGTCAGTTGCTTCATTTGCAAATATTTTCTCCCATTCTGAGGGTTGTCTTTTCGCCTTGTTTTCGGTTTGTTTGCTGTGCAAAAGCTTTGAAGTTTCATTAGGCCCAATTTGTTTATTTTTGTTTTTATTTCCATTTCTCTAGGAGGTCGGTCAAAAAGAATCTTGCTGTGATTTATGTCATAGAGTTCCGCCTATGTTCTCCTCTAAGAGTTTTATAGTGTCTGGCCTTTCCTTTAGGTCTTTAATCCATTTTAATTTTGTGTATGGTGTTAGGCAGTGTTCTAATTTCATCCTTTTACATGTAGCTGCCCAGTTTTCCCAGCACCACTTACTGAACAGGCTTTCTTTTCTCCATTGTATACTCTTGCCTCCTTTATCAAAGATAACGTGACCATATATGCGTGGGTTTATTTCTAGGCTTCTTCCTGTTCCATTGATCTATATTTCTGTTTTTGTGCCAGTACCATACTGTCTTGACTACTGTAGCTTTGTAGTATAGTCTGAAGTCAGGGAGCCTGATTCCTCCAGCTCCGTTTTTCTTTCTCAAGACTGCTTTGACCATTCAGGGTCTTTTGCATTTCCATACAAATTGTGCAATTTTTTGCTCTAGTTCTGTGAAAAATGCCATTGGTAGTTTGATAGGATTGCATTGAATCTGTAGATTGCTTTGGGTAGTACAGTCATTTTCACAATGTTGATTCTTACAATCCAAGAACATAGTATATCTCTCCATCTGTTTGCATCATCTTTAATTTCCCTCATCAGTGTCTTATAGTTTTCTGCATATAGGTCTTTTGTCTCCTTAGGTAGGTTATTCCTAGGTATTTTATTCTTTTACTTGCAATGGTAAATGGGAGTGTTTCCTTAATTTCTCTTTCAGATTTTTCATCGTTAGTGTTTAGGAATGCAAGAGATTTCAGTGCATTAATTTTGTACCTGCTACTCTACCAAATTCATTGATTAGCTCTAGTAGTTTTCTGGTAGCATCTTTAGGATTCTCTATGTGTAGTATCATGTCATCTGCAAACAGTGACAGTTTTACTTCTTCTTTTCTGATTTGGATTCCTTTTATTTCTTTTTCTTCTCTGATTGCCATAGCTAAAACTTCCAAACTATGTTGAATAATAGTCGTGAGAGTGAGCAACCTTGTCTTGCTCCTGATCTTAGAGGAAATGGCTTCTGTTTTTCACCATTAACAGTGATGTTGGCTGTGGGTTTGTCATATATGCCTTTACTATGTTCAGGTAGGTTCCCTCTATGCCTACTTTCTGGAGAGTTTTTACCATAAATGGGTGCTGAATTTTGTTGAAAGCTTTTTCTGCATCTATTGAGATTATCATATGATTTTTATTCAATTTGTTAATATGGTGTATCACATTGATTGATTTGCATATATTAAAGAATCCTTGCATCCTTGGGATAAACCCCACTTGATCATGGTGTATGATCCTTTTAATGTGCTGTTGGATTCTGTTTGCTAGTATTTTGTTGAGGATTTTTGGATCAATGTTCATCAGTGATATTGGCCTGTAGTTTTCTTTTTTTGTAACACCTCTGTCTAGTTTTGGTATCAGCGTGATGGTGGCCTCATAGAATGAGTTTGTGAGTGTTCATCCCTCTGCTATACTTTGGAATAGTTTCAGAAGGATAGGTGTCAGCTCTTCTCTACATGTTTGATAGAATTCGCCTGTGAAGCCATCTGGTCCTGGGCTTTTGTTTGTGGGAAGATTTTTAATCACAGTTTCAATTTCAGTGAAATTGAAATTTCAATTGAAAATTCAATTTCAGTGTGACTGGTCTGTTTATATTTCCTATTTCTTCCTGGTTCAGTCTCAGAAGGTTGTGCTTTACTAAGAATTTGTCTATTTCTTTCATGTTCTCCATTTTATTGGCATATTGTTGCTTGTAGCAATCTCTCATGATCCTTCATATTTCTGCAGTGCAGTTGTTACTTCTCATTTTTCATTTCTAATTCTGTTGATTTGAGTCTTCTCCCTTTTTTTCTTGATGAGTCTGACTAATGGTTTATCAATTTTGTTTACCTTCTCAGAGAACCAGATTTTAGTTTTGTTGATCTTTTCTATTGTTTCCTTCATTTCTTTTTCATTTATTTCTGCTCTGATCTTTATGATTTCTTTCCTTCTGCTAACTTTGGGTTTTTTTGTTGTTCTTCTTCTTCTTTCTCTAATTGCTTTAGGTGTAAGGTTAGGTTGTTTATTTGAGATGTTTCTTGTTTCTTGAGGTAGGATTGTGTTTCTAGAAACTTCCCTCTTAGAACTGCTTTTGCTGCCTCCCATAGGTTTTGGGTCATCGTGTTTTCATTGTCATATATTTCTAGGTATTTTTTTATTTCTTCTTTGATTTCCTCAGTGATCTCTTGGTTATTTAGTAGCATATTATTTGGCATCCATGTGTTTGTATTTTTTACAGGTTTTTTTTCCTGTAATTGACATCTAGTCTCATAGTGTTGTGGTCAGAAAAGATACTTGATACAATTTCAATTTTCTTAAATTTACCGAGCCTTGATTTGTGACCCAAGATATGGTCTATCCTGGAGAATGTTCCATGGGCATTTGAGAAGAAAGTGTATTCTGTTGTTTTCCAATGGAATGTCCTATAAATATCAATTAAGTCCATCTTGTTTAATGTCTCATTTAAAGCTTGTGTTTTCTTATTTATTTTCATTTTGGATGATCTGTCCATTGGTGAAAGTGGGGTGTGAAAGTCCCCTACCATTATTGTGTTACTGCTGATTTCCCCTTTTATGGCTGCTAGCATTTGCCTTATGTATTGAGATGCTCCTATGTTGGTTGCATAAATATTTACAATTGTTATAACTTCTTCATGGATTGATTCCTTGATCATTATGTAGTGTCCTTCTTTTTCTCTTGTAACAGTCTTTATTTTAAAGTCTATTTTGTTCGATATGAGTATTGCCACTCTAGCTTTCTTTTGATTTCCATTTGCATGGACTATCTTTTTCCATCCCCTCACTTTCAGTCTGTATGTGTCCCTAGGTCTGAAGTGGGTTTCTTGTAGACGGCATATACATGGGTCTTGTTTTTGTATCCATTCAGCAAGCCTGTGTCTTTTGGTTGGAGCATTTAATCCATTCACATTTAAGGTAATTATCAATATGTATGTTCCTATTACCATTTTCTTCATTGCTTTGGGTTTGTTTTTGTAGGTCCTTTTCTTCTCTTGTGTTTCCCACTAAGAAGTTCCTTTAGCATTTGTTGTAGAATTGGTTTGGTGGTGCTGAATTCTCTTAGCTTTTGCTTGTCTGTAAAGCTTTTGACTTCTCCATCAAATCTGAATGAGATCCTTGCCGGGTAGAGTAATCTTGGTTGTAGGTTCTTCCCTTTCATCACTTTAAATATATCATGCCACTCCCTTCTGGCTTGTAGAGTTTCTGCTGAGAAATCAGCTGTTATCCTTATGGGAGTTCCCTTGTATGTTATTTGTTCTTCCCTTGTGGCTCTTAATAACTTTGCTTTGCCTTTCATTTTTGTCAATTTGATTACTATGTGTCTCAGCGTGTTTCTCCTTGGGTTTATCCTGCCTGGGACTCTCTGCACTTCCTGTACTTGGGTGCCTATTTCCTTTCCCATGTTCGGGAAGTTTTCGACCATAATCTCTTCAAATATTTTCTCGGGTCCTTTCTCTCTACTCTTTCTGGGACCCCTATAATGCAAATGTTGTGTCAGAGGTCTCTTAGGCTGTCTTCATTTCTTTTCAGTGTTTTTTCTTTATTCTGTTCTGTGGCAGTGAATTCCACCATTCTTTCTTCCAGGTCATTTATCCATTCTTCTGCCTCAGTTATTCTGCTATTGATTCCTTCTAGTGTATTTTTCATTTCAGTTATTGTATTGTTCATCTCTGTTTGTTTGTTCTTTAATTCTTCTAGGTGTTTGTTCTCTAATTCTTCTAGGTCTCTGTTAAACTTTTCTTGCATCTTCTCGATCTTTGCCTCCATTCTTTTTCCGAGGTCCTGGATCATCTTTACTATCATTATTCTGAATTCTTTTTCTGGAAGGTTGCCTATCTCCACTTCATTTAGTTGTTTTTCTGGGGTTTTATCTTGTTCCTTCATCTGGTACATAGTCCTCTGCCTTTTCATTTTGTTTATCTTACTGTGAATGTGGTTTTTGTTCCACAGGCTGCAGGATTGTAGTTCTTCTTGCTTCTGCTGTCTTCCCTCTGGTGGATGAGGCTACCTAAGAGGCTTGTGCAAGCTTCCTGATGGGAGGGACTGGTGGTGGGTAGAGCTGGGTGTTGTTCTGGTGGGCAGAGCTCCACAAAACTTTAATCTGCTTGTCTGCTGATGGGTGGGGCGGAGTTCCCTCCCTGTTGGTTGTTTGGTCTGATGCAACCCAACACTGGAGCCTACAGGCTCTTTGGTGGGGCTAATGGCAGACTCTGGGAGGGCTCATGCCAAGGAGTACATCCCAGAACTTCTGCTGTCAGTGTCCTTGTCCCAGCGGTGTGCCACAGCCATCCCCTGCCTCTGCAGGAGACCCTCCAACACTAGCAGGTAGGTCTTGTTCAGTCTCCTGTGGGGTCACTGCTCCTTCCCCCTGGGTCCTAATGTGCACACTACTTTGTGTGTGCCCTTCAAGAGTGGAGTCTCTGTTTCCCCCAGTCCCGTCGAAGTCCTGCAGTCAAATCCTGCTAGCCTTCAAAGCCTGATTCTCTAGGAATTCCTCCTCCCATTGCCGGCCCCCCAGGTTGGGAAGCCTGATGTGGGGCTCAGAACCTTCACTCCAGTGGGTGGACTTCTGTGGTATAATTGTTCTCCAGTTTGTGAGTCACCCACCCAGCTGTTATGGGATTTGATTTTATTGTGATTGCACCCCTCCTACCGTCTCATTGCAGCTTCTCCTTTGTCTTTGATGTGGGGCACCTTTTTTGGTGAGTTCCAGTGTCTTCTTGTCAATGATTGTTCAGCAGTTAGTTGTGATTCCGATGCTCTTGCAGGAGGGAGTGAGTGCACATCCTTCCACTCTGCCATCTTGAACCAATCTCCCAGGTGCCATTCTGAAATCCTCCCTCTAGCTCTTTCAGACCTTTTTTTTTCAACTTTTGTCTTCAGGCTTATCTTCGTACACTATTACCTTTTTAATTAACCACACCAGTTCGAGGGTGAAAGAAGGGAGGAGTAGTGAAAATTAACTATTGTTGCTGTGATGGAGACCAAGACTGAAATCAATGTCTACAATGAGGGGTGTTTGTTTTATTTATTACAGGAATTTTAGTTATCCATGCAATCCCTGGGCTGTTCCTAATGAGCATAATGCCCATGTGCTCCCAATTCATCACATTTTTCTTTATCCTAGTGAAATCTGATTTAAATGGCTATTAAGAACCAACATATTAAGGAAAAGGGTCACTTAAAGAGTGAGCCATATCTGTAAGTGGGTGGAGAGGGTCCGGCAGCTTTGCATTGGCATGGCAGGTTAAGGAGGAGAAGAAGGTTGTGCCCTGGATATATAGTCACCTCAGGTGTATGGAAACCATTAATTTCTGGAGTTCTCTCTCATTGTTTTTCCCATCCCTCCCCCATTCACTGCAGGATGGTCCATTAATTATACTTGTGAAAGTATTACCTATAAAGAACCCCAAATTCAAATTTTACTTTCAAGTTGGATATTTTAAAAAACTGAACAGGATGCAGATTGTAATAAACACCCTTTAGATACCTTCTTTCCAGTCCAGGCCCATCCCTCACCTCCCACCCTCATTTATTTGAGGTCTGTTTTCCAAACTACCCCCAATGGCCCCTGCCCGTCAGGTTTCCTCCCCCTCACAGCCACACTTGTACTTCCCAAAGCTGGAGATCTGGTTCAAGCTTAAGCCAGTTGGATTTCTCCCTTAAGAATTTGAACTGAGGGACAAAGAGTCTGGGAGTTGAGAACTGAGTCATCATAGCCAAGTGCTACAGGAAGGGTCCACAAATTCCTACCACTGATACCCCAGAGCTGGCCTGATTCTCACCCTGCTCAAGGTTAGTCAACTGTTTCTTAGCTTCTGTATACCACCACGATATATTTTCAGTAAGCTTCCCTTTTGCTTAAACTAGTTCAAGTAGGGTTTTGTTACTTTCAACCAAAGAAGTCTTAATTTAACTAAATACGAAATCAATTTCAAAAGAAAAATTCAAATATTTCTGGCATGAAGAAAACACTAGTATGGCCTAAATGAAATCAGATATTCAAAGCTCAGTAGAAACTCCACGAGGATCGCTGTCTTTCTAGAAAACAAGGAAAATGTCCCCTCGTTATGAATAAACAGATGACATAAATCTCCATGACTAGACAACAAGGTACAGTACAATCAAATTTGTAGTAAAGCAAGTACTGTTCTTCATCACAGAGTTTTCCTGATTCCAAAAATCTAACAGGTTTTAACAAGTTGACAAAAAAGTTATTATCCCTATAATTCATATAATAGCCACAAACTGGTGGTCCGTGAGTCACACCCAATCCACAGATATATTTTGTTTGGCTTGCACTGTATTTTTAAAATTCTGAACTTGTTACCAAGTTTTAAAATTTTGGAATTTTCACCAAAAATTCAGATTTACGGATCCTCTTTTTAAAAAAACTGACCTCTACATTATTAAATCTAATAGTCAATTTTCAGTCTTCATCTTATTTGATCTCTCAGCCTCATTTGACATAGTTGATCACTTTCTCCTTGAAATATTTTCTTCACTTGGCTCTGGGACACCATTCTTTTTTATTTTCCTCCTATGTGATAGATAACTCAATTCTTTTTTTCCCAGTTTTATTGAGATATAATTGACGTACAGCACTATATAAGTTTAAGGTGTACAGCATAATGACTTGACATACACATATTGCAAAATGATTACCACAATAAGTTTAATTAACATACATCACCTCATATAGTTACAAAAAAATTTTTTCCTTGTGATAAGCACTTTAAGAATCTACTCTCTTAGCAGCTTTCAAACATATATAAATATATAACTATAGTCATCATGTTGTATACCCAGTATTTATCTTATAACTTGGAAGTTTGTACCCTTTGACCCACTTCTTCAATTCACCCAGCTTCCTCTCCCCACCTCTGGTAAACATCAATCTGATCACTTTTTCTATCCTCAATTCTTTTTGCTAATTCTTCCTCATCTCCCCACCTCTAAATGTTGGATAGCTCAAGACTCGATCCTTGAATGTCTGTAATAATTCCTCAAATTATCAAGTTTCAAGACCTTAAATATCAGCTCTATGCTGACAACTCTGAAATGTCTTTCCCCAGTTTGGCCTCCCACCTGCCTTCCAGTCATTTATCTACCTGCCTACTTAGCAGTTCCACTTGGATGTTTAATAGCTTGCTCAAATTTAACCTCTTCAGAAGCAAATTCTTGTCCCTCCCCATATAAATCTTCTTTTCCCCATCCAAGTAAATGGTTACTCTATTTTCAGACTATTTTCTAATTTCAGACTAAAATCCTAGAAGTCATTCCTTCTCTCTAACACTCACTCCATCAACATCTATATGCTCTCTCTTCAAAACCTATCAAGGGGGTTTCCCTGGTGGTGCAGTGGTTGAGATTCCGCCTGCCGATGCAGGGGACATGGGTTCGTGCCCCAGTCTGGGAAGATCCCACGTGCCGCGGAGCGGCTGGGCCTGTGAGCCATGGCCGCTGGGCCTGTGTGTCTGGAGCCTGTGCTCTGCAACAGGTGAGGCCGCAACAGTGAGAGGCCCGCATACCAAAGAGAAAAAAACCTATCAAGAGTCTGACCATTTCTCACCACTTTCACTCATCCAAGCCACTGTCATCTCTTGCCTACATTATTGTAATCACCTCCTAACTGGATTCCCTGGCTTGCTCTTGACCCCTTACAGCCTGTTCTCAACACATCAACAAATGATCGTTTCTAAGTATAAGTTAGATCATGTCTCTTCAAAACCTTTCAATCTGTTTCCATTTAATTCAGAGTAAAAGCCAAAGTCCTTACAATGACCTACAAAGTTCTACAAACTCAGGCTCTCCACAACTGCTTAGGCTTCATCTCCTCCCTCCATCATTGGTTCGGCCACAGGGTCCTTTGTGATGTTCCTTGAACACAACACACCTCAGGGCATCATTGCACTTGCCTTCTCCTGGGTATCTATATGGCATGCCCCCACACTTATTTCAGATCTCTTTCCAAAGGAAACTTATTAGCGCAGTCTTCCCTAACCACCCATATAAAATAGCTGCCTAACTATATTCCCTTTTTTCACCTTTTCTCCATATAGCATTTGTCACCATCTGACAGACTATACATTTACTCGTGGGTGTGTTTATTGTCAATCTCTATCCATATAATACAAAGTCCATGAAAGCAGGGACTTATTTATTTTGTTCACTGCCATAACCCCAAACCTAGAACAGTCTCTGGCACAGAGGCTAAGATGGAATTGGTAATAATCAGGTAACATAGATAACTCATCCTAAGCAGATAAGCAATTATAAAAAATATTTTTGCCCTTTAGGCTCAAAATGAAATCTACTCTTCTGGGTTTTGCTAGGCCTCCGTTTTGACTTACCCTTCACTGGACATTAAAGGATTCTTGCTTTGGATAAGTTTTCTTGTTAATCTTGCATTAGGGAGTGGAAAAAATGAAAAACAATTATCATTGAACCTGAGTTAGAATAGAAGGCAGAATCTTTACCTTGAAGAACTCAATGAGAACATCTTTATTTTCTAGCCAGATGATATTATGAAGATATTTGTCAGGAGTAGGGGGCGGAATTGCCATTGGAAAGTTATTCAGTGATTTTATTTTTGCAAGAAGCACCTAAAAGAAACAATCAAAATAATAGTGATCAGATCCTGTAACAGAAAAGGGACATTAGGTAAAAATGAAGGAAATCTAAATAAAATACTGTTATGCAAATCTAACCATGATTTTGACTCAGAGCTTCTCTCACCCTATTTAAATTGTCCTCTAACTTTTTTTTTGTCCCTATTCTCCCCCTTATTACTATCTTTATTACTATTCCCACTGGTATATTAACTCATATTGAATTTATCATTTTTATAACCCAATTAACAGTTGTAGTCTACCCTATCTTAAACTCAAATTATCTAAAATTCACAGTTGATTACCATATGATTTAATGCCACTTTCTCTAAATTTTTTTTCATGTGAATAATTTGCTTCTCTAAGTTCTTCTAATTTTGGAGGATATATTTCTAGTTTTGTAGCCTCTTAGAAGCCTTCTCTGACTCCCCCCACCAGTAAGAGATAATCACTTATCTGCCTTATTCCCATGGTATCTCTTACAAATCTCCCTTATGGAACTCATTACATTGTAGTATTATTATTTTTACTTATCTGTTACATGTAACTTTTGTTGATTGGCTGAATAAGTGACTAAATGAAAAAGAGAGGAAGAGTCCATGGACTTTTCAAGACCCCATGGCATGTAGTAGGTGTTCAACAAATATTTACTCAGCTAAACTGGCTAGATTTACCTAGCTCTTTATGACCTGGGATTGATAATTATATCTCTTTAGCTGACAATTAGGCAGTTAGTAGGCGTTCAATAAATAACTGTTGAAAGATTGATTTACCCATTACCTTTCTAAATAAACCTATAGGAAAAAATAAGACTCTCTCTTCATAAGGGCTATTATTTATTTATTTTAACTAATGGGCATCAAGCATTCAATTGAATCTTATACAATATCCAAAGTAAGAAGGGAACAATATACAAAAATACAAAACACAATGTGCACAGAGGTGTAACGTGAAGAATACTGTAAAGCGGTCTTTTTCGCCCCTTTGACAGACACTAAGGAGAAATCATATTACCCATTTAGTCCTGTGCCATGACCTTATAGAGACTAATGAGGTAGAGCTATGACAGGGAAAGCTGGCCGGTCTCACACCCACTTCCCTTCTGGGGCCATGGAGAGGGACTATGTGCAGGAAATATCCGGAAGCACAGTCCATGTGGCCTGTGGCTGAAAGGGACCAGTGACAAGGAAAAGCATTGACACCCAGGAGCAGCTTATTCTTGGGAATACACAGGCAGAATGTGGGACCAGAACTTCCATTTTTCTTCTCTATGCTAGGAGGCCAATAGACCCTTGTACAGAATAGAAAAAAACTTTCCTATTTTCACAATTTGCAGTCTAGATGGTAGAAGTGATAGAGTGGTAGGATTAAACATTAAACATTTTTTCCTCTGTCTTATATTCCTAGTTTTTTTTGCAAATTTATAATTTTTCAAAAGTCCATTTATCAGCTAACCACTTAGGGTGTCTTCCCTGTTCCTCTCAGAACTGTTCCCTCCCTGATCTTCACCAACACACACACACACACACGATGGTCCCCTCCTGTTTATGTTAACATTAGGAAATTACCACCTCCCTTGCCACAGCTGGTGGGCCTGGGCACTACATATTCCACCAATGGACAGACAGGCAGAAAAATCTAATGACTTTGTAGAGGGAGCCAAAAGAAGATTCCACAGAGGGGCAATCCTGATAAGAAATGGAGAATCTGAAAGCTTTCTAGGTCATTGTTCAAGTCCCTTCCTGAGGCCTGGCCATGTGGTCTGGCTACCATGGGATCTGTAAAGTGCTCTGTGTCCTTATAATAAATCCTCCAACTCCATTTCTTTGCTAAACCTAGCTCAGATTGGTTCTGTTACTTGCAACCAAGTGGTTTTGACATGGAGTGAACCAGGTAGTGCTGGCACTAGTTTCCATTGGCATTAACAAAGACTTAGGCAATTATAAAGTTTACAACTGTCATGACTCACCCTTTTCCCAATCTCCCTCACTAATTACACTCTGCTAGAGTAGCACTGCAGGCTTGAGTGCTCGGCTTATGGAATCCAGCAATATGGAAAATTGCTTTCTTACCTTATTACCTTTTACCTATTACCTTTTACCTTTTTACCTTTTACCTTTTACCTATTACCTTTTACCTTATTACCTTTCTTACCTTATTCATCTCAATGCCCTCATGTTTATCAATAATGCCTCTTGACCAAAGGAAGGTGAGGCTTTTCAGAGCTTTAGCAATCACATTCCGGATTGCCTGCTTAGTCTTCAAAGCAATGACAACATCACGACCTTCATGCTCTATGAGTCCTGAAGCAAATAAAATTATCAGTAGGCAAACAATTCAATAACCACAATAATAACAAATATTTGCATAAGTTTATAATTTCCAAAGTATTTACACAATATCCTTTCATTCCTGTCTCATATAGAACTTGTGAGACCAGTAGGACTGAAGTTATTTTCATCTTTATTTTACAGATGAGAGAATTGAAAAAAGGCTTCCTTCACCAGCTAAGAGAAAATCACTCCATCTTATTCCCATGGCATCTCCTACATATCTACATTATGAACTCATTACATTGTAATATTATTATTTTTCCTTATTTGTCTCATCCTCCATATTATATAATTTTTGGTGGGTGGATGAACAAATGACTGAATAAAAGTGCCCCTGGACTTTCGCTGGTGGGTCTTTCTGAGATCAAATCTCATATTCTTCCTCTTTAACAAGCATGAGAAGTCAAGAGATTGACTGGGAGTCAAGGCTTAAACTGCATCTGTTTCATCCTTGTAATCCTAACCTTGAGCACAACACCTGACATCTGGAAGGTACTCAATCATTTTTCAACTGAAATGAGCTGAGCAGTGAAATGAAGGACAGCATGGTGGAGAACATAGGTTTTAGTGTCTGATACACCTGGGCTTGAGATCTAGCTCACCACTTACCAGCCATAGGACCTCAGGGGAGTTAACCTTTCTAAGGCTCAGTTTCATTATCTATAAAATGAAGATAATAGTATTTGCCTCATGGAGCAATTATATGGATTAAATGAAATAATGCATATAAAGCCCTTAACACAATTCCTGATATAATTAGCATTCAGTAATAGGTTGCAGTAACCACACAGGAACAGGCACTCCCTTTCACATGACTGAATCAAGAAAACTTTGTAATATTCCATAGTGATCTAAAACATAAGACAGCGACTCCTAGGCCCCTAATCTTTAAAAGCACGGAAATAAAAATCTGCTTAATACATAAATGGAAAAAATGGGTCCTGGATTTTCTGAGACACTGCCAAAATATTCTGACCTATTGTCTCCAAACTTACAATTTCGTTCATTAGACCATGTTCTTTCAGTTTTGATGTGGAAAGTATGATCCTCATAAATCCATATGGCGTCTTACAATGTGGTTATGAATACAAAGTGGTTTTGCTTTATTTCTTTTATATTAACGTCCATTTGTTAGGACGTTACCATATGCCAGGCTCTCTACTAGATACTTTTGCACACACTGAGAGCTTGGCCCACAGCCCCCATATGAGAAAAACACACCCGAGAAGTTTTGTATAAAATCCTAGGACTCCCCTGTAGGTTTCAACTCCAGCAGAGTGACTGTAGCTGCTCAAGAAATGATACCCCTTGCAGCTCCACATTCCTTTGCAAAGTAAAGCAAAACAAAAACAACACCCTCTGTCAAAGGTAATCTTCATGTGTCTTTTTCTTACAACCTTAAGGCAGGGGTCCCCAACCCCCGGGCCATGGAACAGTACCAATCCGTGGCCTGTTAGGAACCAGGCCACACAGCAGGAGGTGAGCGGCGGGCGAGCGATCAAAGCTTCATCTACATTTACAGCCATTCCCCATCACTTGCATTACCGCCTGAGCTCCACCTCCTGTCAGATCAGTAGTGGCATTAGATTCTCATACAAGTGTGAACCCTACTGTGAACAACACATGCAACGGATCTAGGTTGTGTGCTCCTTATGAGAATCCAATGCCTGATGATCTGAGGTAGAGCTGAGGCGGTGATGCTAGTGCTGGGGAGCGGCTGCAAATACAGATTATCATTAGCCGAGAGGTTTGACTGCACAGAGACCATAATAAATCAATTGCTTGCAGACTCAAAACCCTATCAGTGAGTGGCAAGTGACAATTAAGCTGCATCTGGTGGCAGGCTTTAAGTCAGAATCCGACAGTTATTTTAGGCCGTGCATGGCCCGCCCGTTATTTTATTTTATTTCTTTTGCCCATTATTTTATTCTCCACCTCCATCCGCACCTCTTTCCCGCACTCCACACTTGTCTCAATCACAGTTTTGGTAAGCCCACAAGCTAACCCTAGCCAAAATGAGTAAAAAACAAGCATCACTGGAGGGCTTCTTTGAAAAGGGGTAAAGACCCGATGATGATACAGCAGAAGACTCTAAGACTGCCAACAAAAAGAAAGTTGCATTGAAAAGAAAATACTGGGGGTGGGGGTGGGGGTGGGCGGGCAGAGTCAAGATGGCAGCATGGGAGGACACAGAGTTCATGTCGCCCCACAACTAGGGTGCCTGCTGGACACTGGTGGGGGAACTCGATGCCCAAGGAGGCGGGAGGAACCCCTGAGTGACTGGATAGGACGTGGGGGTAGTGAGGGGGAAGGAGAAGTGGAGGCCAGACAGGACCAGCACTGCTGAGGGGTGGCTGGGAGAGGGGAAGGGTTCCCATGCCTGCAGGGACCCTCAGGGATGCAGAGGATCAGAGGGAACCAGACCTAGTGTTTTCCCTGCCCAATCGGCCCACAAGAAGCCTGCTGGGCTTCCAGGCTGAGTCCTTCACCCTCTAAGGCCCCCTCTGAAAGACGTTGGTCCTGGGCGGGGGTGGCGGGACCAAAAGGAGAAGCGGACAGGGAGGATCAGGGGAAGTACCATGGGCGTTTTCCCCATGCAATTGGGCCCCGGGAAGCCTGCTCCTGGGCCTGATCCTCCACCTCCAAGGCTCCCTCCAGCTGCGGGGGTCCTAGGGGCATGGGGTGGGGGCCAGAAGAAGAGAGGCCAATGGGAAGGGACCCTCTGGGATCAGAGTTGGGGGGAACATGCCTAGCATTTCCCCCACCCACTAGTGCCCAGGGAGCCTGCTGTGGTCCTGGATCTGGTCCCCTGCCCTCTGAGGCCAGAGGCACTCCTGGGCCCCTCCTGCCACATTGAGCCTAACCCTCACCTCCCACCCCTCAGGGCCTTTTCAGGCCCTGTGGGACCTAAGCATAGGCCCCGCCAACTGCCTAAACCCTGCTCCTGCCTAAGCCCCACCCACAACAGCCAAGGCCTTGTCCCTTTTTCTCCTCTTTTTCGCTATTGTGATTCTGTTTCACCTTCCAGTTGTATTCAGTATTTTTATTTTTTTATTTAAAAAATATTATTTTTTTATATTTATATTTTTTCTAACATATCTGTTAGTTTTCTATATATATTTTTATTTATAAAAATATATAGAGAAATTTATATTTTTTATTTTTATATTTTTATTTTTTCTAACATATCTGTATTTTATCTATATTTTTATTTTTTTCTAACATATCTGTTAGTTTTCTAATCTTATTTTCTGTTTTACTCTTTGATATTGTTCTGCTCCCTTTTTTTTTTTTTTCTTTTCCTGCTCTGCAAGGCTTGCAGGATCTTGATTCACGAGCCAGGGGTCAGGTCTGAGCTCCTGCAGTGAGAACTCTGAGTCCAAACAACGGGACTAACAGAGAACCTCAGATCCCAGGGAATATTTATCAGAGTGAGGTCTCCCGGAGGTTCTCATCTTGGCAACAAGACCCAGCTCTACCTAACAGCCTACAAACTCCAGTGCTGGAAGCCTCAGGCCAAACAACCAGTAAGACAGGAACAAAATCCCACCCATCAGAAAAAAAAACAATGAGATGACAAAAATATATGTCACAGATGAAGCACCAAGGTAAAAACCAACAAGACCAAATAAATGAAGAGGAAAGAGGCAATCTACCTGAAAAAGAATTCAGAGTAATGATAGTAAAGATAATCCAAAATCTTGGAAATAGAATGGAGGCACAGATCGAGAAAATAAGAGAACTGTTTAACAAAGATCTAGCAGAACTAAAGAACAAACAGAGATGAACAACATAATAATTGAAATGAGAAATACACTAGAGGGAATCAAGAGCAGAAAAAATGAGGCAGAAGAATGAATAAGTGAGCTGGAAGACAGAATGGTGGAAATAACTGCTGAGGAGCAGAATAAAGAAAAAGCAATGAAAAGAATTGAAGACAATCTCAGAGACCTCTGGGACAACACTAAATGCACCAACATTCAAACTATAGGGGTCCCAGAAGAAGAATAGAAAAAGAAAGAGTCTGAGAAAATATTTGAAGAGATTATAGGTGAAAACTTCCCAAACATGGGAAAGGAAATAGTCACCCAAGTCCACGAAGTGCAGAGAGTCCCATACAGGATAAACCCTAAGAAAAACACACCAAGACACATATTAATCAAACTAACAAAAATTAAACTCAAAGAAAAAATATTAAGAGCAGCAAGAGAAAAACCAAAAATAATATATAAAAGAATCCCCATAAGGTTATCAGCTGATTTTTCAGCAGACACTCTGCAGGCCAGAAGGGAGTGGCAGGATATACTAAAAGTGATGAAAGAGAAAAACCTACAACCAAGATTACTCTACCCAGCAAGGATCTCATTCAGATTCAATGGAGAAATCAAAAGCTTTACAGACAAGCAAAAGCTAAGAGAATTCAGCACCACCAAGCCAGCTTTACAACAACTGCTAAAGAAAATTCTCTAGGTGGGAAACACAAGAGAAGAAAATGACCCACAAAAAAACCCCATAACAATTAGGAAAATGGTGATAGGAACATACATATCAATAATAAACTTGAATGTAAATGGATTAACTGCTCCAACCAAAAGACACAGGCTCGCTAAATGGATACAAAAACATGACCCATATATATGCTGTCTATAAGAAACCCACTTCAGACCTAGGGACACATACAGACTCAAAGTGAAGGCATGGAAAAAGATATTCCATGAAAATGGAAATCAAAAGAAAGCTGGAGTAGCAATACTCATATCAGATAAAATAGACTTTAAAATAAAGACTGTTACAAGAGATAAGGAAGGACATTACATAATGATCAAGGGATCAATCCAAGACGAAGATATAACAATTATAAATATTTATGCACCCAACATAGGAGCACCTCAATACATAAGGCAAATCCTAACAGCCATAAAAGGGGAAATCGACGGTAACACAATAATAGTATGGGACTTTAACACCACACTTACACCAATGGACAGACCATCCAAACAGAAAATAAATAAGGAAACACAAGCTTTAAATGACACAACAGACCAGAAAGATTTAACTGATATTTATATGACATTCCACCTGAAAGTGGCAGAATACACTTTCTTCTCAAGTGCACAAGCACTTGTTTCTTCTCAAGCATTCTTTCTTTTTTTTTAAATAGATCTTTATTGGAGTATAATTGCTTCACAATACTGTTAGTTTCTGTTGTACAACAAAGTGAATCAGCCATATGCATACATATATCCCCGTATCCCCTCCCTCTTGAGCCTCCCTCCCACCCTCCCTGCCCCACCTCTCTAGGTCATCTGAAAGCACTGAGCTGATCTCCCTATACTACGCTGCTTCCCACTAGCTAATTATTTTACACTCGGTATTGTATATATGTCGATATGAAGCATCTTTTCTTACCACAATGCTATGAGATTAGAAATCAATTACAGGAAGAAAAACCTGTAAAAAACAGAAATATGTGGAGGCTAAACATGCAATACTACATAACCAAGAGATCACTGAAGAAATTAAAAAATACACAGAAACAAATGACAATGAAAACAGGACCACCCAAAACCTATGGGATGCAGCAAAAGCAGTTCTAAGAGGGAAGTTTATAGCAATTCAATCTCTCCTCAAGAAACAAGAAAAATCTGAAACAAAAAATCTAACCTTACACCTAAAGGAACTAGAGAAAGAAAAACAAACAAAACCCAAAGTTAGTAGATGGAAAGAAACCATAAAGATCAGAGCAGAAATAAATGAAATAGAAATGAAGAAAACAATAGCAAAGATCAATAAAACTGAAAGTTGGATCTTTGAGAAGATAAACAAAAATGATAAACCTTTAGCCAGACTCATCAAGAAAAAAAGGGAGTGGATGCAAATCAATAAAATTAGAAATGAAAAAGGAGAAATCACAACTGACACTGCAGAAATACAAAGGATTATGAGACTACTACAAACAACTATATGCCAATAAAATGGACAACCACGAAGAAATGGAAAAATTCTTGGAAAGGTACAATTTTCCAAGACTGAACCAGGAAGAATTAGAAAATATAAACAGACCTATCACAAGTAAAGAAATTGAAACTGTAATTAAAAATCTTCCAACAAACAAAAGCCCAGGACCAGATGGCTTCACAGGCGAATTCTATCAAACATTTAGAGAAGAGCTAACACCTATCCTTCTCAAACTCTTCCAAAAGACTGCAGAGGGAGGAACACTCTCAAATTCGTTCTACAAGGCCACCATCACCCTGATACCAAAACCAAACAAAGATATCACAAAAAAAGAAAATTAGAGACCAATATCACTGATGAACATAGATGCAAAAATCCTGAACAAAATACTAGCAAACAGAATCCAACAACACATTAAAAGGATCATACACCATGATCAAGTGGGATTTATCCCAGGGATGCAAGCATTCTTCAATATATGCAAATCAATCAATGCGATACATCATACTAACAAATTAAGGAATAAAAACCATATGATCATCTCAATAGATGCAGAGAAAGCTTTTGCCAAAATTCAACACCAATTTATGATAAAACTCTCTAGAAAATGGGCATAGAGGGAACCTACCTCAACATAATAAAGGCCATATATGACAAACCCAGAGCAAACATTCTCAATGGTGAAAAACTGAAAGCATTTCCTCTAAGATCAGGAACAAGACAAGGATGTCCACTCTCGCCACTCTTATTCAACATAGTTTTGGAAGTCCTAGCCATGGCAATCAGAGAAGAAAAAGAAATAAAAGGAATCCAAATTGGAAAAGAAGTAGTAAAACTGTCACTGCTTGCAGATGACAAGATACTACACACAGATAATCCTAAAGATGCCACCAGAAAACTATTAGAACTAATCAATGAATTTGGTAAGGTTGCAGGATACAAAATTAATGCACAGAAATCTCTGGCATTCCTATACACTAACAACAAAAAATTTGAAAGAGAAATTAAGGAAACACTCCCATTTACTATCGCAACAAAAAGAATAAAATACCTAGGAATAAACCTACATAAGCAGGCAAAAGGCTTGTACTCAGAAAACTATAAAACGCTGATGAAAGAAAACAACGATGACATAAACAGATGGAAAAATATACCATGTTCTCGGATTGGAAGAATCAATATTGTGAAGACGACTATACTACTGAAAGAAATCTACAGATTCAATGCAATCCCTATCAAACTATCAATGGCATTCTTCACAGAATTAGAACAAAAAATTGTACAGTTTATATGGAAACACAAAAAACCCCAAATAGCCAAAGTAATCTTGAGAAGGAAAAACGCAGCTGGAGGAATCAGGCTCCTCGACTTCAGACTATACTACAAAGCTACAGCAATCAAGACAGTATGGTACTGGCACAAAAACAGAAATATGTATCAGTGGTACAGGACAGAAAGTCCAGAGATAAACCCACACATCTATGGTCACCTAATTTATGACAAAGGAGGCAAGGATATACAATGAAGAAAACACAGCCTCTTCAATAAGTGATGCTGGGAAAACTGGACAGCTACATGTAAAAGAATGGAATTAGAACACTCCCCACCACCATACACAAAAATAAACTCAAAATCGATTAAAGACCTAAATGTAAGACTGGACACTATAAAACTCTTAGAGGAAAACATAGGAAAAACATTCTTTGAGATAAACCACAGCAAGATCTTTTTTGATCCACCTGCTAGAGTAGTGAAAATAAAAACAAAAATAAACAAATGGGACCTAATTAAACTTAAAAGCTTTTGCACAGCAAAGGAAGCCATAAACAAGATGAAAAGACAACCCTCAGGATGGGAGAAAATATTTGCAAACGAAGCAATGTCACAAAGGATTCATCTCCAAAATATACAAAGAGCTCATGGAGCTCAATATCAAAAAAACAAACAATTCAACTAAAAACTGGGTGGAAGACCTAAATAGACATTTCTCCAAAGAAGACATACAGATGGCCAAGAGGCACATGAAAAGATCTCAACATCACTAATTATTAGAGAAAGGCAAATTAAAACTACAATGAAGTATCACCTCACACCGGTCAAAATGGCCATCATCAAAAAATCTACACACAATAAATGCTGGAGAGGGTGTGGAGAAAAGGGAACCCTTTTGCACTGTTGGTGGGAATGTAAATTGATACAGCCACTGTGGAGAGCAGTATGCAGGTTCCTTAAAAAACTATATATAGAACTACCATATGACCCAGCAATCCCACTACTGGGCATATACCCTGAGAACACCATAATTCAAAACGACACATGGGGGCTTCCTTGGTGGCACAGTGGTTAAGAATCCACCTGCCAATGCAGGGGATAAGGGTTCAAGTCCTGGTCTGGGAAGATCTGACATGCCACAGAGCAACAAAGCCTGTATGCCATAACTCCTGAGCCTGTGCTCTGGAGCCCGTGCCCCACAACTACTGAATCCCATGTGCCACAACTACTGAATCCCGCGTGCCACAACTACTGAAGCCTGCACACCTAGAGCCCATGCTCCGCAACAAGAGAAGCCACCACAATGAGAAACCCGCGCACCGCAACGAAAAGCCCCCACTCATCGCAACTAGAGAAAAGACTGCATGCAGCAACAAAGACTCAACACAGCCAAAAACAAATAAATTTAAATAAAATTTTAAAAAAAAAGGACACGTACCCCAATGTTCATTGCAGCACTATTTATAATAGCCAGGACATGGAAACAACCTAAATGTCCACCAATAAATGAATGAATAAAGAAGATGCAGTACATATATACAATGGAATATTACACAGCCATAAAAAGGAACAAAATTGGGTCATTTGTAGAGATGTGGATGGACCTAAAGTCTGTCATACAGAGTGAAGTAAGCCAGAAAGAGAAAAACAAATATTGTATAGTAACGCATATATGTGGATTCTAGAAAAATGGTACAGATGAACCTATTTGCAGGGCAGGAATATAGATGTAGATGTAGAGAACAGACATATGGGCACGGGGGTGGGGAAGGGGAGGGTGGGACGAATTGCGAGATTAGGTTTGACATAAACACACTACCATGGGTAAAATAGATTGCTGGTGGGAACCTGCTGTATAGTACAGGGAGCTCAGCTCTGTGCTCTGTGATGACCTAGATGGGTGGAATGGGGGCAGTGGGAGGGGGACCAAGAGGGAGGGGATATAGGTATACATATAGCTGATTCACTTCATTGTACAGCAGAAACTAACATAACATTGTAAAGCGATTATACTCCAATAAAAATTTAAAAATTAAAAAAAAAGAAAGAAAATACCAAGAGTCTTACTTATAGGTTCATTGCAACAGGTGATTCACATTCTCCAAGCCCACTTTGTATAATATGTGGTGACCTGCTATCCAATGAAACTATGAAACCTTCAAAACTGCTTTGCCACATGGAGACCAAGCATGCTGCATTAAAAGACAAGCCTTTGGAGTTTTCAAAAGAAAAAAGTGTGAACACGAAGAACAGAAGCAATTATTGAAGGCCACCATTTCATCAAATGTGTCTGCACTGAGAGCATCATTCTTAGTGGCTAACCAGATTGCTAAAGCTCTTTACTATTGGTGAAGAGTTGATCCTGCCTGCTGCTAAGGACATTTGTCATGAACTTTTAGGAGAGGCTGCAGTTCAAAAGGTGACACGTGTTCCTCTTTCGGCTAGCACCATAACTAGATGAATTGGTGAAATAGCAGAGGTTAGTGAGGCACAATTGTTAGAGAGGATTAATGAGTCACCGTGGTACGCAATCCAGGTTGACGAGTCTACTGATGTTGACATCAAGGCAACAATGCTTGTCTTTGTGCGATATGTATTTCAGGAGGATGTGCATGAGGATATGTTATGTGTACTTTCGCTGCCAACCAACACCACAGCTGCAGAACTATTCAAGTCTGAATGATTACATATCAGGAAAACTGAATTGGTCATTTTGTGTCAGTATATGCGTGGATGGAAGAGCTGCCATGACTAGACATCTTTCTGGTTTCACTACTCGGGTCAAAGAGGTCGCTTCTGAATGTGAGTCTACGCACTGTGTCATCCACAGAGAAATGCTGGCTAGCCGAAAAATGTCACCTGAACTTAACAACGTTTTGCAGGATATGATTAAAATTATCAACTACATTAAAGTACATGTCCTTAACTCACGTCTGTTCGCGCAGCTCTGTGAGGAGATGGACACAGAGCACACACGTCTTCTCTTATACACAGAAGTGAGATGGCTTCTAAAGGTAGATCACTGGCCAGAGTTTTTGAGTTACAAGAGCTGTTCCAGAGATTTCTTTTAGAAAAACAGTCACCACTGGCAGCATATTTCAGTGACACAGAATGGGTCACAAAACTTGCTTACTTGTGTGACACATTTAACCAGCTCAACGAACTCAATCTGTCATTTCAGGGGAGAACGACAACTGTGTTCAAGTCAGCAGATAAAGTGGCTGCATTCAAAGCCAAACTGGAATTATGGAGGAGATCAGGGAACACTGGGATTTTTGACATGTTTTAAACATTAGAAGAGATTTTGAAAGAGACTGAGCCAGGGCCTTCTCTCTCCCAGCTGGTGCATGATCACCTACCTCAGCTTTCAAAAGAGTTTGAGCATTACTTCCCAACCACAAAAGACCCCCAAACTGGGAAGGAATGGATCTGCGACCCATTTGTGAATAAGCCAGGTGAATCAACTTTGTCCGTGCTAGAAAAGGATCAACTGCTTGAGGTGGCAAATGACGGTGGCCTTAAAAGTACGCTTGAGACAACTTCAAATCTCCATGTGTTCTGGATTAAAGTCAAGGCGGAATACCCTGAGATTGCCACAAAAGCACTGAAAAGCCTGCTTCCATTTCCAACATCCTATCTTTGTGAAGCAGGGTTTTCTGCAGTGACAGCCACCAAAATGAGATTACAGAATAGACTGGACATAAGCAACACAACGTAATAATAATAGAAATAAAGTGCACAATAAATGTAATGTGCTTGAATCATCCCGAAACCATCCCCCCACCCACCGTCTGTGGAAAAATTATTTTCCAAGAAACTGGTCCCTGGTGCCAAAAAGGTTGGGGACCACTGCCTTAAGGAATCTGATCTTGCCACCTTAATACACTTTCTGCACTCTTCATTTTTTCTTTTCTGCTTCCATAGCAAATAATAGAACTCCTCTAACTTTCTGCAATTATCTATTGACATGCTCACACTTCCCACCAGGATCTACACTTTATGTACACCTGGCCCATTAAACGGGTTCAAAAAATGCTTATTGAACGAATAAATGAATGAGTGAATGACTGAATGAAAGCATGAACTTGTCTTCCTTTGGTTAAATTATGGGATGATAAGGTGTGATTTCAGGAAATTAGATATTCCAACTACTTACCTAGTTCTTTGACAGCATCTCGTTTGTTGGTTTCCAAAATTTCATATAATTTCTGTGAGAAGTTAAAAAAAAACATTAATTTCTAATTACACCAAGTGCATTACTGGCTTTAAAACCTGAGAAAAAGAAGTATGGTAGGGGCTTCCCTGGTGGCGCAGTGGTTAAGAATCCGCCTGCCAATGCAGGGGACACAGGTTCAGGCCCTGGTCTAGGAAGATCCCACATGCCACAGAGCAACTAAGCCCGTGCACTGCAACTACTGAGCCTGTGCTATAGAGCCTGCAAGCCACAACTACTGAAGCCCATGCGCCTAGAGCCCGTGCTCCACTACAAGAGAAGCCACCACAATGAGAAGCCTGTGCACCACAACGAAGAGTAGCCCCCGCTCGCCACAACTAGAGGAAGCCCGCGTGCAGCAATGAAGACCCAATGCAGCCAAAAATAAATAAATTAAATAGACAAACTTTAAAAAAAAAAAGAAGTACGGTAGAAGAAATCTCACTTAGATTAGCGTTTGGGGGAGATATTTAGCTCAAATCTTCCCTCTCTGTCAATTCTGCTGCTTTCCCCAGGCTCACACTCATAGTGCAATGGATGCTGTGTAGTAGCCTACATAACTACTGTGCCTAGTATTTCTTAGAAAAGACTAGTGTACACTCCACTGTGCATCAAGGAGAATTCTCATAGATAGCGTGCCACGAGAGGGTGGCCAACAGAGAAGCTGTTTGGGAAGCCAGTCTATCGGGAGTGCAAAAACGAGTGGAATAATGAGAAAATATGGTGTCAAGTAGGTCATGTTTCCTACAAATAACTCCTGACATAACTGAAGAAAGAGATCCACTCTGGGCTAACCCATCTCTGTTCATTCACACAATAGGTATTTGTCCAATTCCCACCATGTCCCCAGGCATGGCTCTACGTGGAGCTTGCCCTCTAGGTTTGAGTCCTTCTGGAGCTTCCGCTTGGCCACATCAACAGCTCTGGGACTAAACAACTGACAGTTCTCTAGGATGGTCAGGTACAGATGGCTGAAATTCTGCACCCAAATCATGCATGGTATCTTCCTATTTACAAGGAACAGCTGGTTTGTTATCTAAAGTTTAAGCAGTTAAAGTTAAGTGTGTGTTGTTTTGTTTAGACAAGTCATATTAACCGCTCATTTTGGATCTTAGTTCCCCGACCAGGGATGGAATCCGTACCCTTGGCAGTGAAAGCATGGAGTCCTAACTACTGGACTGCCAGGGAATTCCCTGAGTATATAATTTTTATTAAATTATTTCTTCTCACTTGATAACACTGAATCAGCAATGTGAAGGTACCAAATTATTAGCCTGCACATGACACCCACATACTGTGCTCCAGCCCTGCTTGCAACAGTTCATAGACAGCAGCTAAGCCCCCTTCATACTACCAGCTCTGTAAAACTGCCACAGAATGACGTTGCATAAGACACCATTAGGAACCGACTCCTGCCCACAAAGAGAAAATAACCATGAAAGCCTAGACATACATGTGACTTCTCTAAAGGTGAGCTGCCACTGGCCAGGTTCTTGAACCGTGTCACTTTCAGAATAAACACCAGTCCGATATCTAAACACATCTCAATAAGACATTTAAATGTTTACTGAAGTCTCCTTTAAAAATGCCAAAGGGGAATTCTTTTCATGTCTTACACTTCCAGGCAAATCTCTGCCCCCAAATCGCTACGCCTTCAACCAAACTCCTCAAAACACATTCTTAACTTCCCCCACTGGCTCTTGTTTTTCTTCTCTCCTCTTCCTGTTTCTGAAATATTTTCTCCTATGAATAGCTTTATGTTCTTTCTAATAGAGATCAACCTAAACTTTCAGTAGTTCTTTTAATTTTCTTCTCCAATATTCTAAGTAAATCAACAGGATAGAATTCTGTTGCACATTAACATTTGATCCAATAATCAATACTCCTGTGATAAATCTAGATAATATTTCTCTATCCAGTCTATAAGGATATCATATAAGATGTCAGATGTCTTCCTAAAATTCAGATATACTCTTCATATAGTGGTACCTGCTTATAAAAAAGAAATCTTAAATCCTAAAGATATTTAACAATATATCTTTTATGTACTTTAGAAATGAAAAATTAAAACATTAAATTAGGTGTCTTCACAGCCTCTCCCTCTCCTGAACTTGATAAAGAAAGAGGCTCTCTTTCTTGGCTGAGAACCTGAGACAACCAACAGTCATCACAAAAAATAGGCATAACAACCGGAAGACATAACCCCCAGTGCACGCTGATTTTGTTTTTACACACACAATTATAAGATCTAGGGCTTCAGTAATTAGGATTTAAATTCATTCTTGGATTAAAACTCAGGAGTCTCACATGGGCTGAGAAAACACCCTTTAGCTATTGCTACTACTCAATTTAGATTTTCATCTACATATATGAAAATATAACCCCAAATCACCAAACACTGGGTGGAAAAACTGAATGAAAGATAAGAACCAAACACAACAAATAGAAGAATGAACCTCAAAGAAGCAGAACTGATACAGGAAACAGAAATTCTTAAAATAAAGAGGTTCAAGAGAATATCACATTCTTTTAAAAGCAAAAAAGAAACAGTTACTATGAAAAAGAAGCAATCAAAGTTCTTGATTGCTTGACAAAAAGTATTTGTCAAAAAAAAGTTAGCAGATGGGCTGAATAACAGAATAGACACAGCTAAAGACTGACTTAGGAACCTGGAAAATCAAACTGGGGGTTCTCAATACAAAGAGGAAAGAGTTGAAAGTTACGAGGAAAGTTGAAAGAGGGACTAAACACAGATATTCAAAGCTCTTTAAAAGAGTGCCAAAAGGAGAAAATAGAAACCACAGAGGGGAGAAAATAATCAAAGAAGTAATAGAAGGAGGATGGTAATCTTCAGATTATAAAGGCTCCACCATGTGCTGAATGGGACAAATTTAAAAAAAAATCACACGTAGGCATATCTTGGTGAAATTTCAGAACTCCAAGGATAAAAAGAAAATCCCAAAGACTTTAAAGAATGAGGGAAAAAGTCACCTACAAAAGCAAAAGTAAAATCAGTCTTGTATCAGCAATGCTTAAGACAGAGGGGCAATGACTTCAGGAAAATGGTTTTGGAGAGTCAAACTATTAAAATCAAAATCAAAACAAAAAGAATTTTGGACTTAGGTAAAATTTTTTGTATGTATGGAAAAAATTTCTTATGGACATAATCCAGCATAATAGAAAGGAAAGTAAAAAAGGAGCTCACATGAGACTGCAGAAAGAGTGGCTGAGGAATATAACCTAAAGGAAGAGAAGGAAGGTATTGTTAAAAAAAATTAATTCATTTGCTGTTTCATAGAGAAAGTCTCCTTCAAGTACAAAAGGTTTAATGACATAGGATCATATTTCCTTTGTTATGGATTCAATCAAATGATAGGTTCTAGAGTGAATAAAATTTATACAATCATAATATTTATATAATCATAAAGTAGAGGTTGTTTTTTGGTTTTCCATGTATAGAGTCATTTACTGAAAAGAATGAAGACAATTACACTTACAGCATAGAAGGTAAATGTTATAAACTGTCTGCCTGTAAAAATAATAGCTCCAAAAATTTAAGAGAGAAAAAGAAAAGGTTAAAGGAGATGAATGTTTAATCTCCTTATATTGCACAGCAAAGAGTAAATAAAGGCTGTTTAGAAATAATAAATCAAGAATTAGATCCACCAGAGGGCAGACAGCAGAAGCAAGAACAACAATCCTGCAGCCAGTGGAACAAAAACCACATTCACAGAAACACAAACAACATGAAAAGGCAGAGGGCTATGTACCAGATGAAGGAACAAGACAAAACTACAGAAAAACAACTAAATGATGTGGAGATAGCCAACCTTCCAAAAAAAGAATTCAGAATAATGATAGTGAAGATGATCCAGGACCTCGGAAAAAGAATGAAGGCAAAGATCGAGAAGGTGAAAGAAATGTTTAACAAAGAACTAGAAGAATTAAAGAACAAACAAACAGAGATGAACAATACAATAACTGAAATGAAAACTACACTAGAAGGAATCAATAGCACAACAACTGAGGCAGAAGAATGGATAAATGACCTGGAAGAAAGAATGGTGTGGAACAGAATAAAGAAAAAACACTGAAAAGAAATGAAGACAGCCTAAGAGACCTCTGGGACAACATTAAACGCAACAACATCCGCATTATAGGGGTCCCACAAGGAGAAGAGAGAGAGAAAGGACCCGAGAAAATATTTGAAGAGATTATAGTTGAAAATCTTCCTAACATGGGAAAGGAAATAGCCACCCAAGTCCAGGAAGCACAGCGAGTCCCATACAGGATAAACTCAAGGAGAAACATCCTGAGACACATGGTAATCAAATTGGCAAAAATTAAAGACAAAGAAAAATTATTGAAAGCAGCAAGGGAAAAACGACAAATAACATACAAGTGAACTCCCATAAGGTTAACAGCTGATTTCTCAGCAGAAACTCTACAGGCCAGAAGGAAGTGGCATGATATACTTAAAGTGATGAAAGGGAAGAACCTACAGCCAAGATTACTCTACCCGGCAAGGATCTCATTCAGATTTCATGGAGAAATCAAAAGCTTTACAGACAAGCAAAAGCTAAGAGAATTCAGCACCGCCAAACCAGCTGTACAACAAATGCTAAAGGAACTTCTCTAAGTGGGAAACACAAGAGAAGAAAAGGACCTACAAAAATAAACCCAAAACAACTAAGAAAATGGTCATAGGAACATACATATCGATAATTACCTTAAACATGAATGGATTAAATGCTCCAACCAAAAGACACAGGCTTGCTGAATGGATACAAAAACAAGACCCATGTATATGCTGTCTACAAGAGAGCCACTTCAGACCTAGGGACACAAACAGACTGAAAGTGAGGGGATGCAAAAAGATACTCCATGCAAATGGAAATCAAAAGAAAGCTGGAGTAGCAATACTCGTATCAGACAAAATAGACTTTAAAATAAAGAATGTTAAAAGAGACAAGGAAGGGGACTACATAATGATCAAGGGATCAATCCAAGAAGAAGATATAACAATTATAAATATATATGCATCCAACATAAGAGCACCTCAATACATAAGGCGACTGCTAACAGCTATAAAAGAGGAAATCGACAGTAACACAATAATAGTGGGGGACTTTAACACCTCACTTACACCAATGGCCAGATCATCCAAAATGAAAATAAATAAGAAACAGAAGGTTTAAATGACATGATAGGCCAGATAGATTTAATTGATAGTTATAGGACAGTCCATCCAAAAACAGCAGATTACACTTTCTTCTCAAGTGCACATGGAACATTCTCCAGGACAGATCACATCTTGGGTCACAAATCAAGCCTCAATAAATTTAAGAAAACTGAAATCATATCAAGCATCTTTTCTGACCACAACGCTATGAGATTACAGATGAATTACAGGGAAAAAAACGTAAAAAACACAAACACATGGAGGCTAAACAATACGTTACTAAATAACCAAACGATCACTGAAAAAATCAAAGAGGAAATCAAAAAATACCTAGAGACAAATGACAATGAAAACACGATGATCCAAACCCTGCGGGATGCAGCAAAAGCAGTTCTAAGAGGGAAGTTTACAGCTATACAAGCCTACCTCAAGAAACAAGAAAAATCTCAAATAAACAATCTAACCTTACACTTAAAGGAAGTAGAGAAAGAAGAACAAATAAAACCCAAAGTTAGCAGAAGGAACGAAATCATAAAGATCAGAGCAGAAATAAATGAAATAGAAACAAAGAAAACAACAGCAAAGATGAATAAAACTAAAAACTGGTTCTTTGAGAAGATAAGCAAAATTGATAAACCATTAGCCAGACTCATCAAGAAAAAGAGGGAGAGGACTCAAATCAATAAAATTAGAAATGAAAAAGGAGAAGTTACGACAGACACCGCAGAAATACAAAGCATCCTAAGAGACTACTACATGCAACTCTATGCCTATATAATGGACAACCTGGAAGAAATGGACAAATTCTTAGAAAGGTATAACCTTCCAAGACTGAACCAGGAAGAAATAGAAAATATGAACAGACCAATCACAAATAATGCAATGGAAACTGTGATTAAAAATCTTCCAACAAACAAAAGGCCCGGACCAGATGGCTTCACAGGTGAATTCTATCAAACATTTAGAGAAGAGCTAACACCCATCCTTCTCAAACTCTTCTAAAAAACTGCGGAATAAGGAACACTCCCAAACTCATTCTATGAGGCCACCATCACCCTGATACCAAAACCAGACAGAGATACTACAAAAAAAGAAAATTACAGACCAATATCACTGATGATTATAGATGCAAAAAATCTCAACAAAATACTAGCAAACAGAATCCAACAACACATTAAAAGGATCATACACCATGATCAAGTGGGATTTATCCCAGGGATGCAAGCGTTCTTCAATATATGCAAATCAATCAATGTGATACACCATGTTAACAAATTGAAGAAGAAAAACCATATGATCATCTCGATAGATGCAGAAAAAGCTTTTGAAAAAATTCAACACCCATTTATGATAAAAAAAACTCTCCAGAAAGTGGGCATAGAGGGAACCTACTTCAACATAATAAAGGCCATATACGACAAACCCACAGCAAACATCATTCTCAATGGTGAAAATCTGAAAGCATTTCCTCTAAGATCAGGAACAAGACAAGGATGTCCTCTCTCACCACTATTAATCAACATAGCTTTGGAAGTCCTAGCCAAGGCAATCAGAGAAGAAAAAGAAATAAAAGGAATACAAATTGGAAAAGAAGTAAAACTGTCACTGTTTGCAGATGACATGATACTATACATAGAAAACCCTAAAGATGCCACCAGGAAACTACTAGAACTAATCAATGAATTTGGTAAAGTTGCAGGATACAAAATTAATGCACAGAAATCTCTGGCATTCCTATACACTGATGATGAAAAGTCTGCAAGAGAAATTAAGGAAACACTCCCATTTACCACTGCAACTAAATGAATAAAATACCTAGGAATAAACCTACCTAAGGAGACAAAAGAACTGTATGCAGAAATCTGTAAGACACTGATGAAAGAAATTAAAGATGATATCAACAGATGGAGAGATATACCATGTTCTTGGATTAGAAGAATCAATATTTTGAAAATGACTATACTACCCAAAGCAATCTACAGATTCAATGCAATCCCTATCAAATTACCAATGGCATTTTTTACAGAACTAGAACAAAAAATCTTAAAATTTGTATGGAGACACAAAACACCCCAAATAGCCAAAGCAGTCTTGAGGGAAAAAAAAGGAGCTGGAGGAATCAGACACTCTGACTTCAGACTCTACTACAAAGCTACAGTAATCAAGACAATATGGTACTGGCACAAAAACAGAAATACAGATCAATAGAACAAGATAGAAAGCCTAGAGATAAACTCACGCACATATGGTCAACTAATCTATGACAAAGGAGGCAAGGATATACAATGGAGAAAAGATAGCCTTCAATAAGTGGTGCTGGGAAAACTGGACAGCTACATGTAAAAGAATGAAATTAGAACACTCCCTAACACCATACAAAAATAAACTCAAAATGGATTAGAGACCTAAATGTAAGACCGGACACTATAAAGCTCTTAGAGGAAAACATAGGAAGAACACTTTTTGACATAAATCACAGCAAGATCTTTTTTGATCCACCTCCTAGAATAATGGAAATAAAAATAAACAAATGGGACGTAATGAAACTTCAAAGCTTTTGCACAGCAAAGGAAACCACAAACAAGACGAAAAACAACCCTCAGAATGGGAGAAAATATTTGCAAACGAATCAATGGACAAAGGATTAATCTCCAAAATATATAAACAGCTCATGCAGCTCAATATTAAAAAAACAAACAACCCAATCCAAAAATGGGCAGAAGACCTAAATAGACATTTCTTCAAAGAAGACATACAGATGGCCAAGAAGCACATGAAAAGCTGCTCAACATCACTAATTATTAGAGAAATGCAAATCAAAACTACAATGAGGTATCACCTCACACCAGTTAGAAGGGGCATCATCAGAAAATCTACAAACAACAAATGCTGGAGAGGGTGTGGGGAAAAGGGCAACATCTTGCACTGTTGGTGGGAATGTAAATTGATACAGCCACTATGGAGAACAGTATGGTGGTTCCTTAAAGAACTAAAAATAGAATTACCATATGATCCAGCAATCCCACTACTGCACATGTACCCAGAGAAAACCATAACTCAAAAAGACACATGCGCCCCAATGTTTATTGCAGCACTATTTACAATAGCCAGGTCATGGAAGCAACCTAAATGCCCATCAACAGATGAATGGATTAAGAATATGTGGTACATATATACAGTGGAATATTACTCAGCCATAAAAAGGAACGAAATTGGGTCATTTGTAGAGACGTGGATGCATCTAGAGACTGTCATACAGAGTGAAGTAAGTCAGAAAGAGAAAAACAAATATCGTATATTAACACATATATGTGGAACCTAGAAAAATGGTACAGATGAACCGGTTTGCAGGGCAGAAATTGAGCCACAGATGTAGAGAACAAACATATGGACACCAAGGGGGGCAAGCGACGGGGGGCGGGGGTGGGGGTGTGATGAATTGGGCGATTGGGACTGACATGTATACACTGATGTGTATAAAACTGATGACTAATAAGAACCTGTTGTATAAAAAATAAATAAAATAAAATTCCAAAAAAAAAGAAATACACATGCATATTATTAAAATTATTATTGCCTAATAGTAGAGGAATTTAACCCAGGAGTGGTGGCTTTGGGGCTGTCTCTGGGAGATGGTAGAGTGGAGGGCCGAGACGGATAATTTTATTTCTTTTATTATGTTATTTCCAAGTTGCAAAATTATGCATGAATATGTTTTACCATAAGTGTTCTGTGTGTGTGTCTGTGTGTGTATATTCAAAGACCTTACCTCTTAGGCCATGGAATTGAATACTCTGAAGCAGAAAATCATATATGAAAGTTAAAATAGCCCTTTTAGGAACGTGACTCTGCTAAATTGCAGAGGGGCCTGAAGTGGACAGACTGGTGTGAGGGAAGCTGGTTAGGAGGTGATTCATTCCACCTATGAGTTCCTAATGTGCTTACGTCCTCATCTCCCATTTGGTACTTAACTCATACTGCCTGGAAATGTGGAGGATCTTGAACGATAAAAAATAATAATAATAAATACTACCACTCATGCACTCCTCAGTACCAGCATTTGAAGTTTTCACTGTCAAATCTTTGTTCTCTTTGCCTCTCTCTCCCGCCACTTCAGACCTACCCTTTCCTTCAAGCCTTATTCACGTCTCATTTCCTACATGAAGCCTATTTCAAGTGTCCTGCCCTTTGAGAGTGTTACAAAGACAGACAGAATCTCTACTCAGCACTCAGAAAATGAAAACGAATAGATTTTCTTCTCTGAAGATCATAAATGAGTTTGATAATCAGCTAAAATTTAAAGAGCAGAGACTGTTCTCTGCAGCACTTCGTATCTCATAATAAACAACTGAATCCCTTTCACTTCATATAACTTACCTGTTGGGTCAAACACATGCAGAAATGGTCTTAAAAGAAATCAAGACACCTAAGTGATGTTTTCCCCAAATGACCAGTGCTTGTCTCTCACCTGATTTATTGATTCTCGGCTAGAAATTTGTTTTATTAAAAACTTGGTATCCTCTTGACTTTTGACATAGCCTTTGGTAATACTATACATCAAGCTGAGGCGCTTTTTGATCTGCACATCTACAATATTCATCAGCAGTGGTATTAGTACCTGGAATAACAGAGAGAAAAAAACTGAAAATTTAATGAGGAAAAGCACCCTCTAAGGCAGATGTTCTCAAAGTGTCATTTCTAACAAGCTTGTTAGAAACACAAATGTGACGCCATTGCTGAAACACAAATTCTCAGGCCCCACTCCAGAACTGCTGAATCGGAAACTCTGGGGATGGGCCCAAAATCGGTGCTTTAACAAGTCCTCCAGGTGATTCTATGCACACTCAAGTTTGAGTGCCACTCTAAAGAAATGAAAGCTCAATGAATAACTGTTCTGTAGTTTTAAGGGGAAATCCCTACCCTGCGCTTTCCCTCATTCTCCATATCACCAGTTTTCAGGAGACAAGAGAGGTCACCCCAATAACCTGGGTGATAGTAACCAACCGAATAAATCTCTCTACACCTCAGTTTCTCCACTTGTAAGATAAGGACCTTAGGGTATCTAAGATCCTCCTTAGCTCTAAATTTCTCAAATCATAAGCTGAGGAAGGAGAGCGCAGTGACTGAGTGGGATTTTTAAATATAAACCTCCCTGGGTTCAAATACCAGCTCTGTTACTCACCAGCTCTGTGACCTTGAGCAAGTTACTTAGTGACTCCAAGGACTCAGTGTCCTCATCTGTTCAATGAGGATAATAATACCTAAGTACCAGAATTCCAGTGGAGTGGCCCTCACGAGCAATGCAGTGAATCACAGAGACAGATGCACATCAGAGCACAGGGAGGATGGTGAGGGGCCAGGTAACACAGGAGGAAGATGGGACCAGGAAAAGAACATCATAGAGAAGGAGTCACAAGAGCAGAGAAGGGACAGATTTTTTTTTAAACTGTTATTCTGGTTGTGAAACTTTGGGCAGAGGGAGAGATATTAAAGAGGATTTTTATAAAGTTTTATTCCATGATGCACTGGCACCCCCTGGGCCGATCTGAAGTAAAGGTCTCCAATATTCTTCGAAGTTTTCCAATACAGATTTGTTTCTTTTGAAAGCCACACTCTGCTGAGACTGGCTATTAGGACACCTAACTTGATAAAGTGGTGACACCTACTTCACAGGGCTCTTATAACAATTTAACTAGATAATGTAAGTAAAGTGGTCTGCACAGTTCCTGGAACATAGTAACTGCTCAGTAAACAAAAGCTAATCATGACTATATTTACTTAAATACACTCCACTGGGACTTGTCAGAGCATGTTAAACAGAAATAGCAACTAGTTCACACTTTAAATAGGGTTGACTTCCACAATAACACATCTTTAAGTCTTTATTTCACCTAGAGAGACTTTTCACAAAGTATTCCCTCTAAAATAATAATTTTACATTCATCTGCATAAGATCCCTGTATAAAAACTGATTATCTAAGGACGCCTCTACCTTCCACATTAAGACTTAGCCTCATTCTACATATCCTCATTTCTAGAGTCGTTTGTATTATGATGGGTTATACCTTATGTCGACACTTTGCTCTAAACTCAGCTCATAGGGAAAAAATCATAAATAAATTGTGCACACAACTCTGTAGAGTCATCCTTATGAACACTAAAGTTTGGTAACATTAATATAGAATCAAGTAAGGAACAAAAAAAGGAAGTCAACAAACACAAGTCTGGGCATTCAGACGATTTTGCCTTTAAGATCACTATAAAATTGCTTGGAGAACGGGGAATAGATGGAGGATTCTAATGTATGCCTTTTGCCGTCAGGGTTTACAGCAATGTTTATTCATATTAAGCCTCTATAACTTCAATACATACTAACAGACTTATTTGATGTAATAAGAATTAAGCAACTCAAAAATATGGAGTGGCAAGTGAAATCATCTAAAGCACCCAAAAGCTTATATAATGCAACTGCATTGGAAAGAGAAAGGAGGCTTAAGAACGGAGACTGAAAATCTGAAGATCTACCTTCAGAATCAAAACCAGAGCCACGAAAAGAAGAAATGGTCATTGTTAAGGAGATTGAAGGCCACAGTAAAACTGAACTTCATAGGCAGTGGGGTATGTAAGTAGTGTGGGCTCTAGGGTAAATATTTTTATGCTTCTGCACAGTTAGGGCTTTATGAGCAAATTTTACTAAAACTTGGAGAACTTGTTTCTGGGTAATCCTGCTGCAGGGGCACCACTGTTTTCATTTATTCATTCAATACATAACTTATTAAGTACTTACTATATACTAGGTACCATTCTGGAGCCATAGGTTACATCAGTGACCAAAACAAAGATCCCTACCTTGTGGAAAGCACATATAACATACAGTAAAAAAGTGATAAGTGCTACACAGAAAAATTAAAATTTAAGCAAGTGGAGGGGGACCAGAGAGATGGGTGGAACACGCTGGGAGTATGGAGGGCAGGTTGCCATTTTACGTAGCGTAAAAGAAGGTCAGGGAAGATCTTCTCCATGAGAAGGTGAGATTTGAGCAATGACTTGAAGGGGGTGAGAGAGTGAACCATGCAGATACCTATAAAGAGAGGGTTCCAGGAGAAAAGACAGCTCCCTCCCTCATTTCTTTCAAAATAGTGAGGTTTCTTAATTCATTCGACAAATAGTATAGGAAAAAAAAAAGTATTTTAAAACTTGAAGTTTTACCTTGATAAGAGGAATAAATCTAATTATTCTGACATAACCTATTATTACTGTAAACTGAATAAGAACCAAGTGGTCTGGTCTCAATCTGACAAAGTATATACAAAATATATCAACGATTCCAATAAGCATGATAAAAAATTCCAAAGTATTCCAATGTTGATGAAAATATCTGCTTTTCAAAATTGTTATCTGTTTAGAAAACATATAGAATGTACATCATTTCATAGCACTATACAATGATATGGGGAGGGGATTCTTTAAAATTAACAGTTAAATCCTCAACTACAAATAAGTTATATTCCAAAAGTTGGGTTTTAAGTCATTCATTTGAAATTCAAAAAACTCCTACATCAAAAATTATAATTTGATTCCAAATACACATAATCTATTATGAAGCTGTAATGCCAAAGAAAAGCAATGAAAAATACTAAACAGATTCATTGCAATACTATTAATTATAATTAAAGTATGAAAACAGTAATGCTGATAAATCATCTTTGAAGCATTTATCCTAAAAAGTAGTTCTCATCTTATATTATGACAAGTAACTAGCAAACCATTTTGCTTTTATCCACTTATTTATTCTTTGCATAGTTACAGGGAGTATTTGAGGGAAACAGCAAATGTCTAGATTTTCAATTCTTTTTTGCCTGATCTTTGAGATTCTCTCCACTTTTATGATACTTCTCTTATCTGATATCCAAGACTAACTGTTTTACTGATTTCATCATAAACTCAGAAAATTCAAAAAGATTACTAAAATTCCAGGATCCTATCAACTGTTACAACAAAAGGCTTCTAGTATCAATTATTTCCAAAAAATGACAAAAATAGATTCAAATTATCTAAACTGTTCTTTTTATAGGATACATTTCTATTTTAAACAGTACCTTCAATGCTGATTCTAACAGATATAAAAATACAAAATAGTAGTTTACTAATATCAGTGCTGACACATTTAATTCTCTTGCCATTGGCCATAGATGCATTATCATAGGATAAATGTACATTACTCGTATAATATGTCCTGCATATTCAAATTCTTCTGAAAATACAATGCGATATATAAAAATCAGAAATTTATTATTCCTGAAAAAAAAGAGATCAAATAAAATGTCAGATCACTTTAAAGGTATAACAATTAAAATCTGAAGTTCATTTGTTTAAATAAATATTAACATTAATTTGAAGAAAGATACAAATAATATGAAACAATAGCTAAGCAAAAATCTAAACCATACTTTCTAGACATAAAAATCATAAAGGAAAAAGATAAAAATATGGCTCTTGGTAATCTAGATCAGGGCTGAGGAGCTTTTTTTTTAAGTTAATGTCTTATGCTTATTATTCACCCAGGTAGAAGAAACATTTTCATTAACCTTTGCCAAAACAAAGGTACTGTAAATACATATTCATTTGGGAAGGTGGCTTTTTTGGGGGGGTGTTTTTCTTCCATTTTTCTTAAGATATAATTGATATACAGCACTGTATAAGTTTTAAGGTATACAACATAATGGTTTGGCTTACGTACATCACAAACTGATCATCACGGGAAGTGCAGTGAACATCCATTATCTCATATAGATGCAACATTAAACAGACAGAAAATTTCTCCTTGTGATGAGAACCCTTAGGACTAACTCCCTTAACAGCTTTCATATGTAACATGCAGCAGTGTTAACTATATTCATCATGGTGTAATACATTACCTCTCTAGTACTTATTTACCTGATAAATGGAAATTGTACCTGGTGACTATTTTCATCCACTTCCCCCTCTCCCACCCCCCACCTCTGGCAACCACAAATCTGACCTTTTTTTTCTATGGATTTGTTTGTTGGTTTGTTTTTGAAGTATGATTGACCTAGAACACTATGTTAGGTCCTGTTACACAACACACTGATTCAATATTTCTAGACCTTTTAAAATGATAACCACAGTAAGTCTAGTTATGATATGTCACCATACAAAGATACTACATAGTTACTAACTATATTGCCCATACTGTACATTTCATACTGGTTACTCATTTATTTTGCAACTGGAAGCTTGTACATTTTAATTTCCCTCACTATTTCTTTCCTCCCCCGACCCCTCCCTTCTGGACACTACCTGTTTGTTCTCTGTATCTATGACTCTGTTTCTCTTTTGTTAAGTTTATTCATTTGTTTTGTTTTTTTAGAACCCACATATAAGTGAAATCATACAGTATTTGACTTTCTCTGTCTGACTTAGTTCACTTAGCATAATACCATCTAAGTCCTTCCACATGGCAAATGGCAAGATTTCATTCTTTTCTAGGGCTGAGTAATATTCCATTATATATATATGGAATATATACATACATATTGAACCATCCTTGGGACAAATCCCACTTGATCATGGTGTATGATCCTTTCAATGTATTGCTGAATTTGGTTTGCTAATATTTTGTTGAGGATTTTTGCATCTATTGATATGCTCATCAGTGATATTGGCCTGTAATTTCCTTTTTTTGTGATATCTTTGCCTGGTTTTGGTATCAGGGTAATGCTGGCTTTATAGAATGATTTCAGAAGTGTTACTTCCTCTGCAATTTTTGGGAATAATTTGATAAGGATATGTGTTAACTCTTCTCTAAATGTTTGGTAGAATTCATCTGTGAAGCCATCTGGTCCTGGAATTTTGTTTGTTGGGAGTTTTAAAATTACTGATTCAATTTCAGTACTGGTAATTGGTCTGTTCATATTTTCTACTTCTTCCTGCTACAGTCTTGGGAGATCGTACCTTTCTAAGAATTTGTCCATTTCTTCTATCTTATTGGCATATAACTGTAGTACTCTCTTGTGATCCTTTGTATCTCAGTGATTTCAGTTGTAACTTCTTTTTCATCTGATTTTATTGATTTGGGCCCTCTCTTTTTCTTGGTGAGTTGGGCTGAAGGTTTATCAATTTTATTTATTTTTTCAAAGAACCAGCTCTTAGTTTCATTTATCTATTCTATTGTTTTTTAGTCTCTCTTTCACTTATTTCTGCTCTGATATTTATGATTTCTTCCTTTCTATTAACTAAGGGCTTTGTTTGTTCTTCTTTTTCTAGCTCCTTTAGGTGTAAGGTTGGATTGTTTGTTTGAGATTTGTCTGGAGAGCATTTTCTAAAATCAAGGCTAATCACACATAGGAACAATGCAAAAATTCATACATCAAAAGCAAGAAACAAATTAATTTAGAGAAAAACATCAACACTGCTTAAAATTAGGAACAGAATGAAATATTCAATATTACTATGACATTTAAAATTTTTTTTTCTATTCATCTAAAGTAGAAGCTGACAAAAAGAGGTTACTTGGATATATGTCAAGATCCTAGGGTTTTAAATTTTTATATTTTTCTGTAAACTTAATAAATGGAAGAAAGTAAAAAATTATCATAATTTGTTATGAAAAGCATGTTAACACCCACTTAAAATTTATTAGCATTAATGGTCCCAGTATTTTCTCATTTGACATCTTTTTTTTTTTTTTTTTTGCAGTACGCAGGCCTCTCACTGTTATGGCCTCTCCCGTTGCGGAGCACAGGCTCCGGATGCGCAGGCTCAGCAGCCATGGCTCATGGGCCCAGCTGCTCCGCGGCATGTGGGATCTTCCCGGACCGGGGCACAAACCCATGTCCCCTGCATCGGCAGGCTGACTCTCAACCACTGCACCACCAGGGAAGCCCTGACATCTTTTGTTAGTAGAAAAACCTTGTCTTTCTGCTCTAAAAAGTATATAAGCTCACAACTTATATAACAAAACAAAGAATCTACACAAGTTAAGAAAAATCTGTATCTTGCGTTATTTTGGACATTGGTTATAATTATTATTAAGGCCATGCTGTGTTTTTCCTAATTATAGACATCAACAGAACTATCCCATGGCACAGATGAAATTAAGTTGAGAGCTAGATCTAGTCTTTGAGTTTGCTATTTCTCACCCCTGCTCATCCCAGAAGAATACCAGAAGAATATGAAAGAAGTCCAACATGTAATGTGACCCTAAGACATGGTAATTAAAACTTGAAGAATCCAAATATGACCATCCTTTTCATCTTTTTTCTACCCACTCTCTAATAGAGGTGCCAATGAAATTGGTAAAACAGAATGGAGAAAGAGAAGCAAGCACTTTGTTCCTTCCGCACTCAATCAATAAGACTTGACTATAATATTAGATGGGTTTTGTTTGTTTTTTTTGGGGGGGGGAAGATCAAAGTAATCTATTCTGACAATGTAGAAAAGGTCATATTTTCAAGTACATTGCTATTAAAGGTTCACAGTACTTACCCATATAGAAAAAGAGGTGTCTTATCTTCATGATATTCCAAGAAAGTTAATATGTTTTTAAACTTCATAAGCCAACTTCTAGCTCTTACATAAGTTGAAACATCATAAATACTCATGAATCTAATAGAGAAAAATATACATACGTGTTATAATGAAAAGCAAGTGCTATACCTTTGGGTAATATAAAACAGAAAGTTATACTAAACATAAATGTAATATGGGTTTATTAAATATGCCTCTGTATCCATCCACCTACCCCCCCCATGGTCACAGAACAGAAACATTTTTAGTGGGAGACTCCTGCTGTCCATGTTCCTGGAACTATCTGTGACCTGAGGTAGAACATAATTAAAACTTCAGAATCCAACTCTTTGGGGTTTAGAATCAAGCTTCCTTTTGTCATGCCTTGACTAGCCCAAGATTCTCCAAGGCCCTGAAGTCTCTGTCCTTCCCAAACTTTATTTAGGAATTGATGCTACATCTCCCAGATATATTACCAGGCTGCTGAAATGTTAACTATCACCCAGACAGAATCTCCTATCACTGTTGCCCCACAGGTTTGTCTTAGACCATCCATTATCTAATGTTTCAGGACTGTAACCAGATATCAATATATCTCTAAGATACTGAGCTTTTCCCATCATATTTAATTGCATCTATCAGTTCCATGGGTTGGATCAATTCCTCCAGATCCTATGATCCTATTCCACCCCAGAGAGCAGTTTAACGGCAGGCTCCAGGCCTCCTTACTTCCCCTACGCAGTAATTTAGTAAATATGATATAAAGACAAAATAATTATCACCATAATTAAAACTATATGGGTTCTTTTTCATGGCTCCCCTTGTCTCTCATATAATTGCTCTGTAGTCAAATCTTCCTCCAGAAACTCCCAATGTCATCAAAGTTATGAATTTTCAGAGAGAAAAGTATAAACAAGAAAAATAGGAAGTAAAATAGAAAAGTAAAGTGAAGTAAAATAGGAAGTAGATGGACGGATGGATGGACAGACAGACAGATAAGATAAAAAGATTGATCAATCTGGACACTGAACTCTCAGTTTGTTCATTCTCTATCACATACCCGTTCAATTTTGGAAATATCAGTTAAAGAAGTATTACACTTACTTTCCTTGGATGTGGCAATAGCTTTTGGTTGCACCAATTAATGTCCGGGCTGCCTCTACACTGAGGACTCCGTCATTACACTGTTTTTCAAAGCTACTCTAAAAATACAGTTTTAAATAAAAATTACAAATGACCAAAACATTAATGTAATGTACTCTGCTTGACCTTTACATACCCCTCACTATTATTATTGAACTCAATATATGAAAATATACTATTCAAAAACTTCTAGAGCAAGAAATAAATTTCATTCAATTTAAATATTTACAGAATATTCCATTTTTGCAAAGTACTCTCTCAGGAAACTCAAAATCTATACAACTCAAAGAGTTTACTTCAGATGTTCAACATCACTAATTATTAGAGAAATGCAAATCTAAACCACAATGAAGTATCCCCTCGTACTGGTCAGAATGGCTATCATCAAAAAGCCTACAAATAATAAATGCTGGAGAGAGTGTGGAGAAAACAGAACCCTTGTACACTGTTGGTAGGAAATGTAAACTGGTGCATCCACTAGGCAGAACAGTATGAGGTTCCTTAAAAAACTAAAAATAGAGCTACCATATGATCTAGCAATCCTACTTCTGGGTATACATCCAAAAAAAAACCCCAAAACTCTAATTCAAAAAGATACATGTACCTCAACATTCATAGCAGCACTATTTACAATAGCCAAGACATAGAAACAACCCAAGTGCCCATCAACAGACAACTGGCTTAAGAAGATGTGGCGCATATATATATATATATATATATATATATATATATATATATATATATATATATACACACACACATATGAATATTACTCAGCCATGAAAAAGAATGAAATATGCCATTTGCAGCAACATGGATGGACCTAGAGATTACCATACTAAGTGAAGTAAGTCAGACAAAGACAAATATCATATAATTTATATGTGGAATCTAAAAAATAATACAAATGAGTCTATACACAAAATGGAAACAGACTCACAGACATAGAAAACAAACTTATGGTTACCAAAAAGGAAAGGTGGGGAGGACAAATTAGGGGTATGGGATTAACAGATACAAACGACTATACATAAAATATACGCAATAAGGATTTACTGTATAGCAAAGGGAATTATAGTTAACATCTTATAATAACCTACAATGGAATATAATCTGAAAAAAAACCTGAATCATTATGCTGTATGCCTGAAACTAACACAATATTGTAAATCAAATATATTTCAATTTTTTTAGAAAAGATAACATGGAGTGGGTCATTACATGGGATTGTTCGTTTAAAAAGTAAATGTGGGGGCTTCCCTGGTGGTGCAGTGGTTGAGAGTCCGCCTGCCGATGCAGGGGACACGGGTTCATGCCCCGGTCCGGGAGGATCCCACATGCTGCAGAGCAGCTGGGTCCGTGAGCCATGGCTGCTGAGCCTGCGCATCCGGAGCCTGTGCTCCGCAACGGGAGAGGCCACAACAGTGAGAGGCCCGCGTACCGCAAAAAAAAAAAAAAAAAAAAGTAAATGTGGTAGGTCATTAGAACAATGGTCCCAATGTAGCATGCCTTTCCCATGCTTCTTTGTAACTAACACTGCTGCTCCTTCCTTCAAAGGTGGGGTCTTCTTCACTCATCGAATCTGGGCTAGCTTTGTGATTTACTTTAACTAACAGAACAGGGGTAAAAGTGTTGTTATTCAATTTCCAGAGCCTAGGAGATACAGAGGGCTTGCAGCTTGTCCTCTCACCCTGTTGGAACCCAGAGACCGCCATGTAGTAAAGGAGCCCAGTTCACTCTACTGGAAGATAGGAAGCCATGTGGAGGAGAACCAAAGTGCCTTTAGTCTACCCTCTCAAGCAGACTAAAGGCTTTCTCAGACTCATATTGTCTGACGTGTGGCCTGTACGAAAAGGAATTGCAGAGTAGAGTGGACTGCAATGAGACTCATTGAAAACACATGAGTTTTTAAGGAAACTGTATCAGACTGGACTAAAAAAGACAGTACGAGTTCTAAATAAATAGGAATTTCCATTTCTACTGGCAGAAATCAGTCTGAGAAGGTTACTCAGCCACAAACATGGATTATTTCCTATGAAAATGTAGAGAATGGGGAGAACTGGGACATATGCCCATCTGGATTTCAGAATTGCCAAGGACCAGTGATTAATCAGTGCTTCCTGTTCTTCCCCTTCTTGAACAGAGGTGTCTCTTGATCACCACTGAATGTTGTGGGTGGAGGTGGGGGAGACAGATAACTTCTCTTCTTAGTCCACAGGTCTCTGGATCAAGAGGAATCATACTTAAGGAGATACAACCAAGAAGCCTCAGCAGACTTAGACTAAATGCACATTATGAGATACTGGACTTTGAATCTGATACCATAATAGGATGAAGGCTTGCCAGGGTTCGGGGCAGGCATGCAGTGTCTTAGAAAAAGATGAGTGTGTTTTGCTTCGTAGGAGGGGTAAAAATATTTGTGGCCAGTGTGTGGAACGTGGTACATTAAATATGGTCACAAATTCTTTGCATCTCTTACCTTCGCGAGGTTGAATCTACTGTCCCAAGCCTCAAATTAAAGTGGCTTCATTCCCAAGTCTGGTAGTAGGGTACTGACTCTCAGCTGTATGCCTCAGGTTACTTCTATGTGGCCTCTCATTCTTCAGAGGCTAGGCCAGCTTCCTCACATGACAATCTCAGGGTGGTATTCAAAGTGGAAGAAGGGGGAAATTGCAAATCTCCTCAAGGCCTAGGCTCCAGTACATGCCCAAAGTCCTTTTGCTACATTGTACTGGTCAAAACAAGTCACAAGAACACCCAAATTTAATGGTGGGGAGGGATATAGACACCACCTCTTAACAGGAGGTCTTACAAAGAATTTGTGACCATACTTTACCTCTCTGGGTAAGAGCCTTTCAAATTCTGAGAACATTTTAAATTAAGTATAGAAATGTTTTTAAAATGAAAATATAGTGTTAATATTTTTGTATTAAGAAGAAATATGTTCTTCAACAGAAAAAATAAAAGGAGGAATTTATAGATTAAAAGAGACAAAGTACATATTCATTCATTGCAATATGTGATTTTACTGAAATGCAATTTAAAAATATAAACTGTGAAAATACGCATTGATCACATTTATGAGATAATTGGAAATTTGATCATTGACCCAATATTTGATGTTATTAAGGAATTATTAATTTTTAGGTACAATATTAGTATTTTACTATGTTTTTAAAAAGACCAAATTTTAAAAAGACTAAATTTTAAAAATTTAGAGATACATACTGAAATATTTGCAGATGAAATGATATAATATCTGGGATTTGTTTCTAAATAATATGGAAGATGGAGGAGTGAATGAGGGTGCAGATGGGGCACAGCTGGTCATGTGTGGATGGTTTTTAAGGCTGAGTGATGGGTACTTGGGAGTTCATTACACTATTTTATCTACCTTTGTATATTTTAGAAATTCTTCATAATAATAAGTTCTAAAATGAAAGTAAAACAGAAGGATTCTGGGCATAACGAGTATTTTATATACTTGTAAAACTAAATAAAATTTGTACTATTAGAATAAAACCCCAATTTTAAATGTGCAATTTGATAAGTTGATTTAAACTTGATTTTACCTAGTAATCTTCCTACGTTTATAACATTTAAATATTAAATTGTAAATATTTTAAGAGAATTTTGCTTCAGTAGATTTATTTTAACTCATTAGATTTACAAGAGTTAAATAAGCACTTGAGAGAATATTGTATAAGAGGAACTCAAATATGTTAAATGTATAAAAGCAGTTTCAAATATTTGAAGATTTTAATTAAGTATGTAAATGGCACCAAACATTATTCAAAGACTCCCCAAAAGTGAACTGTTAAAATTAGCTAGACTTAGAAATAGAATAACATTTGTGACTTGAATTTAAATCCTAAGAGATTTCTTTCTTTTATTTTTTAACTTTCATAAATCAAACATAAATTTTAACAACCAATCAAAAGATGAAAAAAAATCTAGTCACCTGAAAACCATACGTAAGAATTAAAAGCATTGCAAGAATAATAAATAAATAAAAAGCAGATTATGTGAAGGGTACCAACCATTTGTATTATAGCTACATGCAATCTGGCCTCTTCTATTAAAACTTCATCTGTTAGGGACTCCTCCTTCACTTTTTTATCACATGAAACATGAGGAAACTGAACAGTATCAGACTACGTTTAAAAACACACAGAGATAAAGTTACAAATAAGTAAAAATGATTAGGAGCTGTCAAATACTTCGCTCAACCAAGATTCCAATAACTCAAATCAGAATCGCAAAAATGAAGGGGTGTATAAGTGAAAAACGTTCTCCATATTAGAGATGTTGCTTTCAATTGTGGTGAAGTAACTATTCATTTGGGGAGATTTAGAAGCCAAATTCTTCCCCAAGCTAGTTGTATGCTTGACTGCTCTCTGGAGCAGCCTATGTTTTCTGCTTTTGATAGTACTTATACAGGGAGAGATCTCTCACTTCCTCAACCAGTTGGAAACATCACCCTGGCAGCAGCCATTCATAGTTACTCAATCAGCCAGTTTGTAAAAACACCAGTTCTCCTGTATTTGGCAAATAAGGCTAGATCACCAACTCCTTCTCTTTAGAGACAGAATTCAAACTATTTTGCCAATATAGCAAAGCTAGTAAATGTATCTCCCTTCAGTATCCTGACATATAACTAGCAGAATCAAGTTTTTTATAATAAACTAAAGAAAAAGGCAGGCCAGAAAGAGAAAGGACTAATTTTTGCCAGGTATCAACTCACAGGAATGATATATTCAATCTTTGTTTTTTCTTCTACTAAGGTCCAGTTAACATTTGTCAAAATTTTTTCTGTTTTAAATAAAGTTATTCTGTTCTGTATTATCTCCTGGATGTGCTTAATGGCATTTTGCATGGCCATTTGTCTTGGAAGGGAGATGGCACACAAACCTGTGACAAAGAAAAGGAAGGGCCTTAATAAAATACAGTGAAGATTGCACAGAGAAGAGACATGTTGCATAATGTAGTGAAATCTTGGCATCACTTGCATAGCCAAACCAGAGTACTTAGAGCAAGGACAACTATTTGTCCAAAATTTTCCAGAAAATTACCCAACTATCCATTTCCTTTTGGCTGTACAGCTCAACTTTTTCTGACTCAAGTGCTAAAGAATATCTTCTTAGTTTCTTTTTGTTCCCTATAGCTAGAAACATGACTCACTATTTAAAGGCATCCAATCAGTATTTCTCCAAGTATGGAAAGCTACCTGTGTCTACAGGTAAAGGAGCTGCCTATTAAATTACGCAAATTCCTGAGCTTTACGCCATGTCTGGAGAATCAGAGTGGCCTGGGAATTTGCATTTTAACAACTTCTCCAACTGATTCTTATACATAATAAAATTTAATGGCCACTGCAATAGGGATCCCTCAAATTTAACATCTCTGTTTCCTGGCCAGCAAATCTACATGTCCAAAACTTGTAGCAGTTTGTATCATCTTGAAGTATCAATTTGAAGTTTTAGATATGAGGCTTGCTTACCAAAAAGAAGAATTTAATTAGTGAGTGAGCTTAGTCTACTCATTCAGAATTCCATCTCAATAAAACTGTTCTCAATAAAAAACAAGGTTCTGCTGTATAGCACAGGGAAATATATTCAATATCCTGTGATAAACCATAATGGAATAGAAGATAAAAAAAGAATGTATACATATGTATAACTGAATCACTGCTGTACAGCAGAAACTAACAAAACATTGTAAATCAACTACACGTCAATTAAATAGATAAATAAATAATAAAACTGTTCTCTATGCATAATTGCATATGAGATGTCTCATAAAGAGTTTTAAATGTTTCTAAATGTTTCAGTTTAACTTTATTGCATTCTCTACAGGACACTGTGGTGGCTGTATTTCAAATTTTCAGGGATTCAAAAAGGTTTGTAACCATATCCCTCTCAGTTCTCTATGGTCCAGAGCAAAGATGCATCTGACTGCCATGCTAAAGAGTTAGAACGTGTCAGCTTTGGATTTAAAATTTCCATGGCTGAGAGCACACAAGGAGAAAGTTTATTCATTTGCCTAATTACATCCCACCCATTAGGATGGAGCAACGGCCACTTTCCAGTTGCTCTGGGGAAACATGGGTATAAGTGGACCACTCGATGGCACCAGTACATTTGAACAAACTCCTGTGTTTAAGATGATCCTGGAAGAATATGAGGATAGATCTCTCTTTTTTTTTTTTAAAAAAATATTATTGAAGTAGAGTTCATTTCCAATGTTGTGTTTAATTCCTGCAGTACACCAAAGTGACTCAGTGAGATATATATATATCTATATATATCTATATATATAGATATATATATGTGTGTGTGTATATATATATATATTCTTCATCTTCTTTTCCATTATGGTTTAACACAGGATACTGAATATAGTTCCCTGTGCTATACAGTAGGACCTTGTTGTTTATCCATCCTATATGTAATGGATTGCATCTGCTAATCCCAAACTCCCAGTCCTCTCCCCTACTCCCTTCCCCCTTGGCAACCACAGGTCTGTTCTCTATATCTGTCAATCTGTTTTTGTTTTGTAGATATGTTCATTTGTGTCATATTTTAGATTCCACATATAAGTGATAGCATATGGAATTTGTCTTTCTCCTTCTGACTTACTTCACTTAGTATGATAATCTCTAGGTCCAGAGGATGAATCTCTTAAAAGCATTAGACGAGATGGAAGAAGTTGGTCTGAAACTCTTCCTGATAAAACTCAATTTTGTCAATTACCTGTTAACGTGCGTGTGTTTCTAGAAAGGATGAGCATTGATTCTGAGGATAAAGTACTTGCCATACATGTTTGTTTCACAATGAAAATTCTGAGGTTCAGTTAATACAATAAAAAAAAATGTATGGGAAGAAAAGGAGAAGAAAAAAATATTTCCATGATAGTAAAACCTCTTGCTCTTGCCTTTGTGATGATCAGAGTAAGAGCAATCTCAAGAAAGCAAGCATGGGAGAAAACCAGATGTTATATCATAAGCAAAGAGAGCAGAGTGGGTCTGGATCCCTGAAAGCCAAAGAAAACTGGTGGGAAGGGAGGTGTGAGCAAACCTTCACGGATCGAGTTAACTTTACTCATGCTCCAGGGTAGGCTTTTGCTGATCCAAGCTCTACTTTCCACTGCAAACAAGAGCAAACACATAACGTGGGGAGAAGGAGAGCTGCCAAAAATGTGCCCCATTTACTAGTCCTATTTGCATATTGGGGCCATGGACTTTGAGGTAAGCTACCACAGGAAGTTCTGCAATAGTGTAGATGGGGCACCATTTCAGGAGGGGGCAGAACTGTGAAAAGACACAAGCAGAGGGGCTAAATTCACCGGGCTACTTCCCTGTTTATAAGAACTCTCCTTCAACATTACCCTTCCTTGACCTCTCACCAGTTCCACGCTTTCCAAGAAACCTTCTGATTACTAATTTGATTTATCAAGGAAATTGGTATTTAGAGGTGAATACCCTGAATAATGATCACAATTATTTCTGACATAGAAAGAAATCACCCTCATTATAAATTAATAGATTTTCTGCTGCATCTGTATTCTCCCGTGAGTGCGATATATGTAAAGTTCCAGCCTTTTGATTAAGTCTAGATACCCTAACAAAAATCAGGTCTCTGCACCAGCAAAGCTGAGGACCAGGCCACGGGACACTGGGGGATACTAAGGCCCTACTCTAAAACTTTGTGTAATCCCACCCTGCCCTTTCTCTCCCCCTTGACTCCACTACCACTGATTATCTTACCCTGATTTCTCTACTGATCATCGGTCTATTTGCGATTTTATTATATTTAGTTATTTTATTATCAACAGCTTCAATTTTTTTCTAGAAATAGGCAACTGTGGCAGAGCAACTGCTCCCAATATTCATTCTCCCCTTCTTCCTTTAACAATAGAATCTCTGAGTTTTGCCTAAGCACATGGCCAGTCAGTTAAGATAATATTCCCCAGCTTCCTTTGCCCACGTGTGCCCATGTGACTAAGTTCTGGCCAATGGACTGTGAGTGGTAATGATATGTACAACTTCTGGATTGTGCCCTTAAAAGGAAGCTGCTTACCCTCCATTAACACCATCACCACCACCATCACCCCCACCCGATCTTCCCTTTCTAGTTGATTGGATTGAAGATACAGTGGCAGTGAGCCAGCATCTACCCTGCAGACAAAAGCAACACCCTGGGAAGCTGAGGATCAACAAAAGAGAAGGATCTGAGTGAGATCTTTGGACAACCTTGTGGAACAGAACCATCCCACTTCTCTGGACTTTCTGGTGGAGGGGAAAAAAACAAACAAACAAAAAAAAACTTTGTCTTGTTTAAGCCACGGTTAATGTGGTTTCTGTTAAACTGGCTGAATCAATATCCCAATTCATACATCATCTATAAATAGGGAGTGAATGAAAATGAGTGATTTCATAATCAATTCCTTGAGCCCCATAAGAAATGTCTCCTCCACCCCCCAACAATAATCTCTTTGCATTACTCTCCCCAATTAATTAGACTTTACCTAATGTCCTGGCTGAATAAGTCATCATGTATGAATTTATTCCCATAGTCATTAATGATATTACTTGTATATACAATATAAACTGAAAAACAAAACACAGAGAGTCAAAACATTAATAAGTTCTCCAAAGGGAATCATTGTTCAATTAACCACCAACAAAATTCTACCTTAATCCACATTTTAAAATCCTGCCTCTGATAAGAAGAGGCAAAAGGGTTATTTTGTGGACACTGCTTGAATATAATCCACTGGGGTAGAAATCAGTTCTCAATCAGAGTGAGAAAAAAAAATAGATTTTGTAGTTTCTGGGAGGGATAAGGACACTGAGAGAGGAGCTCTCCATGGTTGCTGCCGTCAACAGAGGCCATGCAAAGCCTGAAAAGCCAGCACGGTGGTTGATTCTCAGACGTTGCTGTGGAACCTGCGGGGCTGGGGAGCAACCCCGGCAATGGCAGGCAGTGGTGATAGGGAAGTGCACCTGCCACAAGCATTTACTACAGCCATACGAGAAGCTCTGAAGAAGCAGACAGGAACTGCGCTGGGGTCAGGAGAGGCACCATGCAGAAGCAGAAGCAGAACCACATTTGTAGGTCTTGGCTCTGCCATTTACTAGTCATGTAATTTGAGGCCAGTTTACCACTCTGAGTCTCAATGTCCTTTACCGAAAAATGGAGTTAATAGCAGTATGTCTTCAGAGAGTATTTCCCAAATGACTGATCACAATAAGCACCTGAAATGCTTCTTAAAGACACTGACTCCCAGGCTTATTCCCTGCAGATTCTGATTCTGTAGGGCTGGGGTGGCATCAAAGGGATTCTTAACATCAAACAGATTTGGGAAACACTGAAAAATGATACTCAAATGTTAGTTAACATTTCTTTGACTTGGTTTTAGGCCAATTCCTTGCACAAAAGAAAACTGAAGGAGCTCATTATTCTTTTCCTCCGGAACATGGAAGGACCCAAAGTCCCTGCAAAACCACAGGTGTGTTTGAACTCCAAATTAATTCCCAGACCATGCCCACAGATATGAAGTGTAAATCCCCAGGAAAGATGGTGAGGACTATGATACTCCATTTCTTAAAAAGCAACATTAAAAATAAACTCTTTCTCTTTGGGGAGTTAGGGTGCCTGAGTTCTTTCACTAACATGCTATTCTCATTATTTTGGTTTCCCTACATACAAGATAGAGAGGGTGATAGTTGCTCCCCCCAACAAAGATATTTGAAAAATACTGGGCTCTTAGGGTCTTCTAGGACAGAAGTAAAATAGCAAAGAAGAGAAAATTCTGAACTTGAAGTTGGATACTATCAAGAAACTCTGTACATCTACCTCCAGATTAAAGTTCCTTGGGAGGTGGGTAATGTTCTTAGTTTACATTATTCAAGTGTTCTCCCTCCCAGGAGCAGGTTTGGGGTTCATCTGACTGGGAAGTGGTGGGGGTGTCCTGGGGATTTCTAGAAACTTCTCACAACTTCTCCAGCTAGCTCACAGAGTACTGTCACGAATGATGAGGTACCCTCATGCTGTCCACAGATGCTCTGGGCTCTCTGGACCTTCCCTGGAGTCTCACCAACGCTGCCACCACCAGACTGCCCAGAAATCCACTGGCTGGCCCATGGGGAAAAGGCTTTGAGAGAGAGTAGAAAGGAAACTGAGATTTGTCTTTTGCTATGTATAATATAGTGTTCAGCCAAAATTTTTCAAGAAATTAATTTTTTATTTAGCCCTAAAAGACATAAATATGACTAGATCCTGAATTCAAAAATTTACAAAATCTTTCTTTCCTTAGCATATTTAATGAGCATTTCAGTTTTTGCTCTAATAGCTATAGGAATTGGAATGCTCCAGATAAGGAATTATTTTTTTCATACCTTCTGACAGCTCTTGAACAACAGCATTTATATGTTCAACAACATATGTTGAACATTTACTGAGTGTCAGGTACTTTGCTAAGCATCATTTCGATCCTCCACTGGAAACTGAAGTGCCACAAGCCTGGGGAACTTACCCAAGGCCACTCAGCCTGTCAATGGTGCAGCCAGGGTTCGATCCCAAGTGTACCCAACTCCCACATCTGGAACTGTTATTTGATTTTTGGTCCCTTTCACACTGTCAACATAAATAAACTTTCCCCCAAAAGTTCCTTCCTACTTAGAAGATTGCATTCTTCAAGCCTAATTTTTTAAATGGTTAGCTTTATTATTGGGTACTATGACAAGTGCTACAAAACAAAAATGAGTAAGTATGAATAATCATGGGATATGATGTTTCTTACCAGCTGTGGTGACTCTACTTTTTGTTCAGCCAGATTATGAATATCAGGAGCCAAGAGTAAGCTAAAAACTCCTTTAATTCCAGACCATGCTATAACAATTCCCCATCTCCAATTATACTCATAATTTGAATGCCTCAGAATAGGGCTCACTAATACAACAGTAAGTAACCTGTGGAGAGAAAAACATTTATTTTTATATCACATCTTATGTATTAATGTTATTTATGGATGATACTAGCTAGTAAATACTAAATTTCATGTAAAAATTTTTCAGAAAAGAGAAGACAATCCAGTTTATTCATAGGTTGCTCAAACTTTCTGAGACTAACCAAACTTATGATCTAAATTTTGCATATAATACTCAAATCTTGAAAAATAATGCTAGAAATTCTATACAAATATAAGAAATTATCATTAACACTAGGGTGTAGTGTTTAGGATCTTGGTAGTAAATTCCTGCAGGGAAACTTCTTCAAATGACATTAACAAGCTCCCTGGAAGGCCACAACTAGATGCAGAAATTAGACCACAAGGACCTTGTAGATCATGACGAAAAAGTAAAATTGTAGACACTTTAATAAATTTAGCTCAACCAAATTTTCCTTGAGTTTCCACAAGAATCATACACTAAACACCATGTAAATAATTTCAATTTGTGCCTCCTTTCTCTACAGGTCATTTTGTTATAGGATCCTATGCCAAAATCTAGATTCTATCTATAGCAGACTTGCACCAAAAAAATATCAGTACTGTCCTTCAAGTGAAATTTCAGCAGAAATATAATTGACATGTTCTCAGCCTCAAAAAAGATACTGTGTATCAGTCGCTTAACCGGGAATTTCGTATGACGATTTAGAGAATTCCTGTCATTGAGAAACAGAAAATCTACAATTTGCCAACTATAATATATATAATTAATTTGGGCAAACTCCTCCACCTTGCATTTAAAGCTTTTTGCAAAGTAATTCTTATCAACCTTTCCAGCCTTACTAAATGATCTTTCTCTAAAATACCACTGACTCCAGCCAAAACAGAACAATTTATGTCATTTCCTGATTATCAAAAACAGGGAGGCAGTATAGCAAAGGCTCTGGAGTCAGTCTACCTGGGTTCAAATTTAGATGTCTTTTACTATGTAACCTTAGGCAAGTTATTTAACCTCTCCAAGCCTCATTTTCTTCATCTGCAAAATGGAGAAATAATAGTCATTGAACTTGCCTCAAAGGACTCTTATGAAGATTCAATAAAATGAGGCAACATTCACAGGGCTTAGCATGATGTTTAGAATGTGGTCAGCACTTAACACACGTTAGCAATGATTATGACGTCCAGGACTTTGTTTGGCTCATCGTCTCTGAAACATTTTTCTCAACAAGTCTCTTACGGAAAGTCTACCCACACTTTCAGGGCCCCTTAGGATGACTCCCTCCATTAAAGTCTCTCCTCTAGTGAGGTGGAACCATAAGTTCACACAAGATCTCTGGCACTCACTAGCCATTTGACATTGGGCAAGGCACCTTGCCTTTTTTGGACAGGTTTTTTTTTTTTGGTTGCACAGGGTCTTAGTTGCGGCATGTGAACTCAGTTGCAGCATGCATGCGGGATCTAGTTCCCCAACCAGGGATGGAACCCCGGCCTCCTGCATTGGGAGTGCAGAGTCTTACCCACTGGACCACCAACGAAATCCCCTGGACAGTTTTTTTATCTATAAAATGGAGATAATAATTCTTATCTCCCAGTGTCACTATGCAGATGAAATGAGATAATGGATGTGTGCAAAAAGCCATGTATCTTTCTGCATACACTGAGACCAACCTCACCTTGCACTTGTGCTCCTGTGGTGGAAAGAAACATAAATTGTACACCCACCCTTCTGTGTGACAGTGCCTATCCGAGTTGCCTGCAGTGCCTTCAGAGTCAGCAGAAGCAATGTTTCATGAGAACATCTTATAAAGTAAGCTCACTCAGCCAGGCCTAACCTGAGTGGAAATGACAATACTTTCAGAGACACTGTCACGAATTCTTATGGAAGACACAACTGCCACGTGTGGGCAATGTCACTCAAGAAATAGCATGCTCTTGGGAGTCAAGTTTAAACCCCAACTCTGTCCTCACAATCTGGGTGACTCCAGGCAAGTTTTTAACCTCTCTGGGGCTTCATCTGTGAAATGATGCAGAAACACCTACCGCATAGGGTTGCATTAATACTAATGGCATAATGTACATGGTTAATGTTTAACAAATGGCTTTATCATAGTTATGATGATAATAAATGATGATGAAAGTCAACAAAATGTTAGGAGCTATTAATCTGGTCCTGTGGTGCTCAAACTTTAACAAGCATGTTGAAACAGTTTCCTCGATCTCAACTTCAGAGATTCAATTCAGTAGAATGGGATGGGCCCATGAATTTGCATTTCTGTCAAGCTCATGGGTTATGCTGATGCTGTTGTTCTGCACCTTCTCATTTTACAATGAAAGCTTGAAGAGTAAATAGACTTCCCCTCACTTGTGCAGCAAGCTATTGTCAGGACCTTGACAACAATACAGGTTTCCTGACTGCATGTCCACAGCTCTTTTTGCTGTAACCCACTTCTTCTCAATTCTAATTCTGGGCTTGAGAACCTAAGTCTAGTAAGCAAACTTTAAATTATAATTCTTACCTTACAAAATTCACTGTTGCAAATAAGATGAGCATGAAAACTAAAGTGTGAAACTGTAAATACTTGATTTCTCCACATCCAATGACAATGCCAAAGAAAGTGTATATTAAATGTTGGTATACACATGAAAACATTATTAGAAACCTAGGATAAATGGAAAGGAAATCACATTTTAAGGGATGTGTTTTTTATATCTACACGTCTAGCCTCACCCCCAGAGATTCCTACTGCGAGACCAGAGCACAGTGCTTAGGGCATGGAGCTGTTCTGGTTCCATGTGGTAACACACCTGGGTCTGGGCCAGGTCTGACTTCCACGAGCAGATCTCAAGTCCTGCCTCTTCCTGGTCCCCTCTATTCAGACCTTCCCTTTCAGAGGACTGGGTGACTGTGTCTGTCCCACAAACCAGTCTCCCTATGGGTAGGTCTCAAGATCTACACTGGGAAAGAAGCATTAGGAAGCCTCGTTTTAGCTGCAGATATAAACCATGTTCTCTGATACAGCATTACTCCAATCAAGCAGATAGTCCAATTCTCTATCCGATTCCTGTCTCTTGATTCAAGTGATTCAGAACTCCTAGAAGAAAAGGGTATGAGCGGGACCTCAAACCCCAAAGCTTAGTTTTATAAAAATTCAGAAATGATGGAATAACTGAGTAGAATACTTTTTTAAATGTCTCCACGGGACCTTAAAAAATGCCTTACATATAGTAAGATCCCAATAAACATATAATCATTTACACTTATTATTAGTTTCTTGCATAAACATGTCCACCACTTAACATGAGTGTCTTCTGAGAAGGGACTTATTTTCATAGCCCCAAACCTAGGATACAATGTCCAGGCCACAGGAGATATTAAGAGAGGATTGGTTGAGTAGCTAAATGAATATACAATTGAACGAATAGAATGAGTAATTTATAATGATGCTGACAGACAGCATGACTGAGCTCAGAAAACTGTCCAAATACAGACAAAAAGTATGTGTTCCAAGAACTAGTTATTCCTAAGCTTCTGGCTTTTAAAAACCAGTAAAGTATCATTCACATAAACACAAAACTAGAATAAGTTACAGGTGCCATTTTTTTTAAAATTTTGCCAAGTAGAGTTATAAAAAAAAAAAAGTACCATCTTCTATGAGTAGAATTTCATGAGAGAAATTACATATTAAACACCAAAAAAGTAGGAAGAACATAATTTCAGAACAAAGAATAGTCCTTTATATTAAAGCAATGAATCTTCATGGGAAAACTCAGGATAATGCTTATTTTTCTCATTTCAACATTTGCTTTCATCCAATGTGAGAATTTCTACACTAGACTATGATTTGGTGTGAGATAATTCTGAAACAATTCTATAATTTAGCGTAGTCGCTCAGAGAACGGCTAACTCATTTGTCTGAAAAGACAAATGGCTTTCCCTCTGTCCACAGATGTCCATATGACACCAGATGTAAAGGCTAGATAAGAGTTTGCTGGTGTTGCATCTTTCTGCTACCTTTCTTTTCCAGCTCTTCCCATACCTGGATACTGTCATTCAGGTACGTTATGAAGGAAACAAAGGAATAAAGTATTTTTTAAACTTCCCACAATTCAAAGTAAATTTTTATCAAAGAGTTATGTATAGAAAGTACTATGATCTCTGAGCCACTGATACATTATTCATAATAGGAATACCAATTAATGTCAATAATTGTTGGTAGCTTAAGTTCTTTTCAAATATAACTGGCAGTAAAATTAAAAATTAAAACACAGAAAAAAGTTATAAAAAACTTTAGTAGTGTTCATTAAGGCAGGACCACTTAAGCACTAAATTTCTATGAGATCTATATCAAGTACACAATAGACTTACTTAGTAATTATTAACTCGATCCTCGGTTTAAAGCTTAAGGAATCTAAATTTAGTCCTACAGCGACTAAAGCAACCATGCCTGACATTCCCAAAAATTCCACTGGGGAGAAAAAAAATGAATAAAATTAGTTGCATTCAAATCTGTACACTGAGCTACTTTATCTTGAGAGAAGAATTGTTGGGAAACTTAAAAGGGTAGTAGTATTTCTTGGAAAGTTGCTTAAAGGGATTGGCCTAATCCTTAGGATCAGGGGTTGACAAACTCTTTCTGTTAAGGATCATATGGTAAATATTTAGTCTTTGTGGACCATATGGTCCCAGTCGCAGCTACTCAACTCAGCTGTTCTAGTGCATAAGCAGCCGTAGATAATACGTAACTAATGAGTGCCCAATAAATAATAGACACTGAAATTTGAATTGCACATAATTTTTGCATGCTGCAAAATATTCTTCTTTGGGGTTTTTTTGAAACCATTTTAAAATGTAAAAACCATTCTTAGCTAATGGGCTATACAAAAAATAGGCATATTTGGCCCACAGGCTATAGTTTGCCAACCCCTGCCATAGACCATCCTCGAGGATAGAGCTAATGAAAAATAAGTTTAACAACCTCTGCCCAGCACCTCAAGGACACTGTGCTGCATGTCCTAGGGGTTGTGGTCCAAGCTCAGTGCTTCCTTGGTGACTGCAGGTCCTGAAGCCTATGGTTCTTTTGCATGATACAGGCTCCCCTAAAACTGTAATTCTCTGGGCTCTAAACAAATGTGTAAATGTAGTCTGAGGCAGGTAAACCAACTATGAAGAATGTTTGAACACCATAAATACCAACAGTCCTAGCTGCAGAACCTTCAAATAGCACATTATAAATGTCAGATGGAAGGGAAAGTACGTGCAAGGTAGGAGTGGAAGCCCTCTGGAGCAAGGCAGAGCTAGTTGCCCTGGGAATGTGAGCTCCCCTTTCTCCAGTAGTGTCCCTGCATCTGTAAAGCGGGTGTAAAGAATAATGCCTCACAGAGTTGTGAGGATAAAATTAGATAACATGAAAAGTGCTTGGCACACTTTTACAGCAAGGAATAAATGATCATCATTATTATTATGCTATTAATTATTTTTATATGTTCACCTTACTGCTTAGTAAATTTATACTGTTTATTCATTTGAATAGGATTTTATTATTCTTGTGGTTTATCTAATCACTTAAATCCACTTTGGATTTCTTTTAACCTACTTATTTAACTGAATTTAATATAAATAACAAATGGCAATAAAACCAGTGGTACTGGGAACTGTGACAATAGGGAAACTGTTTCTCAAGGTCTTATTTCCAATTCCCTATGACTCGTAGTATGGGATTTTAAAGCTTATAGTCTTTTTTAGTAACAGTCACTACTTAGAGATAACATTTGCTATGAGGAAACCACTAAGTAACTTTATTTTAAAGCTGATATTATTTAGTATAATCCCAATGTTACAAGAACATATGGTGTGAATGCATACATTTAATACATGTATGTACATTTATATGTATTTTTTAAAGATTGAGTACATTTAACAAAATGTATCAGTGGTTAAATTTATGACATGGGTTTATAGGTGATTCCTTCTTTGACTTTTCAGAATTTTTCCAAAACTCTACATGAACATGTATTACTTTTATAATTAGAAAAACAAAGTCTTTTAAAAATTACAAACGCTATTACATTAAATGGTGTTTTAAATGCTCAAGAAGGGGGGAAAAGTCATAGAACATGTAATAAAGGAAGTAATTTTCATCAGCATAAACCCAAGTAGTTAAAAATAGAGTTGTAAAATTTTTCTGATTCAATGGAAAGAAACTACCACAGGAAACTGATACCACAGGAAAGTGGCTCTCTCCATCAAACTCTGTCTCTCTCTTTCCTTCTGTGCCTGAGAAAAAGTGCAGGTCCTCCTACCAGGAGAATCAAAGGGATTTTGTCTCCAAAAAACAACAGGATTCAGGAATCGACATCTCCTAACTAGAAAATATTAGGGTGATGACTGAAGTCCTTTGACATTTATAGCCTAGATCAATGACATTACAAAAACGAGTGAGAGCAATCAGCCCTGGCATGGGTAAGAAAGAAATGCATTGTTGGTAGAGAGTTTTAAAACAATAAAACTGACTAAAAGCTGTCTACTTTTTATTATCTCCATTCACCAGAAATTCTGACCAATGTCACTGGATAAAATATTCCTTCTGCTAGGACAGACCTCTCCCACCACCTCTCTTGCTGTACCTCTGGGCTAGACTTTTATATAACCCACCATCTTTCATGAATTATACACTGCCTTTTATACACTAAATTCACATTTTCTTCCGTGGGCTGATATATTAATATTTCTAGCTGCACTACCTGTCAACCAACAATGCTTCAATATGTCTTTTATCTGTGCGGCAATGTCTGTGCAATATTTTGACTATTTTATTTTATGAAAAAGAATGAATGTGTTGATACAGGTGATTTCTAAAAGCCCAAGTATTGTGAATTTAATACAATAGAGACAAAAATGTGCTCAAAGAGGTGACTCTCTAACCTCAATCAGACACTCCCTGGATTTAAGCCAGTTAACAGTGTGTTCATTAATGAAGGAAAAAAAATAAAATTAGATAACATGATAGAAATGTAACATTAGAAAATGTGTAAATGAAAATTTTACCTATGTTTAGCTTTCTGGCAATGGAACTTCTCCTTATAACTGTCTATTGCTGACTTTTGTTGTCAGGATCTGATTAAGTATAAGAGGAAAGAACTGCCTGAAATTGTTTTTAATTCCTGAAGCAGAGGAAAGTGTAATGGATGAGGGAGGGGTATTCATTTCCTGGGGCTGTTGTAACAGAGGGCCACAAACTAAGTGTCATAAACAACAGGAATTTATTGTTTCATAGTCTGGAGGCTAGATTTCCAAGACCAAGGCTTTGCAGCAGTGATTCCTTCTGAGAGCTGCGAGGGAGAATCTATTCCAGACCTCTCAGGAATGACTGGGAGCACCTCCATGAATTAGGAGGAAAGGGGAAAGGAACCAACATTTATCGGCTGCCCTACCTTGAGCCCAGTGGTATGCTGGTAAATGTTTAAAAGTGGCAATCTGGGGGGTTAAAAAAAAAAAAAAAAAGCCCCAGTTGGTAGTGTCTGCCAATTTCCATGGTCCCACTATGGGCAATTTCAAGCTACCAACATTATGTCACTTGAATAGAGCGCTGGGAAGAGATGTGGATAATCAGCTCTCATGAGCCAGCAAGAGCTACCTCCAGGACACCAGCATGAGGGAATCACCCAACACAAATTACCTCACTAATGCCTGTAATGCCCCTCTAAATTAGGTTATATCACTTTTATAGATGAGGACACTAACTAAAGCTTAGAGAGGTTAAGTAATATTCCAGGGTTACCGAGCTAATAAATTATAAAGATTGGATTTCAAGTTAGCTCTGCCTAACTTCAGAGCTCTCTAAAGACTAACAGTTTATTCAACCAGCATGTGTTAAATTACTGTTGGGCATATGGCAAGCATTGGGCTTGGCTGGGGGGAAAAGAGAAAAGAGAATAAATATACAGATGAATAAGAGACAGCCTCCACCTCAAGGAACTTAGGATCTAATGGGAAAAAAGGAAATATTAAATTAATTTTTTTCTTCAGACACTTAAGGCATTCATAATAGGTACATAAGGGAGGGAATAAAATGAAGAAAGGTGAAAGAAATGACTCTTCAGTGAATGTTTTCTGTATTTTACTGATTTGGGGTAGTGAGCAACAATAGGTAGCAATTTATCTGTAAAGGAAGCAGTTCTGTTTGGTCACTGGAGGTGAAAAGAGAAGTAATTAACCTCTTGATACCTGAGGGCTTCCATGGATGGAAGTTGCTCCACTGTGTGAGGTAAGAGCAGAAGCAGAATTTGGCCGTATTTTTACCACGGTTACTATGGCTTTGAGGGACTGGTTACCTCAGTCAGGGGGGTAAAAACTATAGCTCCCAATCTCACTGGACTAAACTAGGAAATGATTGTTAAAGGTCTACCAGGGCTAGGCACTCTGACTCCTGGATCATTCCACTCTCCTGCTTCTCTTCCAGATGTAGACATACCTGATTTCTCTGTTTCCTACCTCCTAGCCTCAGGTAAGGGCTGCCATTTCTACAGTCCCCTCAGTTTGGTACCCATTGAATGGGTACTGTTGAGCTGGAAAAAGACCTCAGGAGCATGTCTCCCACCTTTCTCATTTTAGAGATGGGTTGCTAAGGGTCAGAGCAGAAATCAGCTCAGGTCTGATTCCTCTTTCAGGGGACTGCCAGTGAATAAACGTAAGATCAAAGGGTGGAGTTAAAAAAGAGTAAGACAGTTACCACATGGAGGAGGAATGCAAAGGGAAGGGACATGGAGTTGAAATTGAGGGGATGTTAAGAGAGACCAGGAAAGAGCTAGAGGTGGCAGCCAGATAATATGACAAGACGCACAGAGGAGCCACATCAAGGGGAAAGCGGTTGGGAAGAAGCAACTGGATTCAAGAAGAAGGAAAAACTTAAATGCATAAAGTTCACTTTAAGGATGGCATATTTTATAACTGTTTCTGCCTTACCAATGTAGAAAGTCAAGTACACCATTGAGATACAAAGCACGATATTGGTCAGTGTATTGCTAAACAGGTCAGTCAATATAAACTGAATGATCCTTGCACACCAATATCCACATATTATGCTTCCCAAAATGTCCAAGCTGAGGCCCATGATTATATATAACTCTAGAAAAAGAAAATAAGAAAAACAAAAGTTGAGCTATAATTTTTTTTCTTTCATTAATGGCATTTGGGTCTATGCCCTTTGGTTTGCTCTTGAGATTCTGAGTGGGGACCTTGCTCTTCAGCAGATGGGAGTTTCCTATGAAAGCCTGGCCAAAGAGGCTTTCTGGGGATATATTTCCCTTACAGTCTGCAGCTTGAGGTTTGCTCCTCTGGGGACAGCAGACTCAAACGCCCTCAGGAGTCAGGCAAGGAGCATAAATGTGAAAAAGCTATGACAAGCTGGACAGTGAATGATCAACCAAAAGACATTCAAATTCAGTTTTTTTTTACAAACTGTGGCAGGGTCAAGCACACCGTGTCCAGGATCCCCACCAACCTGCAGTCTATTTGTGACTCCTGCCTCCATCCCAGGGGATATTTGGGAAATGGAGAAGGAAAATTTTTCCATTGTAACAGTAACTGGGGGCAATAGTGGCAGTTAGAGAGCAGATACCAGACAAAGCTGAGGGCAGTCCTAAATAACAAAGATTGTTCCACCCCGAATGCCGTTAGCTTCCCCACTGAGAAGCACTGCAAACCTCTATTACCAAAATTTCTTTCTCCTTGTAGCACCTCTATCCTCCTACTAGTATTTCATATATGTATCAGGAAGACACATTTTCCCTCTTCATGCTGTGATTTTTCCCTCCTTTTTTCTCTCCTTAGTACCACATCTGGAAACCCAGGATATCAACTTATTCCATATCCCAGTGAACTTTAACCACATGAGTCTGACTATTATCACTTCTAGGACCTGACTCTCCAGAATTGCTTGAACCATTCTGCTTTCACCCTCAGACTCAAATCCAGGACCAAGCCAGTTCTTTTCCTTTTTTTTTTTGCAGTACGCGGGCCTCTCACTGTTGTGGCCTCTCCTGTTGTGGAGCACAGGCCCCGGACGCGCAGGCTCCGCGGCATGTGGGATCTTCCCAGACCGGGGCACGAACCCGTGTGCCCTGCATCAGCAGGCGGACTCTCAACCACTGCGCCACCAGGGAAGCCCCCAAGCCAGTTCTTAACATGCACTCATGAGGTCCAGATTGGTCTAGGAAAGAAGTAAATCTAAGCTAGATGAACACAATTGTGTGTGTGTGTGTCTGTGTGTGTGTGTCTGTGTGTCTGTGTGTGTGTGTGTGTGTGTGTGCATGCATACTGGGGGAGATGAAATCATTTCTTTAACAATTTTTCCCCCATAATCTCTGAGAAAACACATAGATGGTAATTATTTTCTTGTTACCTGATATACTATTTTAATTGGTCCATGAGTAAAGTATAGGGAAAGCAGTAAAGTTAAGACATCTTGAATATATTTTAATTTCAGTATGAATTGAAATGTACCATATAGAATGATTTTAGAAAATATACAGAGAAAATAATGCTCTTACCCCTAAAATTGGAAATGCTAAGTATGTTGCTCCGAAAAACTCCAAAAACAATGGATGTGAAGCCACAGATAATCATTGATTCTCCTCTAATGATATCAGTATACATTTTAGAAATGCCTGGAAAGGGAAATATAAAATATAATTTAATGTAATGCATGAAAATGATGCTCTTCCACAGGAAACACAAAAATAGAAGAGAAGGAATATGCTAGAAAAAAAGGAGATCATAATGGGATGGGTCCATATGACAATCACGATCATTTTTTAATTTTTCCATTATTCCTTCTATATCTCCAGTGGCAAAGGAACATGGCAATAGCACTTCTTGAAGTGTCTATTGCCTCAAAGCATGATAGACCTTTGCAATGAGACAAAACACTTCTCAGGTCACTACATTTAGCTTGAATAAATATGAATCGTTAGACTCCAAAAGAATCACATTTTAGAAATAAGTACAAAATATGAGCTAGTAATTCTACTCCTAGACATATACCCAAGAGAACTGAAAATATATGTCCACACGAAAATTTGTACATGAATGTTCATAGCAGCATTTTCATAATAGTCAAAAAGTGGAAACAACACATAGTCCTTCAGCTGATAAATGGATAAACATATGTAATCTATCCCTACAATGGAATATTACTCAGCCACAAAAAGGAACGAAGTACTGACTGATACATGTTACAACATGGATGAACCTTGAAAACATTATACAAAGTGAAAGAAGCGAGACACAAAAATCACATATTGTATGGTTTGATTTATATGAAATGTCCAGAATAGGCAAATCCATAGACAGAAAATAGATTATTTGTTGCCAGGAACTTGGGAATGCGGGAATGGGGATGAATGACTGCTAATAGGTATGAGATTTCTTTTGAGGTTGATGAAAATGTTCTAAAATTAGACAGTGATGATGGTTCCGTAACTCTGTAAATATATTAAAGACCACTGAATTGTACAGTTTAAAAGGGTGAATTTTATGATATGTGGGTTACATCTCAATTAAGCTGGTATTTAAAAATTAAGCACAAAATCTTATTGGCACTTAGCATTCATTAACAGTTTAGTTTAATGGAAAATATAATCAAATTAATTGCCTAGTGTTATACAATTTATAAGTAGGGTGATAGTGATTGGTACCTGCCCATCCAGTATCTATCCTCTGTTCTTGGTAACAAAACTGGTTTTATTCAGGGTGGCAATGTGCTCAGATAAATGACAATTTTTCCCCAACTCCTGGGCTTCTAAGAGTGGCCACTGAGACATAAGTGGAAGTTACTGAGTGGAACTTTTGGGAAATTTCTTGGAGGGAGAGGAGACTTGGAGCATCTTTCTGACCCTTGCTCTTCTTCCTTTTCCTGCCTGAAATATGGGGTGATGGCTAGAACTTTAGTAGCCAACTTGCGATCCTGAGGATGGAAGCCATACACAAAGGGGAGGAGCAGATAAATAAACCCCACAATAGACTGCTGTCATTTTGTTTTAAATATTATCTTTTAAAGAGATTAAAAATAAGAAAAAGTCATATTTTCCCATCTGTTTACAATTATGGTATTTTTCATTCTTTTGCGTAAATGAAATTTTCCATCTGATTCCATCTTGTTTCAGCCTGAAGGACTTTCTTTAACATTTTTTGTAGTGTAGGTCTGTTGGTGGTAAATTCTTTCAGCTTTTATACGTTTAAGTCTTTTTTTCTCCTTTACTTTTGAAAGATATTTTCACTGAGAATTCTAAGCTGGCAGTATTTTTCTTTTAGGACTTTAAAAATATTGCCCACCATCTTTTGCCTTGCAATATTTCTGAAGAGAAGTCTGTTATGATTATTATTTTTGTTTCTCTCTAAATAATGTATCTTTTTTCTCTGACTGCCTTTAAAATTTTCTCTTTACCACTGGTTTTTAGGAATTTGATTTTTATGTGCCATGGTGTAGTTTTCTTTGTGTTTCTTTGGCTGGAGGTTTGTTGAGCTTCCTGAATCTGTGGTTTTACAGTTTTCATAAAATTTAGAAATTTTTCACCCATTATTTCTTCAAATATTTTTTGTTCCTCCCTCTCTCTCTCTCCCCTCTCTTTTATGAACTTGTATATTAAGGCACTGAAGTTGTCCCACAGCTCACTAATGTTCTGTTTATTTATTTAGTTTTTTTTTTTTAGTCTTGTTCTGTCTGTGCTTCATCTTGGATAGTTTCTATTGCTACATCTTCAAGTTCACTAGTCCTTTCTTATGCTATGTCTCATCTGATGTTAATTCCATCCAGTGTATTTTTCATCTCAGACATTGTGGGTTTCATCTCTAGAAGTCTGATTTAGGTCTCTTTTATATCTACCATGTCCAGTGGTGTGCTGATAAACCAGCTTTCCAAAATTAAAAAAGGCCTGATTTGTAGCATTTGCCAACTTCATGTGCAAACCCTCCCACAATAACTAATTCAAAGCTACCAAAGGTTTAACCACTAGCATGCAAAATTCCTAATTATTTAACAACTGACTCTCATAAGCTGATGGGAGCAATCATACCCCATACTCAATCTTTCTTCTAATTTTTTGAACCAATGGAATATAGTTACAACAACTGTTTGTTTGTTTTTTTGCGGTACGTGGGCCTCTCACTGTTGTGGCCTCTCCCGTTGCGGAGCACAGGCTCTGGATGCGCAGGCTCAGCGGCCATGGCTCACGGGCCCAGCCCCTCCGTGGCATGTGGGATCTTCCCGGACCGGGGCACGAACCTGTGTTCCCTGCATCGGCAGGCAGACTCTCAACCACTGCACCACCAGGGAAGCCCACAACAACTGTTTTAATATATTTGTCTAATGATTCTATTATCTGCAGCATTGCTAGGTCTGTTTCTACTTATTATTTTTATACTCTCTATGGGTCATATTTTCTGGCTTCTTTGCATGCCTCCCAAGTTTTTATTACAGATGACAGAACAGTATGTTTTACCTAATTACGTGCTGTATGTTTTACCTAATTAAGTTCTGTATTTTTTTGTATTCTTATAAATATTCTTGAACTTTGTTCTGGAATGCAGTTGTTACTTGGAAACAATTTGACCCTTTTGAGGCTTGCTTTTTAGATTTGTTAGGTAGTGCCGGAGAAGCCTTTAGTCGAAGGTTAATTTTCCATTCTACCGAGGCAATAACATTCTGAGTCCTCTACCTGATGTCCTATGAATTATGATGGTTTTCCACGCTGGCTGTGGTAAACATAAGGGATTTTTCCCTCAGCTCCTTTTAGTATTTTTCTACCCAGACTTGGGAAGTTTCTTCACGTGCATGCACTAATGAGTAGTCACCCAAAGACTCAAGTGGGTGTCTCTGCAGCTCTCAGAATTTCCTCTTCAGTACAGCTTTCATTTCTGCAGTAATTCGCCCCATGAACTCTTAACTGCTTTGGCCTTCCTGGACACCCAACTCTGGATCTCCCCTACTCAAAGAAACCACCAGGCTCCACCTAGGTTACCTTTCCCTACATGAAGACCTGGAAACTCTCTCCAGGTAACAAGCTGCGGCAAGGGCAATCAAGAATGCACCTTTTTTTTTCCTTTCTTGGGGATCACTGTCCTGCACGGCCTGATGTACACTATCTGAGAACCGTTTTTCATTTTCATATTTCTGTCTAGTTTTTTAGTTGGTTCAGGCAGAAAGGTAAATCGAGTCCCTGCTACTCCATCTTAACTCTAGGAGTTACATAGAGGGACCCAGTGTTCCTGATGAGTTCATGGAGCTGTGGGCCAGCCCTGGACTTCTTTTACTTAAGAGCATAAACCCAAATTTAAGAACATGTGACACACTAATTTAAGCACAAATTGATATAGAAAGAATTATAAAACTACATGGTTTTTTAAAGCAGCTGTTTAATATATTCTGTTGCATCAAAATCCAAACTGATCACATTAAATGACACTATTTTTTTTAATCCAAGCAGAACTGAATCTGATTAAGATTCTACTTTTTTCCTTTGGTGTCTTTGAAACACATAACAATTTAAAATGTATAGCTGGGGGGTCTCATTATTACTATTCTTAAGATACTCTATGTAGCTGAAAAGAAAGTAAATCTCTGCTTTCCAGTGTTTGATCTGAGTATATGAAATATCAGAATATTCAGATTCTATTTATCTTTACAAAAACTCTCCTGAATGATAGGATAAATACCAGGATAATACAGAATTTCTGATAACTCAGTGCCTGATTGTGGATCAATATTCAGGCTGTTTATTTCTGTTCTTTGTGCTTCATTATTGTAGCCAATAAAGAAAGCAAAGAAAATAAAAGGCAAGGTAAGTTATAATCATCTTATACTACCACTTGTTACTAACTTTGACTATGACAGAAGACACAAAATACTGGTTACACAGGTTTGAAGATTATTATTAGCACATCTGATTTAGCTGGTCAAGAAACACTTTAATTCTTCCCTCAGATTCAGTGAGTCAACCAGGAGCAAGTAAAGCATAACGTTTGTTGTATGAAGTTTTGAATTTGATGTATAGTTATTTTTAACAGTAAAACACCATAAGAATTACTCCCCACATTTTTTATCGGCTTGATGTGAACTAACTTATATTCACTAATTCACTGTAAAATTTGGGAAAGTAAAGAATGAAACAAAAATCATCTGTAATTCCACAACCCAGATAAAACCATTTGAATGTTGAAGTCTTTTTCAAAGCATATAATTCCTTTTACTTAATTGAGGTCATACTAAAACTTTGTATTTTATTCCTTTACAAGCTCCCATTCCAGATTTGTTTTAAAGTAAAAATTGCTTGAGCCCTGTGCATTCTTTTAAAATAGGTGATGAATAGACAAGTTCCTTTTAACTTGCATGTGAACATCCACTACTTTTTTCAGTGGGTCAGGCCACCTCAGACTTAGCTTGTGCAGGTTTTGTAGTGCACAAGGGTGCCACATCAAATGAAACACCAGTCACACTGTAGGAACTGCAGTTTTGTATATTATTATGGTAATTTTAGACATATGGCAAAACATATTTTTCCTTAAAAAAGTAATGTATTAGGACAATTAGATAGAAAGGATCATTTTTTATCTAATTCACACAAAGGTAAAGATGTCACTAGGTAAGGATGTCACTGAATCCAGAACATGCACCACCTTAGTATTATTGACATAAAGAAAATATCAACTAAGTCAAATACCTTCACTAGTTTTCTTTTAAAGAAATCGAAGACTTCTACTCTTTTTCTGAAAAAATTTTTGAATACGGAAACAGCAATAAATAAAGTTTATAGTTTATTAGAGCCTCTTACACTCAAGAGATTGCACAAAAGGGAGCAGGAAGGTAACGAGGTAAATAAAACAAGTGGCAAATACAAATGGCTAAAAGAGAAAAAGGGATGAAGAAAAGATAGAAAAAACTATACTTATGGGGAAAAAAAAGAGAGAAAGAGGACAGGATCAGACTCTGAGAAATATCTGGCACAATTTAGAATATCACCAGCAAAAGTGTCAATACCTCCTTATGTTTTCTCAACTGTAAGTATAAATGGGTGTAAAAATGGGACTATCACCTCTCTGGTGGGTTGTCCCGCCCCAGTTGTAAGGCAACATTTTTCCACTAAATATAACTGAAACCTTAAAATTGGTTAAATATTTCTGAGTCAAAAACAGAAATCATAGCATCTAACCATTTTATGTTTTTACTGCTGTGTTAATAAAACAGGATATTTCAGAGTGCAATTACCTTTTACCAAATAAGATGGGAAGTAATGAGAACCCCTAACCCTCTTGGGAATAAGCTTTTATTGAATATCATATTTGCCAGACTATACTTTCACCCCATTTCTTTTAAATAAACTACAACTCTCTCTCCCACATGCCCAAGGTTAGCTGCTCCAAAATAAAGGCAGTTCTAACAAGAGGTACCTAGGCCTCAGAAAAGTGCCATTAGAGGTAGAGATGAATCTCTACCTTGTGGCTTAAAACTCAATGGAATGGAAGAATGCTTACTTTTATCACCTTCTAGAAAGATAACATTTTCTCTTGAAAAAAATTATTTGAGATTATTCATCCCAGATCCCAGGTTGCCTTATCCACTTTGCATACTTTAATCAATGCTCATCTCCAAGGGAAAAAAGCACAAATATCTACTCTGCTGGATACACAATTCGTGCAAGAAAAATAATACCAAAAGGAAATAATTTATCCTCATATCTTCAAAATAAGAGAGAGAAATAAATCTGACATACCAATAGTTTTCAGTGAATTCACAGAATGAACAGGATCTGTCATGCCAAGGGTCATGCTAAAGAGGAGGCAAGATTGCAAATCCCATGAATCTTTATTGAATTTCAGAACCACATATCCAATTACAATGAATGCCGTAGAGAAGCTAATTAATCCGGTTAACACAACCTGTGAAACGAATTCATAACACAGTATTAGATTTAACACCTAAACATGGTATGACTGCATTTACTCTTGTAAGAATCAGATCTCGTTATATATTTTATACAGTTACTCGGGAAGATAAATGTAAAAGGTATTCTAGTTTACCTGCCTCAAAGAAACCATCCCTTCCAAACAAATGAAATTCTACCTGACTATGAAAAGACCAATTCACCCATCTTTCTTGCTGCTATTCCAGCTTCACAGTTCTCCACATCAAAATGTTCTAAAATGGAACGCAAATTTTTCTTGCTTCTGTGTAAAACATTTCCTGGTGTTTCTGAAGTGATGATCTGCAGGGCTCCAGGCAGAAAAAAAGGTAAAACAGTGGGCAAAAAGCACACGCCAGCTGATTTGGCTCCCTTATTAAGTGCTTTCTGGAAGAAGCCATGGTCAGCAAACTTTTGTATACATTTCATTGCCCAGCGGTTTTCTAACACTACCACATCTGTCAAGGATGCTGGGAAATGTAGCACTATTTTACACTGGGCCCACTACCATTCTATACAAAATACATAAGTCACTCTGTTAGTGAGAAAGAAAGGAATAGGCAATCAGCAATGCCTGCCTTAAATACAGCAACAGAATGCAAAACTTTTAAACAAGCAGAAGGAACAAAAAGGATAAAGAAAACTGAATCAATTGATTTTTTAAAATTTATCTTTAATTTACATACAGTAAAATTCACTCTTCTGATGTATAGTTATATGAGTTTTGACAAATGCATACAGTCATGTAAACATGACCACAATGAAAAAACAAAGCAGATCCATCACCCAAAAAAATTTCTTCATGCTGTCCCTTTGTAGTCAATTTCTTCCCTCATTCCCACTCCCTGGCAACCAATGATCTGTTTTCCAAAGCTATAGTTTTGCCTTTGCTAGAAGGAAGGTCTATGAATGGATGAATGGAATTATACAGTATGTACCCTTTCAAGTCTGGTCGAGTCTTAGCATAATGCATTTGAAAGTCTTCCATATTGTGCCTATCAATAGTATTCCATTGTAAGATGTGCCACAATTTCTTTATTCATCACTGGCTGAATAACATTTGAGCTGTTTCCAGACTTTTGTGATTTTTTTTTTTTTCTTTTTCTTTTTTGGCTGTGCTGCACAGCTTGCAGGATCTTAGTTTCCCGACCAGGGATCAAATCCACGCCCTCTGCAGTGGAAGCGCTGAGCCCTAACCACTGGACTGCCAGGGAATTCCCCAGACTTTTGAGATTATGAATAAAGCTGCCATAAAGATTCACACAGAGGTTTAGTATAAATTAAGTTTTCATTTCTCTTGGATAAATACATAAGAGTGGAATTGCTGGGTCATAAGGCAAGTGTATATTTAACTTTATAAGAAACTCCCAGACTGTTTCCCAAAGTGACTGTACCATTGTGCAATCTCACCAGCAATGTATGAGAGTTCTAGGTTCTCTGCATTCTTACCACCACTTGGTATTAATCAGGTTTGTTATTGCTGCTGCTGCCATTCTAATAGGAATGTCAGTGGTATCTCAGTATGGTTTTAATTTATATTTCCCTAATAACATTTAAGATGTTGAGCATCCAATAACAAAAAAACAAACAACCCAATCCAAATATGGGCAGAAGACCTAAATAGACATTTCTCCAAAGAAGATATACAGACTGCCAATAAACACATGAAAGAATGCTCAACATCATTAATCATTAGAGAAATGCAAATCAAAACTACAATGAAATATCAACTCACACCAGTCAGAATGGCCATCATCAAAAAATCTAGAAACAGTAAATGCTGGAGAGGGTGTGGAGAAAAGGGAACACTCTTGCACTGCTGGTGGGAATGTGAATTGGTACAGCCACTATGGAGAACAGTATGGAGGTTCCTTAAAAAACTACAAATAGAACTACCATATGACCCAGCAATCCCACTACTGGGCATATACCCTGAGAAACCCATAATTCAAAAAGAGTCATGTACCAAAATGTTCATTGCAGCTCTATTTACAATAGCCAGGAGATGGAAACAACCGAAGTGTCCATCATCGGATGAATGGATAAAGAAGATGTGGCACATATATACAATGGAATATTACTCAGCCATAAAAAGAAACGAAATTGAGCTATTTGTAATGAGGTGGATGGACCTAGAGTCTGTCATACAGAGTGAAGTAAGTCAGAAAGAGAAAGACAAATACTGTATGCTAACACATATATATGGAATTTAAGAAAAAAAAAATCAGGAAGAACTTAGGGGTAAGACAGGAATAAAGACACAGACCTACTAGAGCATGGACTTGAGGATATGGGGAGGGGGAAGGGAAAGCTGTGACGAAGTGAGAGAGTGGCATGGACATACTACCAAACGTAAAATAGATAGCTAGTGGGAAGCAGCCGCATAGCACGGGGAGATCAGCTCGGTGCTTTGTGACCACCTAGAGGGGTGGGATAGGGAGGGTGGGAGGGAGGGAGACGCAAAGGGAAGAGATATGGGAACATATGTATGTGTATAACTGATTCACTTTGTTATAAAGCAGAAATTAACACACCATTGTAAAGCAATTATACTCCAATAAAGATGTAAAAAAAAAAAAAAAAAGATGTTGAGCATCTTTCCAAGACATTTACATATCTTCCTTGGTGTTTCAAATCTGCTAAAATCTTTTTCCCTTCTAAATCTATTTTTAATCACAGCAAATATTACCCCCAAAATCCAAAAAAAGCCCATCAGAGATTCTCAACCTGGATAAAATAACAAAGTCCAACTGTATATTATCAAAAAGACATCTAAGCATAAGGACATCAAAATCTTGAAAATAAAAGAATGGAAAATTTTTAGCACGCAAATACTAACCAAAAGAAAGCTAGTATAACTATAATAATACCAGATGAAATTGACTTAAGGCAAAGGCATTATTTGGGACAAAAGGGTAACTAAATAATGAGGAAAAAATTAGGAAAATAACAATACTTCAACAAAAATCAAAGAGTTGATATACAAAACACATTCTCTGATCACAATGTGACAAGAGAAATGATCATTTAGAAGCCGTATTTGGACATTTAAAAATGACTTTTAAATAATTAACAGGTCAAAGAAAAAAGTATAATAAAATTTAAGTAGGAGGGATAAAAATGAAAACACTAAAATCTAAACATTTGAGGTGAATATAAAAGAGTTGTTACAGGAAAACTTAAAACCTTAAATGTACAAAATGCAAAAATAAAAAAGCTAAAAGTCAATCAACTAATACCTAGCTCAAGATGTTAGAAAAGTACAGAATAAAATCAAAGAAAATAAAACATTTTGAAAAGAAAAATAAAATAATCTGGCAAGCATGATTAAGAAAAGAAAGAGAGAGAGAATGCATAAATAAAACCACCAGAGCAGTGAAAATGTACAAATCTACAGAAAGACAGCTGAGATGAAGTCAGAGGTGGGATTAGGATCCAGGTTCTGCCGTTTATCAGCCTTGTGACCTCTGAACTACACTCTGCTTATATATGAAATGGAGATAATAACTCAGTGCCTAGTCACAGTGGTCATTCAGCAAATATTCATTCCTTCTCCCTCCCCTCAACTCTCTTTAATTAGTGGTTTTGCAGAATGAAGGGGATAAAACAACTAAAAATGTGAGATTTATGAATTATTAATCTTCTTCATAGAGAGTCAGATTCTCTGTCAACATGAATAAGCAAGAATGGACCATAATTTGTCTTAAAATGTGTTCTTACCTGCCAAAACACATTCTTGAGTATATAGAAGTCCACATCCAAAGCAGCCATAAATATAATTAAAGGTGAAAAATAACAATAAATTGAAAAACTTGGTGTTCTTAGAAGAGGGTAGACAACTTGGTGCATCTAAAGTAACAAAGGCAAACAAGAAATTAGTTTGCTACCATTCTGAAGTATTAGAAATTAAGTTGATGCTCTGTCAATCAATATAAATTTTATAATATTCCAATTTGCAACTAATGAGAGATTATCTACAAGGCCAGTCCTGGGGGTCTTGTGGTAGATTTCTTGATCTAACTAACCATCCACATGAGTTAAATGCATAGTCCTCTACTCACCAGAAACGTGTGTGAGTTTAGGCTACACAAACATTGCTTGTGGTAAGTAATCAGTATTTTCAAAAGTCGTACTTCACCATCGGTGATCCATGAGGTGATTTTAGGTGGTTCACAGATAGGTATTTTTTATTTGACTGTTAGATAATTATTTTAATTTGCATAAGAGGAAAAAAAGAACTGTGCATGGATACTTGTGATTTCACAGATATTTGCTTAGGATTTTAAAATCTTTCAGTGAGTCAAGTAGAGAAAAATAATACCTAGATAATAGTACAGATCGTGTATATAGGACATAAATCATGAAGGTTATACACAGATGAATGGAAAACACTAACAACAACAATGACTGAAGTGCTATAAATATTCCCTCCTAAAAAGTCTTTGGCCCAATTAATAGTTTAATCTTCATTGCTTAACATCTCTGTGCCTCAGTTTCCTCATCAGTAAAATGGGAACAGAGTACCTACTTCCACTGGGTTGCTGTAAGGATGAATGAATTAACTCAAGAGTTAATAATAAGTTAATAAATTTATTAAAAAGAAAACAAAGAACTTAAAAGGGAGCCTGGCACATAGTTAACACTAAAAAGATGTTAGTTGTGTGGTGTTTCAGAAGAATAACAAGAGGCTTTTACAATCCTAAATAGGTACAAGCATTGTCTCCACTTCTTTTTAAATAAAAGAATGAGTGGAGACAAATTGTTGTTGATCACACAGCTATACATTTGAAATCATGTCAATAAATTAAATTAATGAAGTTTTTCTTGGATCTATGTTTCATATGATGCACGCTTTGCATTTAATCTGGTAGTTAGAAAATAGTAACCTTGCTTCACCATGACAGTAACTGTTGCCTTTTGTAACTAGAGTCTCTGAGGGTGCTGAAGACAACAGCAGGAGAGAGTCAGTGTATGTACAGGGGAAGGAAACAAGAGTAAGGACCAAAGGCAGGTGACGAAGAACCCAAGAACGCAATCACATTTTACTCACTTCCAAATTACTGCTTTAAGTCTCTCTAATTTGTTTCCTTTCTTGGATGGTTTTCCATTTTCAAAAATTTAACACCAGATAAATTTTTCTCAGTAGCTCGTCACATAAAAGAAATAATAATTCCACTCATTCAGGGATGGGGATGGGAGTTGACCTTGTTTTTGGTCTTTGTTCTTTAATCTATTCTCTAAGTTTTCGTATGTACGTCACCTCAACAAAATTGTAGGCCAGTTGTCCTATCAAAAATCCAACAAGAGAAAGAATCGTCAAGACAATGACTTCAGAATTCTTTAAAAATGCCCTCAGAAGTCCTAAAAAAAAAAAATACATGTATGTGTTATTTGGACATAAGGTATGGTTTAAAAACAATTTAATATTACCTCTCTCTAGGTATTTGATTTTAAGCTTCCTCTGAATGTCATATCATCATGAATAAACAACTGACAGCTGTTAGAAATGCTGTCTCTTAGTATAAGACACACATAATGAGGCATCACTCATAGGTGAATTTGGAAAATACTGAAGTTCCAACAACCTCCCATTTGCCCACCCAGTGGCACGTTAGGATCACTGTATGGGTATCTTGCCTATGGATCTGATGATGAGAAATTATGAAAAACCAAATTTCATACCTATAAAGTATGCCTTATATTAATCATTACTCCTCCTAAGCTACAGTAACATATATTCTATAGTTTTCTTAAAAGCCAGAAATACTTTTAACTGAGATCTAACCATAGGGAAAACTGCCTTCACCAGCAAGTGTGAAAAGACACTAGCTATCCTATTTATATGTATTTTCTTGCCTTAAAACTCCCTACTCTAAGATTATTCAGCTCATCACCTCCTGAGGCAATATATCGACTATAATCCAATTAATTTATGCCTAAAGGCAAGACTCATTGGCATCTCAGAGTCTGCATTTCCTTCCTTCCAGCCAGAGGTCATGACAAATCAGTAAATATTTTTTGAATACTTCTTATGCATAAGGCTAGCCAAAGAAATGCTTCTCAAACTATTTCTGCCATGCCCTTTACTGCTGGAGCACTTGTCTCTATGTAATCATAAAGGATCCAAAGCTAGCGAAATACATGGTCAACAGCACCTTCTAGTACCAAAAGGGACCAAGGTCACTAATGAATGTTTTAAAGACCCCAGAGAAAGCAATTTCATTCCCTGAAATGAGTAAAATTGAAGTTCTTCATATGTATTTGCTTCGTTGTTTGTTTCTTTATAGTCTTCCTAGTTCCAGAAAGGATTTTAAAGCAGCTGACATTTTTCCCAAATAAAAAAACTTTTAAGGGGACTAGAAAATTTTCTCTAATCGCTAGCATTGAATTATGGAATAACGCATCTGTGTTTTTTAATACGTTATTTTATCTGCATGAGTATCATTCACCATACCTATTGAATTCTTAACCATTGTTTAAGAGACCTTACCATTGTTTAAGAGACCTTAAGAGACCTTAAGACCTTGTTAAGCTTTTCCTAATTCCCCACTAGGGGGTGGGTGGGTGATCCATCTTCCCTAAAGAAAAATCACATAAAAGCTATACTAGAATGGACAAAATTGATGATGTTAACCAAACAAGTTGTAATCCATATATCTGAGTTCTATTTGCCCCATTTGCCCTCCTCTCATCCCAGATATTTTGGTCACGTTAGGCCTGGCAGGCCATCAGGCAGCCAAGCAGTGTGAGGCTCTCCCTCTCCCTTGTTACCAGAGATTCTGGACCATACCTTTATAGTTATACTAACGACACTGCATTGTAATTATCTGTCTGCCTGTCTCCCCCACGAGAGGTCTCCTTGAGCTTAAGGACTATCTTATTCTCCACACTGCTGTGCTCAGCAAATGTCACTGAATGAAGGAGCACAGTATAGGTGATACTTACAAATAAACGAAACAAGACTAATAGCATTCAGTAACATCTTATAATTTCACTGGCCCCCTTCTTTTGTTATAGTTGTGATTACATTCTGCGCTAAGAAAGGTTCAGAGGGCAGAGGAGAGATGAGGTATAAAAACAACCACCTTGGGGCTTCCCTGGTGGCACAGTGGTTGAGAGTCCACCTGCCGATGCAGGGGACACGGGTTCGTGCCCTGGTCCGGGAGGATCCCACATGCCGCGGAGCGGCTGGGCCCGTGAGCCATGGCCGTTGAGCCTGCGTGTCCGGAGCCTGTGCTCCGCAACGGGAGAGGCCACAACAGTGAGAGGCCTGCGTACCGAAAAAAAAAAACACAACCACCTACCTCCCAAAACAACAGTGGAACATACAAGAATTGGGAAATGCCCCTTTGTTGGCATGTAGTCAGCTGACCGTCCACAGAGTAAATCAGGCTGGTTACCTTCTTTTTGCACCCAGAAGGACACGTTTGCTTTTGCCATTGCTTTTTCAGTCCCAATTGATGAACCTGGATGAGAGTTACTGTTGACACTTTCACTAGTACAGACTAATCCGTTATGATACACAAAAAAGAAGAAAATGAGACTTGCCAGGACCCAATCCATCCACATTCTTTCTACCTAAGATTATACCATACTCAGATATAAGCACATTTCTTCTTGCCACAAGGTACATGTTAATACTGCCTGTTCCACCTTTGCTCTAAGAACATTAACAGCAGTGTTGGTGTTTCTTCCTCATACTGCTCCGTGTGTATGGGGGAGGGATTGTATTGATTTTTGCACATACCATTTATTGTACGATTTTGCCTTCCCCATTGGACAGTGAGTTTCTTGAGGGTCAGGGCTGACTACTGATTTTCCTTAAGGCTGTGCACACAGTATGTGGCACACAACAGGCTCTCCATAAATATTTGATGAACTGAACTCTTTGAGGGGGAACTCTTTCTCCACGGGTACAAATCATTCTAGAATTTTCTTTTACTACTGCAATCCCTTGTCCCTTTTTTCCTCTCTCAGGCCCCTCCAAATCCAAAATGGCAAATGAGAAACAAGGTCAAAGCTGAGTCACGTCAGTTAAGGTTGGGGATGGGGAAGGATGTGAACTAACCTCAAAACAAAGGAAGAGACAAAAGTTGAGGTTTGCTCATATGGTAGCTTTGAGTGAATTAGAAAAAGTCTCCCTTGCTAACAACAGGGCACATGGCTTGGCACATGAATAACAGGCTGGACTTCAGCCCCAATACCCACCCCCATCACAGCTGCCCCTTTGTGTAGGACATAGCTTGCACAAATCTATGTGGGGTCCTGAGAAGAGCTCATTCTCTTTTTCTTTTCCTTGCAGCTAGAGTTAACCTAAAATTCCTGGAGGCTCCTGAAGTATCCCCATTATTTGTGGAGCTCATCTTTGGATATTTATTTTGCATCTGTTTGGTCTGCAAGCCACAATGATTCTGGTGTGAAGCAGAGGGTGGGCCAGAGATGGGATTCAAAACGTTGTTATCTTCAAATCTGTCCCTCAAGTAGCACTTCACATCCTTGGCACCTTCACAGCCCACTCATCATTACAGCATCACTCTCAAATCAAGTTCTCTAAACTGTCAAGACCAGCAATACCTTCTGCCAAAGCTAAGCAGGTTCAGAGTTGAAATCAAGATGAAGGCACTTGAAAATCATAAAAGATGCTCAGCTCTGTGTCTGTTTGCCACAGACAGTACTGCCAACTGATTTCACATGAAAGCATTTCCATGCCTAATTCCTATTGGTTTCTTGCCAACTTACTTTCATTCTGATTGGTTACACACATTATCCCCACCCCCAATCCAGAAGAAGCTAAGTGATCCCAGTTCCAGGGAAATTTGCATTTCTTAATGCTCAAGCTGTGTCTATATATACAACTGTTTTAACTGATTTTCTCTGCCTGATATAATGGCTGAAATGGTCATGGACCATGTAGACAGAACCTCCTCCTATACGGTTTTCTAATATATACTGTTTTTCTTTCTTCAACCCTACCCCTTTTCAACACTGCTTTGTCTCCCCTCTGACTTTTTCATTCATCCTTTTCTGTTTTCTCTTTTTCCATCTCTCTTTTCTTCTCAGTGGAGTTTCGCCTTTTCCTCCTTAACTCTTATTTGTCATTGGCTTTTGGTCCTTGAAGAAACAATATCACCCATTCTTCACAGGACAAATGCATCCCAAATTCTGTGATGCCTAACATGATATCTTTACCTCAAATCTAATCATTAAAAACAAATACAGCATAAATTTAAACAAATGAACAAGCTATTAATTTGTAGTTTACTTTCAAGGAAGTTATTTTGTGACAATGAAATTCTAACCTCTTGTCCCTGTGCCTCACTAATCAAATCCTCTTCCCCTGGGCAAGGATAATACCACAGCAGTGAGATTACTAACTCTGTCGTCGATTTTCTCCGTCACTATATCAAGGAAACGTGAACAAACGGAAGTCCCAGTTCCTACTTGAGACGAAGTAGTATCAGTCAACAGCTCTATGTCTCCCTCTGACTGCAGCAGCCACCACTGGCACTCACATGCCATTCCCCTAAAACAGATGCTTGACAGCGTTTTGTTGCTGTCATCTGGTATGGTTCTTTTAAGCCACTGGGTCCACCCCTACCATAAATCCCAAGGACCATGTTGAAAAAAAAATGTCTTATTCTCAGGCTGTCTCCTGAGAGACCCATTCTTTACTCATTCCCATCCTGCCCTTACTGAACTCTTCTGGTTACCAAGTTCACTACTCTTTCTCCCATTTTCATCTTAACCTTATCTACATTGCTTGTCACCTTGATTTCTCTCCTCCACTGCAATGCCTCAGGTCACTTTGAGTCATGTCCTTCCAGTTCTATCTAGTTCCTATCCCACTGCTGTCCTCTCAGGCTCACCTGGGTCACATAGACCCTCCAGGTAAGACTCATACAGTTTCACATTTCCAAAGTCAGATTCTCCATGGCTTTTGGAAAAATACTCATACCTCAAGAAAACTTGAACAAAATTCATAGAGTCGGCTCTAGATTACATATAGTTCTGAGAGCTACAGACAGCACATAACTAAAATACACAGAGATGATCACATTTCTCTACATAACAGTACTTCCCATAGAGCAAAAAAGAAAGCAATAATAAATGTATATTTCACCATTTTTGGTAGAGCCAGTTGAACAGACTTTGGTGGCTTTGAATGTTGAGAGGTGAGAGGCTTTCCAGTGTGTTTCCCCCAAACTCCATCTTTTGACGATAGACTATACTGTCTGACTAAGACAGGCACATGACAGGTTGATTAGTCATAGTTCCCCAACCCCCTAACGCTGTGATTGGTTCAGAGCATGGGACTCAGACAAGACCAATCAGATGATGCCTTGATATATATACCATTATTGGGAGAGAGCTGCTCTCTTTCCATTTGAGTTTAGTTGTGGTGATGACTGCCTAGAACAGCTAGAGGCCACCTTCCCAGCTGCACTGAGAAAGCCCACCTCAAGTCTGAGACTGAGAAAAGCCTTTCTGAGTCTGAAAGTTTCCAAGACATACCACCTGGATATCTCTGAGGTCTTAAAAAATGACCTCACAATCCTGCCTGAGATTTTACCTTTTCTCAGAAGCCGTTTCTTAGTTTGAGAATTTTCTGCCATCTAGAAAGGCTAGAAATGAGAACTAATTTTATTTTCAAACCTAGCAAGTACTGAATCCTTCATATTTCTTTTAAATGTTATTTGAAAACTGAACTGTTCCTTTTCAGCTCATCTCTCTCCTCTCATATTTTAGTAGGAGAATCCAGGTGGCAGTTGAACACTGGAAAAGTCCTTAGCAGGATCACTGAGCTCATTACTTAGACAAAAGTGTGGCCAAACTTACCACCATCACATAACAAGGGCCCCTTTTCTCCAGCTTCTAATAATATTTTCCTCTCTTTCCTGTAAATTCCCACTAATAGCCTCCTAGACAGCCTTAAAGATTCTGCTAATAATCTAAGGGTCTGCAGGCTTTCACTAACACTCCGCTCTGGCCCCTTCCAGCATCTGCCTACTACCCAGTCCCAAAATGGCAACGCCACATTTTAGGGTTTGTTATGTCAATTTCTCACTTCCTGGTTCCAAAATTTTTATGCTATACATTGCTGCATAACAAACAGACACAAACCTTAGTAGTTTAGAACAACAATCATTTATTTGGCTGAGATCAACAATTTTGGCAGGGCTCAACAGAGGCTTGTCTCTGCTCCATACAGCATTGGCTGTGGTGGCTCCACTGGAGGATCCACTTCCAAGATGACTCACCTGTATCACTGATGACTGCTGGCTGGAGCTCAGCCAGGGCCTCAGTGCCTGTCCATATTGGTCTCTCCAAGCCAGCATCTCAAGAGAACTAGGTAGAAACTGTATCACCTTTTATCTTTTATGATCTATGGAAATCACATAGTATTACTTCTACTGTAATCACAGGCCTGCCCAGGTTCATGATGAGAGAACAGAGACCCACCTCCCTATGTCAGGAATGTCATGACCGTGGGATGGGAGATGCGACCATCTTGGAAAATACAATCTATCACAAATTAGATGAAACATTGGGATGGATTATCAGCCCTTTATAATTTGGGACATCATGGTAGCCTAAGTAGCAGTCTGACTGCTTTAGCTCAGTCTAGAGCAGTTCTCAAAGGGTAGACCATATGCCAGTTGTGATTCATAACAAAATTCCATCATATATAGCGAAATGAAAACATAAAAGTCTATAATAAAACTTGATTTATTCAACTTAAAGAGTAGAGCCTTATACTGAAATCATATCTTCCCCTTTTTTGGTGTTAATATGTCTTCTCTTTTATTAAATGATAGCAATAACAGATAATAGCTGTTTTCTTAATGATGTCATACCAATCTCCTCCCTTTTTTATTTTTTTACAGTTTTCTAATCAATGAAAATAAATGCAAAAGCCTAAGGAACCACTATCTAGAAGTTATCAGAACACTTAATGTAGCCTTTGCTTTACTACCTCTCAAATAATGTGATTTTTAATTTACTAGTATGCACCTTGAAATAGTAATTAATTATTCTGTGGGTGTGTGGGAAAAGTCATGCAGCTACTCGAGTAATAGCTAAAACTCAAAGTATAAGGACCTGTGAATATACTTATAATTCAATGCAACAGTAGGTCACAAGACATATCGTATCTCTCAAAACATACTAAAGTAACAGATCTATAGATATAAATGTATATTCAGACTGTCACAACAATGAAATCTTTGAAATGAGATCCAGGAATTCCTTGGTAATCACCAGGTTCATATGCCTAAAATGTAATGTGGCATTCAAGAAGAAAGTTTAAAAATAGACAATTAGAGAAGAAACTAGATGTACAGTCATAATGCTAGACGTGTGTGTGGCTTGTCTTCTGGAGGAGCAGGAGTGGAAATAGGGCACTGACACTAGCAAAATATGGAGAAAAGGATTCAGGATTCATTTCTATTAAGGCGAACAAGCTTTATAGATGAATGAAGACTACTGAGTTCTATGAAAAACGTGGCGCCGAAAGAGAATTCATTCAACTATTATTTACTAACTTACTATGTTACAGGTTCTTTAGGAATGAAGAAAAACAAGACAAAGCCCCTACCCTCAAAAAGCTCAATAGTTCACATGTGAACAATTAAATAGAATACAGTATGAAGCTATTAATGCTATGGGTGCCCCAAAGAAGGAGGGATTAACTCTTCCTAACATTGGGGATAGAGGTCATGGAATGGAGAATTACAGATTGCCTCGCCAAGGGTCAGGACTGACTTTTTTTCAGCTTTATTGAGGTATAATTGACAATATAATTGAATATTGTCATATTCGAGATCAAGGCTCAGAAAATGTAGAATTAGAGTAGAAATGACAAAAACGGCACCTGGCCTTTTCCCAAATTATTGCGGTGCTTAAAGATAATAGACTTCTCACAATCTACAATATTAAGAGAATGGAGCAAACAAAGGTCTTCTTTGCAGTACTCCATAAACATCCACTGGATCTACCAGAGAGGGGAGTGAGAGTCATTGCCCTTTTCTTCTGCTTAAGGCAACTGAAACTGAATTGCTCATACATAAAAAAAAGATCTCAAAACTTTTAAATTTGTGAGACAGTGTTACCTCAAAATCATGGTTGAGAAAATGCCAACTGACAAGGAATTACTGAATTGCTCATTTCTTTTCCTTCCCCTCAACAACGAAAAACTAGCTTTCAGGATGGGACAAAGAAGAGAATAATTTTCTTTCTATAAAACTTTTCCGGAAAGTCACAGAGTAGTAGAAGGTTCAGGAACTCTTAGACAAAGTAGATAAAAGGACATTCCAAATCACTAATATGAAACCAACAATGATATCTAAAATGTAGGTAATATAAAACAAAAGGAAAATGGCATGTAATACAGATATAATAACTATATTGCTAAACCTACTGAGTAGGGGAAATCTAAATATAAAACGAAACAGATTTGTATTTATTAATTTAAAGACAAGGGTGTTAAAGATAAAGAAACAGGAAGATTTACTAAGAGACTATATCCCACCTTAAAGGTGAATTTTAATTTGGACATAAAAAAGTAATAGCTGTATAAGCAGAGGACCCTGATCCAAACCATCCTTAATATTTCCTTGCTCCAGGATGTCATCCCATAGTTTCCCTTTTGAGAGAGGGAGAACAAATTTTTCTTCTGGAAATGGCCAACATATCTCTTTTTTTTTTTAATAGAATTCCTCACTTGAACAGAAATTTCCTGCCTCAGTTACACAGAAAATTGTTAGATTCTCTAAGTAACTTTTAAAGCTTCCATATGGTCTTTGTGAGTGACTCACAGCCAAGTACTCTCTGGAAGGAGTACGTGGAACTCACATGAAACTGACTTGCGGAGGCAGAGGCAAGGCCAGAGAGTCTGGACATAAGCATGCTGAATGGGGTAAAACGAAATGAGGGTGATTTAATTTCATACTTAAACATTTTTATAAAACCCCACATCTATTTAACTTCAGTCGGTATGAATAGGTTTGCCTTTATAGATATAGAAGAAGATGCGGCCTTTTATAAGACTTCTTTTCTGACCATGGCTTAGAATACAGATTTGGCACTTTTCACTTGACCTGAAAGGAAGCAGATTTTTAAATTACATTTAATTAGCTTGCTATAGCAAACAAAAATGAAGCCACTTTTTAAAAACAATGGGCATGAAATAAATCATAATGTCCAAGGCTGAACCAGTCATTAATGAAACCTTGATGTTTGTATGTCAATTCAAGTATTCCCACCTTTTTTTTTAAATATTTAAAGCTGTGAGATCACACTTACATAATCAGTATTACTGTTCCTAATTCAGCCATGTGAATAAACTGCTTAACCTCATGTGTCTGCACTTTCTTCATTGTAAAACAAGGGGGTCATTTCAGAGATTCCATCAAGATCTAACATTTCTATAATATGAACATGCAAGATACTGGGGTGCTTGGAGGGGACAGAGAGGACTTGGGTAAAGAGGCAATTTTTTTTAATTGAAGTATATTATATTTACAATGTTGTGTTAATTTCTGCTGTACAGAAAGTGATTCAGTTATACATATATATGTATATATACATATATATTTTTTCCCATTATGGTTTATTACAGAATATTGACTATAGTTCCCTCTGCTATACAGTAGAACCTTGTTGTTTATCCATTCTATATATAATAGTTTGCATCTGCTAATTACAAACTCCCAATCCATCCCTCCCCTACCCCAACTTGGCAAACACAAGCCTGTTCTCTATGTCTGTGAGTCTGTTTCTGTTTCGTAGATAAGTTCATTTGTGTCATATTTTAGATTCCACATATACATGATATCATCATATTTGCCTTTCTCTTTCTCTAGGTCCATCCATATTGCTGCAAATAGCATTATTTCATTCTTTTTTACGGCTGAGTAGCATTCTGTTGCATATATGTACCACACCTTTATCCATTCATCTGTTGAGGGACATCTAGGTTGTCTCCATGTCTTGGCTATTCTTAATAGTGCTGCTATGAATATAAGGGCGCATGTATCTTTTTGAATTACAATTGTTTCTGGATATATGCCCAGAAGTGGGATTGCTGGATCACATGGCAACTCTATTTTTAGTTTTTTGAGGAACTTACATACTGTTTTCCACAGTGGCTGCAGCAATTTACATTCCTACCAACAGCACAAGAGGGTTCGCTTTTCTCCACACCCTCTCCAGCATTTGTTTCTTGTAGACTTTTTAATGATGGCCATTCTGACTGATGTGAGGTTGTACCTCACTGTAGTTTTGATTTGCATTTCTCTAATAATTAATGATGATAAACATCTTTTCATGTGTTTATTGGCCATCTGTATGTCTTCTTTGGAGAAATGTCTATTTAGGTCTTCTGCCCATATTTTGATTGGGTTGTTTTTTTGTTATTGAGTTGTATGAGCCATTTGTATATTTTGGAAATTAAGCCCTTGTCGGTGGCATCATTTGCAAATATTTTCTCAAAGCTTTTAAGCTTGATTAGGTCCCATTGGTTTATTTTTGCTTTTATTTCTACTGCCTTGGGAGACTGACCTAAGAAAACATTGCTACGATTTATGCCTGAGAATGTTATTCCTATGTTCTCTTCTAAGAGTTTTATGGTGTCATGTCTTATATTTAAGTCTTTAAGCCATTTTGAATTTATTTTTGTGTATGGTGTGAGGGTGTGTTCTAACTTCATGGATTTACATGTGGCTGTCCAACTGCCAGCACCACTTGCTGAAGAGACTGTCTTTTTCCCATTGTGTATTCTTGCCTCCTCTGTCAAAGATTAATCAACCACAGGTGTGTGGGTTTATTTTAGGGTCTTCTATTCTGTTCCACTGATCCATATGTCTGTTTTTGTGCCAATGCCACGCTGTTTTGATTACTGTAGTTTTGCAGTATTGTCTGAAGTCTGGGAGGGTTATGTCTCCTGCTTTGTTCTTTTTCCTCAGGAATGCTTTGGCAATTCTGGGTCTTTTATGGTTCCATATAGACTTTAGGCTTATTTGTTCTAGTTCTGTGAAAAATATCATGGGCAATTTGATAGGGATCGCATTAAATCTGTAGATTGCTTTGAGCAGTATGGCCATCTTAACAATATTAATCCTTCCAATCCAAGAGCATGGGATATCTTTCCATTTCTTTGAATCATCTTCAATTTCCTTTATTCATGTTTTATAGTTCTCAGCATATAAGTCTTTCATCTCCTTGGTCAGGTTTATTCTTAAGTATTTTTTTGATGCAATTTTAAAAGGGATTTTCTTTTTACATTCCCTTTCTGACATTTCCTTGTTCGTGTAAAGAAATGCAACCAATTTCTGTATGTTAATCTTGTATCCTGTTACCTTCCTGAATGCAATTATCAGTTCTGACAGTTTTTGTGTGGAGTCTTTATGGTTTTCAATATATAGTATCATGTCATCTGCACATAATGACAATTTTATCTCTTCCCTACCAATATGGATATCTTTTATTTCTTTTTCTTGTCTGATTGCTGTGGCTAGTACTTCCAAAACTATGTTGAATAGAGGTGGTGAGAGTGGGCATCCTGTCTTGTTCCAGATTTTAGCGGGAAGGCTTTCAGCTTTTCACTGTTGAGTACTGTATTGGCTGTGGGTTTGTCATAAATAGCTTTTATTATGTTGAGATAATATTCCCTCTATACCCACTTTCATAAGAGTTTTTATCATGAATGGATGTTGAATTTTATCAAACACTTTTTCTGCATCTAATGAGAGGAACATGTGGTTTTTGTCTGTTATTGATGTGGGGTATCACACTGATTGACTTGCATATGTTGAACCAACCTTGTGACACTGGGATAAATCCAACTTGGTCATGGTGTATGATCTTTTTTATATGTTGTTGGATTCATTTTGCTAGTATTTTGTTGAGAATTTTTGCATCTATATTCATCAGAGACATTGGCCTGTAATTTTCTTTTTTGGTTGTGTCTTTGTCTGGTTTTGGTATCAGGGTGATGGTGGGAGTGTTCCCTCCTCTTCAGTCTTTTGGAAGAGTTTGAGAAGGATCGGTATAAGTTCTTCTTTGTATGTTTGGTAGAATTCTCCTGTGAAGCCATCTGGTCCTGGACTTTTGTTTGTAGGGAATTTTTTTTTATAACAGATTCTATTTCACTTCTAGAGATCAGTCTATTCAAATTACCTATATCTTCTTGATTCAGTTTTGGTAGGCTGTGTGCTTCTAGAAATGTGTCCATTTCTTCTAAGTTGTCCAATTTGTTGGCATATAATTGTTTATAGTATTCTCTTATGGTTTTTTTGTGTTTCTGCAGTATCAGTCGTGCTTTCTTCTCTTTCATTTCTGATTTTATTTATTTGGGTCCTCTCTCTTTTCTTCTTGGTGAGCCTGGCCAGAGGTTTGTCAATTTTGTTTACCCTTTCAAAGAAACAGCTCTTGATTTTATTGATTTTTTCTATTGTTTTTTTAATCTCTATTTTATTTATTTACTCTCTGATCTTTATTATTTCCTTTCTTCTGCTGACGTTAGGTTTTGTTTGTTCTTCTTTTTCTAATTCTTTTAGGTGGTGGGTTAGTTTGTTTATTTGAGATTTTTCTTGTTTCTTGAAGAAGGCCTGTATCACTGTGAACTTCCCTCTGAGAACTGTTTTTGCTGCATCCCATAGAATTTCACTGTCATCTGTCTCAAGGTATATTTTTAATTTTCTCTTTGATTTCACTGTTGACCCATTGGTTTTTTAGTAATTGATTTTTTTTCTCTTTTTTGACTGAAAAGAGAAAAAAATTGCAATTGACTTTTTTGCTCTTTTCTTTTTCTGTGGTTGATTTCTAGTTTCACGCAATTGTGGTCAGAAAAGATGCTTGGAATAATTTCTGTACTCTTAAATTTGTTGAGGCTTGCTTTGTACCCTAGAGTGTGGTCAATTCGAGAGAATATTCCATGTGCACTTGAAAAGAATGTGCATTCTGGGGGGATTTTTGGAACTAATGTCCTGAAAATATCAATTAGGTCTAACTGTTATACTGTATCATTTAGGATCCCTGTTGCCTTAGTAATTTTTTTCCCTGGAAGATCTGTCCATTGGTGTGAGTGGGATGTTAAAGTCTCCTACCATTGATGTACTCCCATCAATTTCTCCCTTTTTGTCTGTTAGTATTTGTTTTATGTATTTGGGTGCATATATATTGATGAGTGTAATATAATCTTCTTGTATTGATCCTTTTATCATTATATAGTGTCCTCCTTTATCTTTCTTTATGGCCTTTGTTTTAAAGTCTATTTTGTCTGACATGAGTATTGCTACAACTGCTTTCTTGTCATTTCCGTTTGCATGAAATATCTTTTTCCACACCCTCACTTTCAATCTATATGTGTCCTTTGTCCTAAAGTGGGTCTCTTGTAGGCAGGATATTGTAGGCTCTTATTTTTTTATTCAATCTGCCACTAGATGACTTTTGATTGGAGCATTTAGTCCATTGACATTTAAGGTAATTATTGATAGATATGTATTTATTGCCACTTTAAACCTTGTTTTCCTGTTGATTTTGTATTTCTTCTTTGTTCCTTTCTTTTTCTCTTTGTTTTTCCTTTTGTGCTTTAATGATTTCTTTTATATTATGCTTGTGTTCTCTTCTTTTTGGTTTTTATGAATCTATTGTATGTTTTTGATTTGTGGTTACCCTGTTTTTGAAGTATGTTAACCCCTTCCTATATCTACTTTCTTTAGACTGATAGTCAAATAGGCTCAAACACATTCTGAAAAAAAAAAATCAACATTTTCTTACTTTCCTCCCCCACACTGTATGATTTTGATGTTCTACTTTACATCTTCATGTTTATTCTTTTGCTGTTCATTGTGCTTATCATCACTTTCACAGAAAAATCTTTTTTATTTTATTTTTTAAAATCTGTGTATTGCTCTCTTCCTCAGCAAAGCCTATGGAAGTGGCAGCCATCTCCCAGTCAGCATCATGGTTGCCCTCAGACTCCTCGTAAAGCCCAAGGTTGTCAAAAAGAGGACCAAGAAGGTCATCAAGCACCAGTCAGATCAATATGTCAAAATTAAGCAGAACTGACAGAAATCCAGAAGCAATGACAACAGGATGCACAGGAGATTCAAGGGCCAGATCTCGATGCCCAACATTGGTTATGGGAGCAACAAGAAAACAAAGCAGAAGCTGCCCAGCAGCATCTGGAAGTTCCTGGTCCACAATGTCAAGGAGCTTGAAGCGCCGCTGTTGTGCAACAAATCTTACTGTGCTGAGACTGCTCACATCTCCTCCAAGAACCACAAAGCCATTGTGGAAAGAGCAGCCCAGCTAGCTATCACAGTCACCAATCCCAACACCAGGCTATGCAGCAAAGAAAATGAATAGGGGGCTTCCCAGGTGGCGCAGTGGTTGAGAGTCTGCCTGCCGATGCAGGGGACATGGGTTCATGCCCTGGTCCAGGAAGATCCCACATGCTGACGAGCGGCTGGGCCTGTGAGCTATGGCCGCTGAGCCTGCGCACCCGGAGCCTGTGCTCCGCAGCGGGAGAGGCCACAACAGTGAGAGGCCCGCATACCGCAAAAAAAAAAAAAAAGAAAAGAAAAAGAAAATGAATAGATTGCTCATGGGCACATTGTGTTTGTGTGAATAAAACCATGAAACTTGACCCAAAAAAAAAAAATCTGTGTACTGATTTATTTAAGTAATTTACTTTCCAATTGTGATTTTCTCTTTCCTATAGATTCTTGCTTCTTTTCTATTTAGAGAAGACCTTTCAATATTTCCTTTAGAACAGGTTTAATATTGCTGTATTCTTTTAGCTTTTGCTTGTCTGAGAAATTCTTTATCTCTCCTATTTTAAATGATAATCTTGCCAGGTAGAGTATCCTATATTGCAGATTTTTCCCTTCAGGACTTTGAATATATCTTGCCACTCCCTTCTGGCTTGCAACATTTCTGTAGAGAAATCAGCTGATAGCCTTATGGGGGTTTCCTTGTAATTAACTCCTTGTTTTCCTCTTGCTGCCTTTAGAATCCTCCCTTTATCTTTCACTTTTGCCATTTTAATTATAGTATATCTTGGTGTAGGTCTGTTTGGGTTCATCATGTTTGGGACCCTTAGTGCTTCCTGTACCTGGATACGTTTCCTTCTTTAGGTTTGGGGAGTTTTCAGCCATAACTTCTTCAAATACATTTTTGATTCCCTTTTCTCTTTCTTCTCCTTCTGGGATCCTTATTATGTGTAGACTGGCGTGCTTTATATTATCCCATAGGTCTCTTATATTGCTTTCAATTTTTTTTATTTGGCTTTCTGCCTGCTGTTCTGATTGGGTGATTTCCATTATTCTAACTTGCAGATCACTTATTCGTTCTTCTACATTATTCAATCTGCTACTTATTGCCTTAAACTCAGCTTTCATCTCAGCAAATAAGCCTTTTAATTTGTCTTGGTTCCTCTTTATAGTTCCTGGTCCTTTTTACAGTAATCTGCATTTCTATCAATAGCCCTTCTTAATTCCTTCAGTATTTTCAGTACCTCCTTTTTAAACTCGGTATCTATTAGACTGAAGAGGTCTGTTTCATTATTTGTTCTTTCAGGGGAATTCTCTTGATCTTTTAATTGGGAGTGGTTCCTCTCATTCTTCATTTTACTTATATTTCTCTTACTCTATGAGTTTAGTAGAAACAATTATCTACTGTGGTCTTGGAGGGCTATTTTTATGTAGAAGTGTCCCTGTGTAGCTTGTGTGGGTTTAATATTTTTGGTGCAAGGGCTGTTTTTTAGTATGGATGGCTGCCACATCTTTCCTCAGTGTCTGCTGGCTGTTATCCCACTGACGGGGATATGACTGATGTTGCGGTGAACAGAGTAGGTGTTGGATGTTGAACGGGGCCTCCTCTTTGCTCTGTGGTTGTTACAGCCCTGCTGGGGGCAGGGTCTGCTCCCTAGTTGTTGGCATAGAAGCCCCCAGATCCATTTCTAAGCTGCAGTGTGACGTAGGCAGGATTGGAGCGCTCCCACTGGAAGAGAAGCCACTGAGTATTCCTCCATCGGAGCTGTCCATCGGGGAGTGCACTCTGTGATGTCACCTGTCACCCACTGCATGAGCTCACAAAGTACACTGTTGTGCACACTACCCTCGGCCCCGCCTCCACTGTGGGAATGCAGGCTATCAGCCCTGGTGCCCCTCAGGCGCTGTGATCACAAAGCCACCAGCACAGATCCATAGGCATCAATCCACTGAAGTTAGGTACCAGGACCACAGCAGTTGCGCACCTGGACCTGCCATGGGAGCTAGGGAAGTAGCCCAGACTCTGGCCCCACCTCCACGTGCATGCAGCCACAGAGCCCACAGCTGCTAAGGCCAGACCCGTCCCAGCCATAGGAGCACCCGTTGTCCACTCGGATGTCCCACAGGCACTGAGTTTACAAAGCAAGCGGCGGTGCTGTGGATCACATGCCATGGGGGGAAGGCTCTGCTTTCAGCCCCACCTCCACGTGTGGGCAACCTGCTGGTGCTTGCATGCTCCCAGAGCTCATAGAGGTGGCAATGAGAAAGAGGCTGCTATGGCAAGCCCCACCCCCCACTTCACTTATGCATTAACAATGGGGTTTCAATGGCGGCACACACTGGCCGTAAGCATGCCAAAAGTGAGGTTGCAATGGCGGGTCCTGTCCTTCTCTTCGAGTGCCTCTTAACAATGGCACTTCACTTCTATGGTGGGCCAGGCTTCTTCCACATACACTCCTGGTTGCAGCCCTTACCACACTCCAGGCCCTTCAGGCTGCCTCCGCAGGGCTAACCCCAGTACTCTCCCCAGGTCTGTCCTCTGAAGCCCGAGTTTCTGCAACCAGCCCTCACATGTAGGTCCACATCTCGGACTGGGGACTTCAGCAAGGCAGCACAGATCCTCTGTGCCGGTCTCTCTCTGCTCTTCCTGCTGCAAACCAGCTTCTACGCTCTCCTCCAAGCCTCTGAAGCTCCCTTTCTGTCCCAGGTGATCTCTCCACCAGTGCGGGGGCTTCCCAGGGTACGAGAACCTTTCCTCTTTCATAGCTCTCTCCCAGGGGCACAGGTCCTATCCTGCTTGCTTCCTTTTTTTTTTTTTTTTCTTTCATCCTACCCAGTTACATGGAGATCTTCCTCGCACTTCTGCGTGTCTGAGATTTTCTGCCAGAATTCAATAGGTATTCTGTGATAACTGTTCCACATGTAGATGTATTCATTATGTATTTGTGGGAAAAGGTGAGCTCCACATCGTTCTATTCCAGCATCTTGATTGGAGCCTCTGCAATTCTTCCTCAGAGATGAGAAGGGAAGGAGGGAGGGTTGTTGGGCCAGACTAACAATAGTGGTAGCTTGGGGGGGAAAGGTGGGAAGTGAACTGTATAACCAACAACTCGTCTTAACCATCTCATTGCTGGACTATACTGGTCTCACTCTCTCTGGTCTCTTCTCCCTCCAATCCATTTTGCAAGGACAGCCAGATTATTCTCCACTACTTAATCCCTCGTCTCTCCTACCCCAAACAAAGCCTTTAATGGCAACCCACTGCATTGAAAGTAAAGTCCAAACTTTGAAGCTTATAATTCAGTACTTTTTAAAAATGTATTTATTTTATTTTTGGCTGTGTTAGGTCTTCATTGCTATGCACGGGCTTTCTCTAGTTGCAACGAGCGGGAGCTACTCTTCATTGCAGTGCGTGGGCTTCTCATTGCGGAGGCATCTCTTGTTGCAGAGCACAGGCTCTAGGCACACGGGCTTCAGTAGTTGCATCGCATGGGCTCAGTAGCTGTGGCTTGCGGGCTCTAGAGTGCAGGCTCAGTAGTTGTGGCACAGGGGCTTAGCTGCTCCATGGCATGTGGGATCCTCCCGGTCCAGGGATCGAACCTGTGTCCCCTGCATTGGCAGATGGATTCTTAACCACTGCACCACCAGGGAAGTCCCTAATTCAGTACCATTAATGAAATGATCACAAGCTAACTTTCCAACCTTATTTTCTACTCTTCCTTAATGTGTACTCAACTACAATCGGCCAGATGGATACTGACCACTTCCCTAGTCCCATATTTCAACTTTTCATCATTATGTTGTGTTTCATTCCAGAATTCCCTACATATTCCACCTTGGTTACCTATCCTTTCAGGCAATTCCTCTTTCTTCATGATGTCTTCCCTTTATGCTTAGGCTTCCCTGAACATACACAGCTCTTAGTTTATCTTTTCAGGTAGGCAGGTTTACTCACAAAGTGGTTGGTGGACTCCTTAAAGACAAGGATGGTGCAAAGGCATCTATTTCCCTTCAGGGGACCTAGGAGAGTGCTATGTGTATGCTCATTCGACATTAGGTACAGTTGGCAAGGGACAGTTTGTCATACTACCTAGAACAGATTCAGTGCCTTAACCTTTAAAAAACCATAGCTCCTTTTGATAAACATAAAAATCTTAAGTACTGGGTATCCACATACAAAAGAATGAAGCTGGACCCCCTAGCTCACACCATATACAAAAATTAACTTAAAATGGATCACAGACACATTTAGACATAAGGGCTAAAAAAACTACAAAACTCTTACAAAAAAACATAAAAGTAAATATTGGTGACCTTAGATAAGGCAATGTTTCTTAGATATGACACAGCACAATCAGCAAAAGAAAAAATAAATTCAACTTCATCAAACTTAAAGCCTTTTGTGCTTCAAAGAACACAATTAAGAAAATGAAAAGATAATCCACAAAATGGGAGAAAATATTTGCAAGTCATATATCTGATAAGAGACTTGTACCCAAGATACATAAAAACCTTTACAATTCAACAATAAGAAGAAAAATACATACATGTGGAGACTAAACAACATGCTACTAATAAACCAATGAGTCAATAAATAAATCAAAGAGAAAAACAGAAAATACCTCAAGATAAACAAAAATGGAAACACAACTTTTCAAAATCTATAGAGGATGTAGGAAAGGCAGTTCTAAGAGGAAGGTTTATAGCAATATAGGTATACCTCAAGAAACAAAAATATCTCAAATAAACAACCTAACCTTCCATGTAAAGGAATTAGAGGAACTTCCCTGGTGGTCCACTGGGTAAGAATCCATGCTCCCAATGCAGGGGGCAGGGGTTTGGTCCCTGTCGGGGAACTAGATCCCACACGCATGCCACAACTAAGAGTTCACATGCTGCAACTAAGAAGCCCGTGTGCCGCAACTAAGAAGCCCACATGCTGCTACTAAGAAGCCTGCATGCCACAACTAAGAAGTCCACATGCCGCAAGTAAGATGTCCACATGCCAGAATTAAAGATCCCACATACCACAATGAAGATCCCGCATGCCGCAACTAAGACCCAGCACAGCCAAAATAAATAAATAAAATAAATAATAAATTTAAAGTACTGTCATTTTAAAAAAAGGAATTAGAAAAACAAACAAAGCCCAAAGTTAGCAGATGGAAAGAAAAAAATAAATATCAGAGCGAAAACAAACAGAGATCAAAAAAACAACAGAAAAGATCAATGAAACCAAGAACTGGTTTTTTAAAAAGGTAAATAAAATTGATAAACCTTTAGCCAGGCTCATCAAGAAAAAAAAGAGAGAAGACCCAAATAAACGAAATAAGAAATGAAAGAGGAGAAATAACAACTGCTATCACAGAGATACAAAAAAATCATAAGAGAATATTATGAACAGTTAACATGCCAACAAATTGAACAACCTAGAAGAAATGGTCAAATTTCTAGAAAAACACAACTTTCAAAGACTAAATCAAGAAGAAATAGACAATCTGAACAGACCAATCATTACCTGTGAAATTGAAACTGTAATTTTAAAAACTTCCAGAAAGCAAAAGACATGACTAAATGGCTTCACAGAAGAATTGTACCAAACATACAAAGAAGAGTTAATACCTAACCTTCTCAAACTATTCCGAAAAATTTTTAAGATGGGAGAACACTCCCAAATGCATTCTATGATGCCACCATTACCCTAATACCAAAATGAGTCAGGATGGCGGTGTGGGAAGACTCCAAGTTAGCATCTCCCCACAACTAGGGCACCTACCAGCCACTGGTGGGAAACCCTGACACCCAAGGAGATGGGAGGAACCCCCAAGTGAAATGGTGGGACTGAGAGGGGAGGAGAAGTGGAAGCCAGACAGAATCAGCACCCCTGAGGCCAGGAGATCAGGACAGGCAGGCGGGAAGAGCCTTCCAGGAGGAGTGGGAAAGCAGCAGAGGGCAACTGCCCCACCCACTCGGGCCCAGGGAGCCTGCTGAGCTCCCAGGGTAGTCTCCTGCCCTCCAGGGCTCCCCTTCCCCACGGCCGCATTGGTACTGGGGGCATGGGGGGGACGCCAGGGAGATCAGGACAGGCAGGCAGGAGGGGTCCTCTGAGAGGAGCGGGAGAGGAGTAGAGGGCATTTGCCCCACCCATTCGAGCCCAGGAAGCCTCCTGGGCTCCCAGGTGAGGTCCCCCACTCTCTGAGACCAGGGGTGGTAGGCAAGCCTGAGCCCCTTCTTTTGCGTTGAGGCTAAACCCCGCCCCCCACAGCCCCCAGGGCCTTTTCCAGCCCTGTGGGTCCTGAGCATAGGCCACGCCCACCACCCAAAACTTGCCCTTGCTTAGGCCCCGCCCTCCACAGCTAAGGCCTCCCCCCCTTTTTCCTTTTTTCTTTTCCCTCCTCTTTTTCACTATTGTGGTACAGTTGTATATTCTGCTTGTTTAGTTATCTACATTTTTATTTTTATATTCTTTCTCACATATCTGTTATTTTACTAGTTTAATTCTATTTTTTACTTTGTTATGATTCTTTTTTTTTTTTTTTTTTTGCCACCCCATATGGCTTGCAGTATCTTGGTTCATGAGCCGGGGGTCAGGCTGAAGCTCCTGCACTGGGAACTCCGAGTCCAAACCACTGGACTAACAGAGAACCTCAGTCCCTAGGGAATATTCATCGGAGTGAGGTCTCATGGAGGTCCTCAACTCAGCACCAAGACCCACCTCTACACAACAGCCTACAAATTCCAGTGCTGAAAGCCTCAGGCCAAACAATCACCAAGACAGGAACACAATCCCACTCATTTAAAAAAAAGAAAAAAATGAGACAGCAAAAAAATATGTCACAGATGAATGAACAAGGTAAAACCCAACAAAACCAAACAAATGAAGAGGAAACAGGCAATCTACCTGAAAGAGAATTCATTGTAATGATAGTAAAGATGATCCAGAATCTCAGAAATAGAATGGAGGCATGTTCTGAGAAAATAAAAAAATATTTAACCAAGATCTAGAAGAACTAAAGAACAAACAAATAACCAAGATCTAGAAGAACTAAAGAACAAACAAATAACTGAAATGAAAAATACACTAGACAGAATCAATAACAGAATAACTAAGGCAGAAGAACTAATAAGTGAGCTGGTAAACAAAATGGTGCAAATAACTGCCAAGGAGCAGAATAAAGAAAAAAGAATGAAAAGAATTGAAGACAATCTCAGAGATCTCTGGGACAACAGTAAATGCACCAACATTTGAATTATAGGGGTCCCAGAAGAAGAAGAGAAACAGAAAGGCTATGAGAAAATATCTGAAGAGATTATAGGTGAAAACTTCCCTAACATGGGAAAGGAAATAGTCACCCAAGTCCAGGAAGTGCAGAGAGTCCCATACAGGATAAACCCTAAGAAAAACACACCAAGACACATATTAATCAAACTAACAAAAATTAAATTCAAAGAAAAAATATTAAAAGCAGCAAGAGAAAAACAAAAAATAACATACAAAGTAATCCCCATACGGTTATCAGCTGATTTTTCAGCAGAAACTCTGCCGGCCAGAAGGGGGTGGCAGGATATACTTAAAGTGATGAAACAGAAAAACCTACAACCAACATTACTCTACTCAGCAAGGATCTAACTGAGATTCAACAGAGAAATCAAAAGCTTTTCAGACAAGCAAAAGCTAAGAGAATTCAGCACCACCAAACCAGCTGTACAACAAATGCTAGAGAAACTTCTCTAGGTGGGAAACACAAGAGAAGAAAATGACCCACAAAAACAAACCTAGAACAATTAAGAAAATGGTAATCAGAACATACATATCAATAATTACCTTAAACATGAATGGATTCAATGCTCCAACCAAAAGACACAGGCTTGCTGAACGGATTCAAAAACAAGACCCATATATATGCTGTCTACAAGAGACCCACTTCAGACCTAGGGACACAAACAGACTGAAAGTGAAGGGATGGAAAAAGATATTCCATGCAAATGGAAATCAAAAGAAAGCTGGAGTAGCAATACTCGTATCAGACAAAATAGACTTTAAAATAAAGACTGTTATAAGAGATAAGGAGGGACAACACATATTGATCAAAGGATCAATCCAAGAAGAAGAGTTAACAATTATAAATATTTATGCACCCAACACACAAGCACTTCAATACATAAGGCAACTGCTAACAGCTATAAAAGAGGAAATCAACAGTAACACAATAATAGTGGGGGACTTTAACACTTACACCAATGGACAGATCATCCAGACAGAAAATTAATAAGGAAACACAAGCTTTAAATGACACAACAGACCAGATAGATTTAGTTGATATTTACAGGACATTCCATCCCAAAACAGCAGATTACACTTTCTTCTCAAGAGCACATTGAACATTCTCCAGGATAGATCGCATCTTGGGTCACAAATCAAGCCTCAGTAAATTTAAGAACATTGAAATCATATGAAGCATCTTTTCTGACCACAACGCTATGAAATTAGAAATCAATCACAGGGGAAAAAACATAAAAAACACAAACACATGGAGGCTAAACAATACAATATTAAATAACCAAGAGATCACTGAAGAAATCAAAGAGGAAATCAAAAAATACCTACAGACCAATTACAACGAAAATACGACAATCCAAAAGCTATGGGATGCAGCAAAACCAGTTCTAAGAATGAAGTTTATAGCAATATAAGCCTACCTCGAGAAACAAGAAACATCTCAAATAAACAATCTAACCCTACACTTAAAACAAGTAGAGAAAGAACAAAGAAAACCCAAAGTCAGTAGAAGGAAAGAAATCATAAAGATCAGAGCAGAAATAAATGAAATAGATACAAAGAAAACAATAGCAAAGATCAATAAAACTAAAAGCTGGTTCTTTGAGAAGATAAACAATATTGATAAACCATTAGCCAGACTCCTCAAGAAAAAGATGGAGAGGACTCAAATCATAAAATTAGAAATGAAAAAGGAGAAATCACAAATGACACCGCAGAAATACAAAGGATTATAGGAGACTACTACAAACAACTATATGCCAATCAAATGGAAAACCACAAAGAAATGGACAAATTCTTGGAAAGGTACAATTTTCCAAGACTGAACTAGGAAGAATTAGAAAATATAAACAGACATATCACAAGTAATGAAATTCAAACTATAATTAAAAATCTTCCAACCAACAAAACCCCAGGACCAGGTGGCTTCACAGGTGAATTCTATCAAACATTTAGAGAAGCACTAACACCCATCCTTCTCAAACTCTTCCAAAAAATTGCAGAGGGAGAAACACTCCCAAATTCATTCTACAAAGCCACCATCACCCTGATACCAAAACCAGAAAAGATATCACAAAAAAAGAAAATTATAGACCAATATCACTGATGAACATAGATGCAAAAATCCAGAACAAAATACTAGCAAACAGAATCCAACAACACATTAAAAGGATCAAACACCATGATCAAGTTAGATTTATCCTAGGGATGCAAGGATTCTTACATATACGCAAATCAATCAATGAGATACACCATATTAACAAATTAAGGAATAAAAACCATATGATCACTTCAATAGATGCAGAAAAAGCTTTTGACAAAATTCAACACCCATTTATGATAAAAACTCTCCAGAAAATGGGCATAGAGGGAAACTACCTCAACATAATAAAGGCCATATATGACAAACCCACAGCAAGCATCATCCTCAATGGTGAAAAACTGAAAGCATTTCCACTAAGATCAGGAACAAGATAAGGATGTCCACTCTTGCCACTATTATTCAACATAGTTTTGGAAGTCTTAAAAGAAATAAAAGTAATCCAAATTGGAAAAGAAGGAGTAAAACTGTCACTGTCTGCAGATGACATGATACTATACATAGAAAATCCTAAAGATGCCACCAGAAAACTACTAGAACTAATAAATGAATTTGGTAAGGTTGCAGGATACAAAATTAATGCACAGAAATCTCTGGCATTCTTATACACCAACAATATAAAATCAGAAAGAGAAATTAAGGAAACAATCCCACTTACCATCGCAACAAAAAGAATAAAATACCTAGGAATAAACTTGCCCTAGGAGGCAAAAGACCTGTACTCAAAAAACTATAAAACACTGATGAAAGAAATCAAAGATGACATAAACAGATGGAAAAATATACCATGTTCTGGGATTGGAAGAATCAATATTGTGAAAATGACTATACTACCCAAAGCAATCTACAGTATCAATGCAATCCCTATCAAACTACCAATGGCATTCTTCACAGAATTAGAACAAAAAATTTTACAATTCATATGGAAACACAAAAGACCCCAAATAGCCAAAGCAATCTTGAGAAAGAAAAATGCAGTTGGAGGAATCAGGCTCACCCACTTCAAACTATACCATAAAGCTACAGTAATCAAGACAGTATGGTACTGGCACAAAACCAGTATAGATCAATGGTACAGGATAGAATGCCCAGAGATAAACCCACGCACATATGGGCACCTAATTTACGACAAAGGAGGCAAGAACATACAGTGGAGAAAAGACAGCCTCTTCAATAAGTGGTGCTGGGAAAACTGGACAGCTACATGTAAAAGAATGAAATTAGAACACTCTCTAACACCATACACAAAAATAAACTTCAAGTGGATTAAAGACCTGAATGTAAGACCAGACACTATAAAACTCTAAGAGGAAAACATAGGAAAAACACTCTTTGACATAAAGACACTATTTGCATATGACAAGATACTCTATATAGAAAACCCTAAATTCTCCACCAAAAAACTATTAGAATAAATGAATTCAGTAACGTTGCAGGATACAAGATTAATATACAAAAATCTGTTGCTTTTCCATATGTTAATAATGAACTATCAGAAAGAGAAAGCAAGAAAACAAGCCTGTTTAAAATCCTATTCAAAATCGCATTAAGAAAACCTAGGAATAACTGTAACCTCAGAGGTGAAAAACCTATACTCTGAAAACTATAAAACATGAATGAAAGAATTTGAAGATGATAAATGGAAATGGAAAGACATCCCATGTTAGAAGAATTAATATTGTTAAAATGTCCACACTACACAAAGCAATCTACAGATTTAATGCAATCTCTCTCAAAATACCAATGGCATTTTCCACAGAACTAGAACAAATCATACTAAAATTTATATGTAACCACAAAATACTCCAATTTTCCAATGCAATCTTGAGATAAAAGAACAAAGCTGGAGGTATCACATGCCCTGACTTCAGAGTATACTACAAAACTACAGTAATCAAAACAGCATGGTGCTGGCACAAAACAGAAAATTAGATCAAGGAACAGAACAAAGAGCCCAGAAATAAACCCACACACTTATGGTCAATTAATCTGACAAAGGAGGCAAGACTATGCAATGGAGAAAAGATGGTCTCTTCAATAAGTGGTGCTGGGAAAACTGGACAGCTACATGTAAAAGAATGAAATTAGAACATTTTCTCACACCATATATAAAAATAAACTCAAAATGGATTAAAGATCTAAATTTAAGACCTGAAATGATAAAACTCCTAGAACACAGCATAGGCAGAACACTGTTTGGCATAAATCACAGCAATAATTTTTTGGATCTGTCTCCAAAGGCAAAAGAAACAAAAGCAAAGATAAACAAAGGGGACCTAATTAAACTTAAAAGCTTTTGCACAGCAAAGGGAACCATGGTCAAAAAGGAAAGACAACCTACAGAATATTTGCAAATGATGCAACCAACAAGGGGTTTTCATGCAAAATATACAAACAGCTCAGACAACTCAACATCAAAAAACCAAAAAGTCTGATTAAAAAATGGGCAGATCTGAATTTTTCAAAATTCAGACATTTTTCCAAAGAAGACATACAGATGGCCAACAGGCATACAAATAGACACTCAACATCACTAATCATCAGAGAAACGCAAATCAAAACCACAGTGAGTTATCCCCCCACACCTGTCAAAATGGCCATCTTCAAAAAGTCCATAAATAACAAATGTTGGCAAGGATATAGAGAAAAGGGAACCCTCTTGCACTGTTGGTGGGAATGTAAATTGGTGCAGCCACTGTGGAAACAGTATGGAGATTCCTCAAAAAACTAAAAATAGAACTACCATATGATCCAACAATTCCACTCCTGAGTGTATATCTGAAGAAAATGAAAACACTAATTCAAAAAGAAACATGCATCCCAATTTTCATAGCAGCATCAATTTACAATAGCCAAGATATAAAAGCAACCTAAGTGTCCCTCAAGAGATAAATGGATATGGAACTCCCTGGTGGTCCAGTGGTTAGGACTTGGTGCTTTCACTGCCGGGGCCCAGGTTCAATCCCTGATTGGAGAACTAAGATCCCACAAGCTGACTGGCGTGGCCAAAAATAAAACCAAAAAAAACAAAGCAAAACAAAGAGATGAATGGATAAAGAAGATGTGTCGTGTGTGTGTGTGTGTGTGTGTGTGTGTGTGTGTGTGCGTTTATATATGTATGTTTACTCAGCCATAAAAAAGAATGAAATTCTGCCATTTGCAACAACATGGATGGACCTAGAGGGTATTATGCTTAGTGAAATAAGTCAGAGAAAGTCATATACTCTATGTTATCACTTACATGTGGAGTCTAAAAAAATTTTTATAAAACAAATGAATATAACAAAACAAACAGACTCACAGATATAGAGAACAAACTAGTGGTCACCAGTGGGAGAGAGAAGACGGGAGGGGCAAGATAGGGGTAGGGGATTAAGAGATATAAACCACTACACATAAAATAAATAAGCAACAAGGATATATTGAACAGCACAGGGAAGTGTAGCCATTATTTTGTAGTAACTTTAAATTCTATTAAAATATTGAATTACTATGCTGTACACCTGAAACTAATATAATATTATAAATCACCTATACTTCAAATAAAAACATAAGAAGACAACTCAACTTAAAAATGGGCAAAAGATTCAGAGACATTTCTCCAAAGAAAATATACAAATGGCCAGTAAGCACTTGAAAAAATGTTTAACGTCACCAGTAATTAAGGAAATGCAAATCAGAACTACATTAAGATACTTCATACCCACTAGAACAGCTAAAAAAAATTTTTTTAAGATAATAACAAATGTTGATAACAATGTGGAGAAATTGGAATCCTCATATATATTGCTTATGGGAATGGAAGTTTGGAAAAAGTTTGGCAATTCCTCAAAAGGTCAGAAATAGAGGTACTATATGACCCCAGCAATTCTACTCCTAAATATATACCCAAGAGAAATGAAAGCATGAGGCCACACAAAAATTTGTACACAAAAATTCATGGCAGCATTACTTATAATAGTCAAATGAGTAGAAACTCAAGTGTCCATCAATTAATGAATGGATAAAGTTGAATCCATACAATGGACTATTGTTCAGCGATAAAAAGGAATACTGACACATATTACAACATGGATAAACCTTAAAAACATTATACAAAGCGAAAGAAGCCAGATACAAAAGGCAACAGACTATATGATCTATCTCTGAAATGTTCAGAACAGGCAATCCATAGAGATAAAAAGTAGATTAGTAGTTGCCAGGGACTTGTGGAAGGGAGGAATGGGCAGTGACTACTAATAGATATGGTGTGTCTCTTCGGGCTGGTAAAATGTTCTAAAATTAGACAGTGGTGATGATTATATAAATCTGAAAACCGCTGAATTTTTCATTTTTTAAATGGTGAATTTTATGGTATGAGAATTCTATCTCAATAAAGCTGACATTTTTAAAATCTTAGGTACACCTGCCACCAAGATTCTGACAGTGCACCTTCTCCACTGACAGGACAGTATTCCCACAATACGTTTTTCAAACTATAGAGTTACATTACTGAAAATGTTTTTTTCAAATTCTGCCGCTCTATCTCCTTGAAGGACATGTCTTCCTGGTTGAAAATCACTGGTCAAAACTATAGTAAATTACATAAAATTAAATGATTAACGATGGTAATAAGATTAGTACTAGACATTCTCTGTAGAAATAACTCTGTTATTATTTTTATTATTAATATTGTAACTCAATGAAACTGAGTTACAGATTAGTGCCTGTAACAAGGTTAATGGCTACTTAATGAAGATTGTTGAAATCAGATTATCTCAGAAATAACAACATTGAACCTAATTTTCATCTTTTCTGACATTCAAACCATTTTTATCCAAAACTTACGTGGTGTAGCCATTTTTGTGAAGATAGGAGTCACAATATCTTCCAATTGCTGTTTCTGCTCAAAAAGCTCATTAATGGAAGCTTCTAAATGGGTTTCCAGCCATTCATTTTTTATACGGCATGCATTGAGGATGGTATTCTAGAGACAGAAACAAAGAATTTACTTTCCACTTGTTTATTTAAAAATAAAATTCTATATAGTATCTCTAAACCAGCACTGTGCAACAGAACTTTCTGTGATGATGGAAATGTTCTGTACCTGCATTGTCCAATACAGTCACCATTAGACATACATAGCCAATGAGCACTAGAAAAGTGGCTGAGGAACTGAATTTTTAATTTTACTTAATTTAAATTAATTCTAATTTAAATAATCTCATATGGCTAGGGGCTACTATATCTGACAGTGCAGTTCTAACATTAGTGGAATGTGCGTATAAAGAAACTCATAATCTAGAGTCATGAAGCCTTGGGCCAGTCTACACCTTCTCCCTAATTCTTTATTTTCAATGAGCCTGTGATAAAGAAAAGTGTTTGCAAAGGTTGGAAAAAAATGGGTGGATGGTATGAGCTGCATGCAACTCAACGGGCAATGCCGAGGATATTTTATTCCTTCTCAGGTGGTTCACAGGAGAAGAAAGTGCAAGAAATGCAAAAAGAGCTCCACCTCACTGAAAACCTCTCAATTTGCATTGCAAAACCATCCCTTTGCACGTGAGCAGCAAACTGCTGATATCTGATTTAAGATGTTCATTACTCTATAGTTTGTAATAATAGAGACACGAATAAATGTATATGCAAAAAAATAAAAAATAAAATAAAATAAAGGGCTTCCCTGGTGGCGCAGTGGTTGAGAGACCGCCTGCCGATGCAGGGGACACGGGTTCGTGCCCCAGTCCGGGTAGATCCCACATGCCACGAAGCGGCTAGGCCCGTGAGCCATGGCCGCTGAGCCTGCGCGTCCGAGCCTGTGCTCCGCAACGGGAGAGGCCACAACAGTGAGAGGCCCGCGTACCGCAAAAAAAAAAAAAAAGAAAGGAATAAATGAAGGAAGGGAGGGAGAAGAGAGCAGTGAGGACCACTACCTACCTCTAGTGCATTAGTGTAGAAATTAAAGATACAAGGCAAAAATCTCGGAAGACTTCAGAGCAAACTATAATCACAATGCAGTACCTTGTCTTCCCTAAAAAGCTTCCCTGGTCCCTTTGCTGTATCTGTAACAATTGCAGAGACCTTTGCAATATATTTTTTTAGCGCCAGCCTTGCATCTGAAAGAATAGAACAGTAAAATGCATATTAATAAGACAAAGACCAAAAAATATGCATGACAAACATTACATGCTTGTAATGTACATTTATATCCCCAGAGTTTTATAAAGACTGTATAGGAGATTTGTTGCAGTTGTTTTCCTTGGGGAACTTCAAAAGGATAACATTCAACTAGCACAGCACTTTGGGGCACTCACTGTATTCCTAGAATTGTGCTAAAATTTTTAAAGAGCAAATAAACATAAAATGTGATACCCGATACCAAAGAGACTATAGTCTATCAAAATACCTACTCTGGGGAAAGGAACAAAAAACATTTCCAAGAGAAAAACTGTCACTTGCTTTACCCTTCTTTATCCTTCAAAATAAATTCAAATAGCTTCCCTCTTTAAAAAAAAAGTGTTTAAAATAATTCCATTCTCTATAGCACACGTCGCAAAATTTGCAAGACCTGTTTAAACAAAATTACAACATTTTGAGAGAAATAAAAAACTCAAGTAAATGGAAAGCTTTACCATATTCTTAGACAGAACAACTGAATATAGTAAATGGTAGATTAGTCTCAAATTAATTTAACAATTGATGTATTCGTTTCCTGTGGCTGCTATAACAAATTGCCATAAATTTGGTGGCTTAAAGCAACACAAGTTTATAGTTTATCCTCTTACAATTCTAGAGGCAAAAAGCCTGAAATCAGTTTAGCTGATTGTGTTGGCAGGGGAGATTCTTTCTGGGGGCTCTGAAGGGAGAATCTATTTTCTTGCTGTTTTCAACCTCTAGTGGCAGCCTGTACCCCTTGGCTGTGCCTCCTTCCGCCATCTTCAATCAAACTACACCACTCCAATGTCTAGCTCCATCATCAAATCACCTTCTCCTGGGATTCCCTGGTGGCGCAGTGGTTGAGAGACCGCCTGCTGACGCAGGGGACACGGGTTCGTGCCCCGGTCCGGGAAGATCCCACATGCTGCGGAGCGGCTGGGCCCGTGAGCCATGGCCGCTGAGCCTGCGCGTCCAGAGCCTATGCTCCACAATGGGAGAGGCCACAACAGTGAGAGGCCCGCGTACAGAGGAAAAAAAAAAAAAATCACCTTCTCCTCTTCTGTGTCAAATCTCCTGCCTCTCACTTATAATAAGGACACTTGTAATTACATTTAGGTCCCACCTGGATAATCCAGGATAATCTCCCCATCTGAAGATCCTTAATTTAAGGATCTGCAAAATCCCATATGAGGTAACATTGACAGGTTCCAGGGGTTAAAACCTAGATATCTTTGGCAGACTTTTTTCAGCCTACCACAGTCGGCCCTCTGACCTCCCAAAACTCCTACATATCCCCCATGCAAAATACATTTACCCCATGCCAACATCCAAAAGTTTCAACCCATTACAACATCAACTCATGTCCAAATGCTCATCTAAAATATCACCAGCTCAAAAGTCTCATCTCATCATCTAAACAAGGTATGCATGAGACATTAGTATGACCCATCTATCTTGGGGTAAAATTCCTCTCCATCTGTAGACCTGTGAAACTAGAAAACAAAGTTCTCTGCTCCCAAAATACAATGGTGGGACAGGCACAGAGCAACAGTTATAGATAATGCCATTCCAAAAGTGAGAAATTAGAGGAAAAAAGAAGTCACTACACTCCCAAGTAATTTTGAAGTCCCACAGGGCAAATTCTATTAGGTATCAAAGCCTGGGGATAATCATCTGTGGTGTAAGGCTCCATCCTCTTGGCCTGCAGCTCCAGCCTGAGTCATCTTCCTTTTTCATGAAAGACAGCACGTTTTTGCAGCTGAATAGTTTTGTCAGTCACAGCTTCAAACCCGCCATTCATGTTGCAAACAGAATTAATTCCCTAAACTGGAATCCAAGGTTTAGGTTTTGGCTCCACTAGCTGGGTGATCTGGAGTCAGTAGTGGCCCCAGAATTTCAATACAGGATGAAGTTTAGCAGAGGAATTAGCTGGAAGAGGGGACTAAGGGACTTGTCACAGAACTGCATTTATATAATAAGCACACCGATTTTACTAACAGCATATATTTATTTGGGGTAGCTTGGTAGAGAAAGGAGCTTAGTGCAAGCATCCTCTTAATGCCACCATACCTGTCTTACTGCATTCAGGCTGCAAAATACCACAGACTATGTAGTTTATAAACAACAGAAACTTATTTTTCACAGTTCTGGAGGCTGGGAAGTCCAAGATCAAGCTGTCAACATGGTTGCAGTCTAGTGAAAACCCTCTTCCTTTATTGCCAGCACCTTCTCACTGTGCCCTCACATAGTGGATGGGGCTAGGGAACTCTGTGGGGACTCTTTTATAAGAACACTAATCCCATTCATGAGGGCTCCACCTTCATGTCCTAAGCATCTCCCAAAGGCCCCACTTCCTAATACATCACATTGGGCATTAGGATTTCAACATATGAATTTGGGGGGAACACAAACTTTCAGACCATAGCAATATCTTAACCCCACTAACCTCAGTTTCTCCATCTAGAAAATGGAAGTATTATAGCACCATCCTCATAGGGTTGTTGTAAGAATTAAACGCAATGTATTATAGTATAATGCATGCAGACGTCTTGACACAGTGCCTGTCACACAGTAGAGCACTCAATAAGTTTATTATTATTGTCACTCCTCTCCTCAAAACTCTGTGCGCCACAGCTAGCCGGGAGGGAGTCCGGGAAAAAGTCTGGACCTGCCTAAGAGTCAAGAGACTTTTTCTTCCCTCTTTGTTTCTTGGTGCGCGAGGAGAGGGGATTAAGAGCGCTGCTTAAAGGAGCTCCAGAGACAGGCGCGAGCCGCGGCTATCAGCGCAGACACCTGAGACGTGCATGAAATGCTAAGGATGCTACTGCAGCCACCAAGAATCCCGTGTGCAAGCACAGGTCACTATCCCCACCTGCCCTCCCGGGAGCCTTGTAGCCCGTCACTGCCAGGGTCCTGGGATCAGGGACAACTTCCCCGGGAGAACACACGGGGCACCTCAGGCTATTGCAACATCACGCCAGCCTCTGCCACAGGCTCACCCCACATTCAAATTATGACTACTGTACCCCTCCCTCCCCCCAGCCTGAGTGAGCCAGAGCCCCCCAATCAGCTGCTCCTTTAACCCCCTCCTGTCTGGGCGAAGAATAGACGCCCTCAGGCAACCTACACACAGAGGCGGGGCCAAATCCAAAGGTGAACCCCAGGAGCTGTGTGAACAAAGAAGAGAAAGGGAAATCTCTCCCAGCAGCCTGAGGAGCAGTGCATTAAATCTCCACAATCAACTCGATCTACTCTGCAACTGTGGAATACCTGAATAGACAACAAATCGTCCCAAAATTGAGGCCGTGAACTTTGGGAACAACTGTAGACTTGGGGTTTGCTGTATGCAACAGACTAGTTTCTGATTTTTATGTTTATCTTAGTATAGTTTTCAGCACTTGTTATCATTGGTGGATTTGTTTACTGGTGTGGTTGCTCTCTTTTTTTTAATTAGTGTTTTAATTTTAATAACTTATTTTATTTTTCTTTCTTTTTTTTCTCCCTTTTCTTCTGAGCGTGTGGCTAACAGGGTCTTGGTGCTCTGGCCGGGTGTCAGGCCTGAGCCTCTGAGGTGGGAGAGCCGAGTTCAGGACATTGGGCCACCACAGACCTCCCAGCCTCACGTAATATCAATCAGCGAGAGCTCTCCCAGAGATCTCCGTCTCAACGCTAAGACCCAGCTCCGCTCAGCGACCAGCAAGCTCCACTGCTGGACACCCCATGCCAAACAACTAGCAAAACAGGAGCACAACCCCACCCATCAGCAGAGAGGCTGCCTAAAAGCATAATAAGTTCACAGACACCCCAATACACACTACTAAGTAACCAAGAGATCACTGAAGAAATCAAAGAGGAAATCAAAAAATACCTAGAAACAAATGACAATGAAAACATGACCACGCAAAACCTATGGGATACAGCAAAAGCAGTTCTAAGAGGGGAGTTTATAGCAATACAATCCTATCTCAAGAAACAAGAAAAATCTCAAATAAACAACCTAACCTTACACCTAAAGCAATTAGAGAAAGAAGAACAAAAAAACCCCGAAGTCAGCAGAAGGAAAATAATGATGAAAATCAGATCAGAAATAAAAAAATAAATAAATGAAGGAAACAATAGCGAAGATCAATAAAACTAAAAGCTGGTTCTTTGAGAAGATAAACAAAATTGATAAACTGGTAGCCAGACTCATCAAGAAAAGAAGGGAAAAGACTCAAATCAATAGAATTAGAAATGAAAAAGAAGTAACAGGGGCTTCCCTGGTGGCACAGTCGTTAAGAATCCCCCTGCCAATGCAGGACACATGGGTTCGAGCCCTAATCTGAGAAGATCCCACATGCTGCGGAGCAACTACAGAGCCTGTGCTCTAGAGCCCGTGAGCCACAACTACTGAGCCCGCACACCTAGAGCCCGTGCTCCCAACAAGAGAAGCCACCACAATGAGAAGCCTGTGCACCACAACAAAGAGTAGCCCCCGCTCACCGCAACCAGAGAAAACCTGTGTGCAGCAACGAAGACCCAATGCAGCCAAAAATAAAATAAATAAAATAAAATAAATTTTAAAAAAAAGAAGTAACAACTGACACTGCACAAATACAAAGGATCATGAGAGAATACTACAAGCAGCTATATGCCAATAAAACTGACACCTGGAAGAAATGGACAAATTCTTAGAAAAGCATAACCTTCCAAAACTTAACCAGGAAGAAATAGAAAATAAAAACAGACCGGTCACAAGTAATGAAATTGAAACTGTGATTAAATATCTTCCAACAAACAAAAGCCCAGGACCAGATGGCTTCACAGGCGAATTCTATCAAACATTTAGAGAAGAGCTAACACCTATCCTTCTCAAACTCTTCCGAAATATAGCAGATGGAGGAACACTCCCAAACTCATTCTATGAGGCCACCATCACCCTGATACCAAAACCGGACAAAGATGTTACAAAGAAAGAAAAACACAGGCTAATATCACTGATGAACATAGATGCAAAAATCTTCAACAAAATACTAGCAAACAGAGTCCAACAGAACATTAAAAGGATCATACACCATGATCAAGTGGGGTTTATCCCAGGAATGGAAGGATTCTTTAACATATGCAAATCAATCAATGTGATACACCATATTAACAAATGGAAGGAGAAAAACCGTATGATAATCTCAATAGATGCAGAAGAAGCTTCTGACAAAATTCAACACCCATTTATGATAAAAACCCTCCAGTAGGCATAGAGGGAACTTACCTAAACATAATAAAGGCCATACATGACAAACCCACAGCCAACATTGTTCTCAATGGTGAAAAACTGAAAGCATTTCCACTAAGACCAACAACAAGACAAGGTTGCCCACTCTCACCTCTCTTATTCAACATAGTTTTGGAAGTTTTAGCCACAGCAATCAGAGAAGAAAAAGAAATAAAAGGAATCCAAATCGGAAAAGAAGAAATAAAACTGTCACTGTTTTCAGATAACATGATACTATACATAGAGAATCCTAAAGATGCTACCAGAAAACTACTAGAGCTAATCAATGAATTTGGTAAAGTTGCAGGATACAAAATTAATGCACAGAAATCTCTTGCATTCCTATACACTAATGATGAAAAATCTGAAAGAGAAATTAAGGTAACACTCCCATTTACCACTGCAACAAAAAGAATAAAATACCTAGGAATAAACCTACCCAAGGACACAAAAGATCTGTATGCAGAAAACTATAAGACACTGATGAAAGAAATTAAAGATGATACAAACAGATGGAGACATATACCATGTTCTTGGATTGGAAGAATCAACATTGTAAAAATGACTATACTACCCAAAGCAATCTACAGATTGAGTGCAATCCCTATCAAACTACCAATGGCATTTTTCACAGAACTAGAACAAAAAATTTACAATTTGTAAGGAAACACAAAAGATCCTGAATAGCCCAAGCAATCTTGATAAAGAAAAACGGAGCTGGAGGAATCAGGCTCCTTGACTTCAGACTATACTACAAAGCTACAGGAATCAAGACAGTATAGTACTGGCACAAAAACAGAAAGATAGATCAATGGAACAGGATAGAAAGCCCAGAGATAAATCTACGCACATATGTCAACTTATCTTGATAAAGGAGGCAAGAATACACAATGGAGAAAAGACAGCCTCTTCAATAAGTGGTGCTGGGAAAACTGGACAGCTACATGTAAAGGAATGAAATTAGAACACTCCCTAACACCATACACAAAAATAAACTCAAAATGGGTTAAAGACCTAAATGTAAGGCCAGACACTAACAAATTCTTAGAGGAAAACATAGGCAGAACACTCTATGACAAAAATCACAGATCTTTTTTGACCCACCTCCGAGAGATATTGAAATAAAAATAAAGAAATGGACCTAATGAAACTTAAAAGCTTTTGCACAGCAAAGGAAACTGTAAACATGATGAAAAGACAACCCTCAGAATGGGAGAAAATATTTGCAAATGAAGCAACTGACAAAGGATTAGTTTCCAAAATATACAAGCAGCTCATGCAGCTCAATATCAAAAAAAACGAACAACCCAATCCAAAACTGGGCAGAAGACCTAAATAGACATTTCTCCAAAGAATATATACAGATTGCTAACAAACACATGAAAAGATGCTCAACATCAGTAATCATTAGAGAAATGCAAATCAAAACTACAATGAGGTATCACCTCATACCAGTCAGAATGGCCATCATCAAAAAATCTACAAACAATTGGGCTTCCCTGGTGGCGCAGTGGTTGAGAGTCCGCCTGCCGATGCAGGGGACACGGGTTCGTGCCCCGGTCCGGGAAGATCCCACATGCCGTGGAGCGGCTAGGCCCATAAGCCATGGCCGCTGAGCCTGCGCGTCCAGAGCCTGTGCTCCGCAACAGGAGAGGCCACAACAGTGAGAGGCCTACGTACCGCAAAAAAAAGAAAAAAAATCTACAAACAATAAATGCTGGAGGGGGTGTGGAGAAAAGGGAACCCTCTTGCACTGTTGGCGGGAATGTAAATTGATACAGCCACTATGGAGAACAGTATGGAAGTGCCTTAAAAAACTAAAAATAGAACTACCATATGACCCAGCAATCCCCCTACTGGGCCTATAACCTGAAAAAATCACAATTCAAAAAGAGTTATGCACCACAATGTTCATTACAGCGCTATTTACAATAGCCAGGACATGGAAGCAACCTAACTATCCATCAACATGGATGGACAAAGATCTGATGAATCGATAAAGAAGATGTGGCACATATACACAATGGAATTTTGCTCAGCCATAAAAAGAAACGAAATTCAGTTATTTGTAGTGAGGTGGACCTAGAGTCTATCATACAGAGTGAAATAAGTCAGAAAGAGAAAAACAAATACTGTATGCTAACACATATATATGGAATCTTAAAAAAAAAATGGTGCTGAAGAACCTAGGGGCAGGACAGGAATAAAGACACAGACATAGAGAATGAACTTGAGTACACTGGGAGGGGAAAGGTAAGCTGGGACGAAGTGAGAGAGTGGCATGGACATATATACACTACCAAATGTAAAATAGATAGCTAGTGGGAAGCAGCCGCATAGCACAGGGAGATCAGCTCCATGCTTTGTGACCACCTAGAGGGATGGGATAGGGAGGGTGGGAGGGAGATGCAGAGGTAGGGGATTTGGGAGGATATATGTATACATATAGCTGATTCACTTTGTTATACAGCAGAAACTAACACACCATTGTAAAGCAATTATAGTCCAATAAAGATGTAAAAAAAAAAAAAAGCGTTGGAAAGGATATAGGTAAGTTGTTTCCATGAAATTCTATTAAGATAATTACAATTTAAATTTATTAGCTAGCAAAATATTAGTAAGGTATTTGTTTTTCAGAAAACTGAAGAGGCTCAAACTATTCTGGAAAAAAACAAGAAAAAGTGTTCCTAAGAAATCCAAGGTGATTGGCTAGGCAACACCTTTTCAGTCCAGTGTGGTTCTCTATGACATCACTGAATTTATCCCTGAATCACTATGACTGATGATGTTACAGTGATCATCAGTGTATATTTTGCTGACTAGTAAAAGTATCTTCAGTGCTTTGACTGGAACACCATGTTAACTAATACTCAGGGCATTTCTGCTCTCTCTGTAACCAATTTTTGACTATAGATGCTTTTTCCATTTGAGAAAGAAAGATGCCTTCTCAAGGACTATCCCTGATTTTTCCTCTGTTGTTTATCTGCTTCTTCAGGGAGAGCTTCTGCATTTGTGATGGTACTACCTGGACAAAGGTTGGATGGGAGATTTTTCCAGAAGAAACGCATCATTTGAAAGTTAAGCCTTCTCCATCTCACCGTCTACCTTACCCTCTGAACAAACTATGCTGCAATTTTGCTAGTATGGATATATTTCAGTGTCTTTTACATCTTATTTATATTTTAGTACAAGTTCTCTTTTCAATCCTGTCTGTTTTATCTGCTCATTACCTGTGGGTGAAATGGAAGAAACACAAAAAAAAGGTGAATTAGTGATGCAAATAATAATAGTTATAGACTATCAAAGAGTTTAAAAGATAAGATTATCATCTTCTTTGAGAGAAAGAACCATGTCTTATTCTTCTTCATAACCTCCCCAATTTCCACCATTCATCCCCAGCATGTAGCAGTTTCTTGCATGTGTCAGGTGTTCAGCAAAGGTGTACTCAATTAGAAGGTCCTTAAAATAACCTATTAATTTTAGATAGATTATTTTAAGTTACGAAACACACCAAGAAAGTAGTGAGCTACAGTGAATAGAATGCATAGGAAGTGAAGGTATCTGTCTGGACCCTTAGGTAAGTCATTGTATCTTTCTCAGCTGCCTGATCCATAAAATTAAGGATATGGAACGACATTTTGTTAGATCCCTTCCCGATCTGTCTAAGAAAGCTAAGTATACAAAAGTCGGCATGTATTTTTTTAATGGACTGCAAACTAATTTCTAATTTTAGTATAACTTTCTGGAAAATAGCACTCTTAAACTAATTTCCCACTTTGCCAGTGACACCGTATTTTGAGGCAATCTTAAAAGCTCATTGACCTTCACAACAATTAGATATTTATAAAATGACTATGACTTTATCACATTATACCTTAAGGTTGTTTAGTAAAGGAAAATATTTTACTAATATTCAAATAATTCCTCCCAGCAGAATGCTCTGATCACAGAAAGTACTTATTAAATGTTTGCCGATGGTGATAATGATCGCTATAACCTTATACAAGGGCATATAAAAAAGAGCATTTCTTCTGCATTTATACCTTTCATCTACAGTAACTTTTTCTTTGCATAAATAACTAACATGTGGTATTTGGAGTTTAAGTGTATATATCCAGAAAACAAATTTAATTTGAACTACAGTAATAAAAAAATCTCTAATATGTTTTTTTCTCCTTTTAACTGAAGAAACAAGCCTCCTTAGATACAGCTGGTAATGATCTAGAAAGCCAGCCCATCTATGACATTGACCAAATACTCTGCAGACCGGTGGCCACAACATCAATGATCACCAAGTACCTGAATCAGGTGTCCCATCATCCTCCAGCTAAGAAAGTCAAGCACCAAAAACTAAAGGGGAAGAAGAGTGAAGGAGAAGGAGCCAGAGGATACTAGACATATCCATATGCAAATATAGCTCAGTCCATTATGAAGACTACACAAGAAATCTATTGCGAGAACTCATGTAAGGACAAAAATGGTTGTTTGGCATCCTTTGTAAATTTTTTGCCAGGTTCTTTAAGGAAACCTTCCAACAAAGTCTGGATTGAACAGTATTTCTATTCAGCTAAAACGGCTCCATACTCACTAAAAGTAATGGGGAAAGACTGTATAGGATCACTGCTTCATGTTTAAGTGCTTTATCCTTTTCAATGCGTTCGATTACTAATCATTAAGCAATCTGTAGAACAGAATCTTCATTTAGTGTTTCAGTAAATCTCTGATTTAAATAATTATTTGTGATTTTTCTTAGTTTCCTGAGCAAATTTTATGGCCACACTGAGACGTTTAATTTCCCATCTCATATTGTTAAAATGGTACGGAAATACTAAGGAACAGATTAACTTTTTAAAGTATAAATGTTTCCATTTGCAGTAAAATAAATGAGGAATTAAGTATCAACACTTTTTTAATTTCAAGCTTTTGTTGATAAGATGCCTCAGTTTTTTAAAATATTCCACACTTTTGTTGATCAGTCACCTCAATTTTTTTTTAAAGTATGGTTTCCATATTTTCCAAACAAAAGCTGAGAGACTGGTCTGAGACTAGGACAGATTTTCTTAACAACATGTTGAAGAATCCCAGAAAAATATACCAGATCTATAATATACCTCCCATCAATATAAGGGGAAAAAAACTTTTAAAAAAACAATTCTTTGTACAGTAATAGATAATGCTACAGTCTTTATAAATAACAGAAGAGAACAGTTTCTGCCTTGGGTTATTGTGGATTATTAAAAGTTTGTTTATGGTTCCACTTTCCACTCCCCTCCTTACTTCCACACTTCCCTAACCACAACCCTACTCCCACATGTCCATGAATGTCTGCTCCGTACCTTCAGAGCTCTGAACTGTCAACTAATTCCCTCTAAGAGAACACTGATATGTATCTCTATTAATGGAGGACCCTTGAACACTTCAAAAGTCTACGAACCTCGAAGACCCAATGAAATTTATCTCTAATAGTCAAATTTTCAGTAGTATAGAGGAGTCTCTTGGGTAGGGAGTCCGCAGCCCTGTAAACCTCTCATCATTAGATCAAGAAATGGAAGTGGTTTATACTCTTGTTCAGTCTGAATTAAACAAATGTTACATTTTATGTTGCGCAGTTTGTGTTTTGACATTTCACAGCTACATTACCATGAAGCACCAATCCTTGCAATCCCATCATTCATCTGGAAACAGAAGACTAGTTTATAGTATTATAGTCTTCTTATCTTCATCACTAGGAAATGATAGGTCTAATTCCCCTAAGACTGTAAGGACCCAAACTAAACAGATGGACATGAGGGAGATGGAAAGTGGGGCAGGTACGCGGCCTTTAGCATGACCGTTGGCTTGGCGGTTAGGGGTCCCGCTCTGCCAACAGTCAGCCTCACAGTGGTCCTCATGGCAGAGAGTGCAGCGAGAGGTGGATCGCGTCCTTCTCCCTCGGGCCCTCCAGGCCCTCTGGCTTCGGGCCTGGCGGGTGAGCTGGGAGGCCCAGGGACAGGCTGAGGGCTATGTCCCGCAGAGCTCCAGAGCACTCGCCAAAGCCACCCACTGGCCAGGCCCAGGCCTGGAAGCAGCAACGAATCTCTCCCCCATCCCCACCTCCTCGACCAAAGGGCGGTGACATCTCCATGGGTCCCGGCCACTGTTTGGGTGCCCTGAGGAGTCAGAGGGCCAGTTGGGTCCTGGGCACCTGGCTTCCTCAGTGATGACGGCTGGGCAGGGTCTGGGGACCTGGCCCTAAGGGTTCCGCCAGCTGAGATCTGCCTCCTCAGCCGGGGCTGGGCACTGGCGGGAGGACTCAGACTGGGTGCTGGACAAACGCTCCCCAGAAGGGTAACCGGCTCATGCAGGGACCCCTCCTCTTGGCCAGGCCTGGACCTCAGAGGATGAAAGTAGAGCCTTGGGACCTTGCCCTTGTCAGAACACAGAATACTGTTTATTTTGGTGGAGGTTTACAGGAACATCGTGACCTGACCATGACCTGACTCAAGAACAAAGAATCTGACACCAAGACATTTGCAACAACTAACCATGACCCTCCCTCACCTTTCCTATAAAAGGGCTTTGCTGAAAGCTTTCAGGGAGTTCGGGGTTTTTAAGGTATAAGCCACCCATCTCCTTGCATGGCCCTGCAATAAACCTTTCTGTGCTCCAAACTCCAACGTTTTGGTATTGTTTGGCCTCACTGCATGTCAGACACAGGGACTTGCATTTGGTAACAAAACCAATGAAACTTAACACCATAAGCCCCAAACTTTCAGAAAAGTTACAGCAAAATTTGTTCCTGGATTGTGTTTTCTAAATGCCATGGGTCATTCTTCAAAAATGGATCTTACACAGAACTAGAACAAAAAATTTCACAATTTGTATGGAAACACAAAAGACCCTGAATAGCCAAAGCAACCTTGAGAACAAAAAATGGAGCTGGAGGAATCAGGCTCCCTGACTTCAGACTACACTACAAAGCTACAGTAATCAAGACAGCATGGTACTGGCACAGAAACAGAAATATAGATCAATGGAACAGGATAGAAAGCCCAGAGATAAACCCATGCACATATGGTCACCTTATCTTTGATAAAGGAGTCAAGAATATACAGTGGAGAAAAGACAGCCTCTTCAATAAGTGGTGCTGGGAAAACTGGACAGGTACATGTAAAAGTATGAGATTAGAACACTCCCTAACACCATACACAAAAATAAGCTCAAAATGGATTAAAGACCTAAATGTAAGGCCAGAAACTATCAAACTCTTAGAGGAAAACATAGGCAGAACACTCTATGACATAAATCACAGCAAGATCCTTTTTGACCCACCTCCTAGAGAAATGGAAATAAAAACAAAAGTAAACAAATGGAACCTAATGAAACTTAAAAGCTTTTGCACAGCAAAGGAAACCATAAACATGACGAAAAGACAACCCTCAGAATGGGAGAAAATATTTGCAAATGAAGCAACTGACAAAGGATTAATCTCCAAAATTTACAAGCAGCTCATGCAGCTCAATAACAAAACAACAAACAACCCAATCCAAAAATGGGCAGAAGACCTAAATAGACATTTCTCCAAAGAAGATACACAGATTGGCAACAAACACATGAAAGAATGATCAACATCATTAATCATTAGAGAAATGCAAATCAAAATTACAACGAGATATCATCTCACACCAGTCAGAATGGCCATCATCAAAAAACCTACAAACAATTGGGCTTCCTTGGTGGCGCAGTGGTTGAGAGACCGCCTGCCGATGCAGGGGACGCGGGTTCGCGCCCCCGTCCAGGAGGATCCCACATGCTGCGGAGCGGCTGGGCCTGTAAGCCATGGCCGCTGAGCCTGCGCATCCGGAGCCTGTGCTCCACAACGGGAGAGGCCACAACAGTGAGAGGCCCGTGTACCACAAAAAAAAAAAAAAAAAAAAAAAATCT